>NC_134954.1:32162011-32486333 GCF_965638725.1 Aptenodytes patagonicus
GGGTTTTCCACTGTTTGTTTCCACAAAGGAAAGACCGCAGAAGGCAGCACCTTCTCTGCAGTCCCGAGTGCTCAAGAGACCCATCACCCTCCACATGGTCACGCCAGCTATGCGGCCCCCAGAGCTCTGTGTCAGCAGGGTCTCGGCCACAGTGCCATGGCCTGGGCAAACCCCGGGAGCCCAGGCTGGCCGCCAGGCTGGCCGCCAGCCTTGCCTCTGCCCACTGCCCCTCGCCGGCAGCACCCAGCGACGGTGTCCCTGTGGGGCCCCCTTCTCTTCCTCCCTCCCCCAGCCAGGCCAGCCTAGGCATGTTGCCGGGGTATCCCCTCCATCCTGCTGAGGCCTAGCCTCGAGGGCTTCTGCCACAGGGATGGGAGACACCTCGGGGAAGCATCATGGAAGCAGGGTGGCAAGGAACAAGGTGGCTGCGTGGGGGCTCCTTATGGCCCCCTGCCACCCCGTTCCTCTCAGGGTCTCCGCCCCCCAACTCCTCAGGGCCTACCCCGCCACTCGTCCCCTCAGGGCCTCCCGCCACTCCGTCCCCTCATAGCCTCCCTGCCTCCCCATCCCTCATGGCTTCCCACCACTGTGTCCCCTCAGGGCCTCCCGCCACCCTGTCACCTCAGGCCCTCCCCAGCACCTCATCCCTTCAGGGCCTCCCACCGCCCCGTCCCTTCAGGACCTCCAGCTGCCCTGACGCACCTGAAGGCACCCCACTGCCCCGGCCCCTCAGGGTCTTTCACCAGCCATCCTCTCAGGGCCTCCCACCGCCCCGTCCCCTCAGGGTCTCCCCCAGCGCCCGGCAAACCTGCCCGCAGCGCACGGCACTGAAGGAGCTCCACAGGAGCCGGCTAGAAAGGCACCTTGGACCCCTCAACAATCCAGCCAGCAACACACGGGCAGGAAACAAATGGCGGTTTCATGGCTGGGAGAGTGTTTGTGGACATCTCCAAGGACAAGTTTTTCAGGGATCCCCACAGCTCTGGGCTCTGCCCATGAGCTTTGTCGAAGCATTAAGGCGTCAGCAGAAGAACCAAAGGGCAGAGGGGTTCTGGCCACTTTTCCTACCACGCTGCACGCCTGGGCAACTGTGCTGAGCACAAGTACCCGTTTTCTCCTCTTCCCAATGCCCTGGGGACACTAGGGACCAAAGCAAGACCCACTGGTTGGAGAAAGGTGGGGCGAAGAAGAGAAGTACTCAAGATTTGCAGGTACAGCCATTCATGTGCTGCTCGCCACCCCAGAGGATAGCCAGGTCCTGCCACTGGGAAAGCATGTAACGTGTGGGACAAGCTACAGCAATAAAGCCTATAGAACAGCCTAGAGATCTGATCACTTCCTGGCTTGGTTTTTTCTTTTTCTTTTTTCCTCCAGAGGTTCGTTTCTGCATCTGTACACAGTGTTGGCAGCTACAGCTGTTAGTTCAGCTCATCTTAGATAGAATGAAGTTGCGCAGGTGTAGAAGCCATTAATTGTTTCTCTCCCTTTCATGCTCCTGGGCCTCTGAGTATAATAACATGGATTTCATATTCCCATGTTGGGGTGAAAGAAAGTTCTCTTAGAGAAGAGCTGTCCCGTGGGCAGGGAGAGGCCAGGAGCCACCCAGCCCTTCCCGCAGGCTCAGGTGGCCCCAGCACACAGAGCTCCCGGATCAGCTCTGCACAGAGCCCCAGCAGCACAGCCAGCCATTGTCCCAGAGAGAAAGCACCTCCTCCACGCCCTGCGGAGCTGGTCTTGCAGCACCAGCAGCCCAAATCTGGAGGACGGATTTCTCTCTACAGCTCTTAGCAGGAATAGGGTTTGAGCTGCCAGGTTTGAGATGGAGACGCTGATGTCACTTGTCATGCCTTGAAGGGCTGGAACAGAGAGGAACAGAGCCAAGGTCAGAACGTGGATCTGTGGGGACCCCAGGAACTCCTCCTGCCAGGGCCACCCCACCCAGCTCTTCCCATGGCCAGGAAGGGAGCAGAGGCCACGGGAGGGCACTGGAAGGTGCTGGCCACGATTACCACGTGCCCCTGAAATTTCTCTCTGCTCTGCCCACGCCGCCCCTCGTCCACGCAGGGAGCAGAGCCCTCCTCGGCCGGGGCAGGGATTGCAGCTCCTGCCCAGGGTCTTTCCTCCTCCGTGCTGACACCCTGCTGCCCTCACTCACCCTCGTAGATGATCTGGAGCTTCTCTCCCTGCTGACCCCTCACGTGCCGCCCAGCGAGCCCTGGAACACACAGCCATCACAGATCCCGCTGCCCTCACCAGCACAGCTACCCCACATCAGCCCTGCTTAACACTCTTTCCTCCCCTTGGCAGGGCTGAGCCTGGTGCATTCCCGAGCGTGATGCCCAAGGGCAGGGGTGGGAGAGGGCGGCAGGGAGCCCATGGGCGCCCTGGCCCCGCATCGGGTACTCGGGGCTCCACAGCCACTGGGCCGAATCCTGCTGCTGGTGCAGCAGCCGGGGCTGGGGCCAAGCTGCAGTGAGGCAGGGAGGGACCCCGGGGGGTGCGGCTCACCAATGAACCTGATGGCTGCCTCTCGCATGACTCCTGTGGGCTCTGCAAGTACAGCAGGGTCTGGCGCAGGTACTCGTCTGCTCTGCTGCTGTACTCTGCCAGCTGGAGAGAGCGCAAGGGACGGAGGGAAGGGTGGGTGCAGGCTCTCCCCCTGCACACAGGACTGGCCTTCCTGCCAGGGACAACCCACGACGCCCAGCCAGCAGCCGGCTGGTGCCGTGGATTGGAGGGAGCAGAGGCTGGGTGCTCCCCGGGGAGCTGCGGTGCCACCCTGCTGCCAAAGCCCAGCTGGGGCCAGGGCTCCGTCGGCACCCCAAGGCTCGGGGAGGGAGAGGAGCCTGGAGAAGAGCCTGTGGGGCCACATGCCCGAAGGAAGGGAGCGTGTGTGGGTGCAGGCTGGCGGCGATGGGCTGCAGCAGTGGGCAGGGGCACAGCTGCCAGCCCTGCACACTGGGCTTGGGGCAGGGGGCTTGTCCAGGCTGGGTCTGTGGCTTCGGGGCCATCCCTTACCAGGCACTCACTGACCGCCCATCTCTGCTCCCTCTCCAGCAGCTGCCTGAGCTTCCTCTTCTTCAGGAACTTGGTAGCTTGAAGCAGGGTTTCCCGAGAGGCCTGCCGAACAGCAGAGACTGGGAGATGGCACCGCTGCCCGGGCACAGGGACCTGCGTCCCCTGCACCTGAGCAAGGCTCAGGGCCTTTCTGGCCCCTGGTAGGAAGATGCAGCAGCTGGGGAACGCGTCCGTTGGCGGGTTCGGTGCCCGGGCAGAGGAGCGGGTCAGCCCCCACCTCGGGCAGCTGGTGCTGGCGGAGCAGCAGGGACAGAGGTCCCCCAGAGCTGCTGCTCTGTAGCCAAGGCCAGGAGGAGGCTGGAGCACTGCAGTCTGCGAGGCGCCAGGACAGGAGGCAGGCGAGCCACCTCCCATGGGGACACCAGCAGGTCAGAAGTCCTCACCTCCGCCACGCGCCGGTCTCATCATGGCAAGTGGTAGAGCAGCGGGAGCAGGCTCTGGTGCACATGCGTCTCCAGTGGCTTTTTTCCACTTCCTCTACAAACTCCCATCACATGTCGGAAGAGGTGAAAGGAGAGCAGCTGCACATAGTTGGCGCCTGGTGGAAGGGCAAGACCTCAGCACCGGCTTACTCAGGCCCACCCCTGGCACGGGTCTGAAATCACAGGGCGCAAAGTTCCTGGCGGCAGCCAGTGCCCGTGGTGGGGGTCACAAAGCCTTACGTTGTTCAAAAGTGGCCGGAGCCTCTCAGCCAGCTGCAGAGCGATGCGGCTGGTAAGTGGGATGTCTTTGGCCAGGAGCACCTTCCTGAGCACAGAGAGGGTCATCCCGACCACCTCCCCGTCTGCATCCTGCAGTAGCTCTATGAGCCTTGGCAGCAGGAACTGCATTCTTTTGGCCTGTGTGGAACACAATGCTGTGTTGTGAAGCCATAAAAGACTGCACTGCAAAACCGCTCAGCGTTCGACCCCATGCTGCTGCCTGAACCAAGCCTGCCCCGACGGGACTCGGCCAGGTGAACGGGGAGGCAGGAGAGCTGGGAGCAGCTGCCACAGCTCCCGAAGCCCACCAAGTCCAAGCTACTGTGTCACCCAGCACCCCTTACGCAGCCCACGCCGCCAGCACAGCTTCAGGCGGCTGCCCCCTTCTCACCATCAAGGTGCTCTTGCAGAACACGATGAGGCCTCTGAGCACCAGGCGATGCATCACTCTGCACTCACTCCGCAGGTACCTTGACAAGACCCGCAGGATGCGGTAACCCCGTCCCATTATGTCAGGGCAGGCCAGGAGCTGAAACACACAGAGCAGTGACAGGGGTGCCCGTCCGGTAGGACCTCAGCACCGCGCTGGGCTGGGTCCCACCAGCAGCACAGGGCGCAGGCACTGTCCCAGGCAGCCGAGCCCAAAGGCAGCAGCGGCTGCCGAGCGCCCCTGGGCTCCCTGCCCTGTTGCCACAGGGCACACGGCGCAGGTTGCTCGCCCGCTCTGCTGTGCCTCCAGCCCTCTGCAGTCTCTGATTCCTCGGCCTTCGAGAGCCATGATGGAAGAGTGAGAGCTGGCACAAAGAGGGGCACGAAAAACAGGCGGGGACAAGTGTCACCCCAGCAGCAAGGGGCCAAGGGCATGCAGCGGAGCCCACCCTCTGCCCCAGCTCCACCGACTGGGCTCCCCCCGCAGCTGCGGCTACGAGAGGCAGAGTGGTGGGAGGCAGCTCAGCGAGGCAGGCGCTCGCCATCACGCTCACCTCGACAAGGAACGCCATGGCTAGGGACCTCCCAGCGTGGCTCATTCCTGCTGAGCAGCTCGACCAGGTAGCGTGCGATCAAGTAACACAGCTCCTCGAGATACCGTGCATTCTCTCTGGCAGGGGGAAGAAGGCACATCGACCCGAGCAGGGCGGGCAACCTCTCCCAGGACTGACCTCACAGAGGCCTGGTCTTTCCCCACCACCCCTCGCCAGGAGAAAGGCAGTGGCCCAACACCAGCAGGCGCCTTTTGGGGAGGAGACTGGAAAAACACACCCTTCCTACCCCAAAGCCTTCCCTTCTGACAAGACCCCTTACCTGCCCACGGGGAACTCATGTCCCCCCAGGCTCTGCCGCTGGCCCTCAGTGCCATCCCGCCCTGCCCTGGCGGGCAGCCCTGGGTGGGGCTGCCTGCAGACAGACCACCCCCCCAGCTCTGTGCCGTCAGCCCAGGCCCCATGGGACAGGACGCTGGCGCTCTGGGAGGTGGCTGCTCCTGTGCACCCATCTCTCCAGGCTTTTCAGTCTGCTGGGCCATCCCTCGGTGACAAGTCCCTCTCACCCACGACCAGGGGGATTGTGTGGGCGCCCCGTCTGCAGGGGAGAAATGGCGGGGGGAGTGGGGAGAAGGGGGCTCTCACCTGGCCAGCAGACCCATTGCGCAGCGGTGGGTCTCAGCGTTGAGGAGTGTGTCCCAGCCACGCTTACGTTCGACTTCAGCACCACATCCTCATACTTAAGACGGCAGAGCAGTGCTTTCACGGTCAGCACTGCAAATCTGTGTGCAGAGCAAATGCCAGGTCACGCTGGGAGCCCTGGCCCCAGCTCTGGGGCCATGGGAGGGATGGGAGACTGGGATGGAGCACCTGTTGGGGTTGGTGGGAAGGCAGCCTGCCTGCTGGCATCCCCTCCAGAGGTATTCGACCTCCTCTGGCATCTGCTCTGTGCTGAAGAAAATTTGGAAGAGCAGAGCCAGAAAGAGGCGAGGGAAATGCACCTTCAACCTCCATGGGAGCCTGGGCAGCCGGAGGATCTCCCACAGCGCCCTGGTTGCCTGCCAGAAAACAAAAACACCCAGAGACAGCACTCAGTGCCGAGACGTCCCCGTGGCAGGGCCGAGCGTGGGAGGGCGAGGCTCAGGAGCTGCCCTGGGCCACGGAGACGCAGGGGGAGCACCCGGCCTGGCTGCCCCTAAACCTGTCCCTAACCCAGGTTTCCAGCCCACCGTGTGAGGCAGGGAGATGCACTGGCGGGGAGAATGGAGAGCCCGCCCAGGAAGGCGACCCTGGGGGGGAGCAACGGCCTGGTCCGGAAACTCACAGCCAGGGCAAGACGTCCTTTTGTCCCCGTCGGAGGTGGACGTGCTGTGCAGCGGCCAGTCCTCCAGCACGCAGAGCAGCTCCAGCAGCACCTTCTCTGCAGTCCCACTCGTGGAGACCATCGTCCTCCACATGGTCACGGCATCGCTGCAGGCCCAGAGCTCTGTGTCAGCGGGGTCTCGGCCACAGTGCCGTGGCCTGGGCAACCCCGGGGGCCCGGGCTGGCCACCAGCCCTGCCACTGCCCACGGCCCCTTGCCGGCAGCACCCAGCGGGCCTGCCCCTGCAGGCAGCAGGTGGCCAAGCGACGGTGCCTTGAGGGGCAGGGAGGGAGCATGGCAGCGGGCTCTGGGGCTGACATGCCAGGGCTGGGAAACGGAGGGGCCGGAGGGTCCTGAAAATCTCCATCTGTCTGGCAGCCCACACGGGAGGGGCTCTACAGGCTGATGGGCTCTAAAGGCTGGTGAGCCCTGAGCCCTCAAGGCAGGCGCGCCCCGTACCTGTCGCACCATGGGGCACAGTGCAGGAGGGTCACCACCACATCATGGGCGTGTGTGTGGGTCAGCTCCAGAAGGGTGTTGTCCAGCCTGTGCTCGCAGACACATCCGTGTTGGACGTGAGCCACCGGTAGATGCACCTCACGATGCTCGGCACCTGCGGGAGACATGGCTGAGAGTTGGAGTGCTGCCAATTTCCCAGTGCCATTGGAGTGCCATTTCCCCAGCTTCCCCTGAGAAGTGCTTCCCTTCCCACACCACCCTGTGCTGGCCTAAAAGGCTGTCGGGTGCCCAGCACTGCAAATCTGTGTGCAGAGCAAACGGCACCTGGCTTCAAGGGGCACACGATCCCCGGGGGGCTTGAGCCCCGGCCACAGGCTACTTACATGCTCCAAATTGGAGGCGTCGCTTTCCACAAGCACATCCAGCATGGCCGCATAAGCCTCCGCATTATAGGAGTCAGAGTCTGCCATGCTCTCAATGGCCGTGATGGTGGTTTCTTCACGCTCAGTGGGCTTGAGGGATTCCCAAAACATCTGCAGGAGAAGGAAGGGCAGGGAAGAGAGGGATGTCACATCGAGCGCCCTGACGGCGGTGCTCGGCTGAGCAGCAAGAGCAGGCCCAGCCCAGGCAGGGGTGGCTGCGGATACCTGTGCTCTGCTGTGGAAGAGGGCACGGGTGTGTTCCTGCTCCTGCTCCTGCTCCTCTTCTGGCAGGTCCCAGTCTGGATCTGGCAAAGACCGAGCGCAGGCAGAGCTGAGGGGCTGCGGGAGAGGCTGGAGAACACAGCCGAGCCCCACGCTCCCCTGGCAGGGCCAGCCCCGGGACGGGGGCTGGTGGGGACACTGACCCCCATCTCTCTGGCCGCAGGTTGGGGCTGGGGGTGCCCAGTGGATGGAGCATGGCCAGAACCCGGCCTGCAGGGAACAGCCCCGTCCCCTCTTTCCCTGGGGATGTCCACAGGGGATGGGATGGGGCCCAGCCGGCTGCAGCCACTAGCCCTGTGGCCCAGCTCAGCCACTCACCCGCCTGCAGCGGCTGGACCTCCTCCACCTCATCAGGCTGCCATGCTGGGGCAGCCCCAGCGCCTTTCTCCTCCTCCCCGCTCAGCCAGGCCAGCCTGGGCACGCTGGGGGCTCTCTCCGCCATCCCGCTGAGGCCTGGACTCGAGGGCTCCTGTCGCAAGGATGGGAGACGCCTCAGAAAAGCGCCACGGACGTGGGTCAGCAAGGAACGAGGTGGCTGTGCAGGGGCTCCTCGCAGCCCCACTCCGTCCCGTCCTGTCCCGTCGTGTCCTCCGGGCGCTGTGGGATGGCCGCGTCACCGCCAGCGCCCATAACACGGCGGGTCACAAAGAGCCCTGTGACACACTGCCACGTGCCCGTGTCCTGGGGACCTCCCCCAGCCCGTCAAACCTGCCCCGCAGCAGCACAGCACTGAAGGAGCTCCATAGGTGCCAGCTACTTTAGGCACCTTGGACCCCTCAACAATCCAGCCAGCAACACACGGGCAGGAAACAAATGGCGGTTCATGGCTGGAATGGATTTGTGGACATTTCCAAGGACAAGTTTTTCAGGGATCCCCACAGCTCTGGGCCCTGCCCATGAGCTTTGTCGGAAGCATTAAGGCGTCAGCAGAAGAACCAAAGGGCGAAGGGGTTCCTGGCCACTTCTCCAGCGGGCATGGCTGGTCACTCTCTCCTGAGGGTCCCGGTTGCTTCAGGGCCTGGGTTTTCCACTGTTTTGTTTCCACAAAGGAAAGACACGCAGAAGGCAGCACCTTCTCTGCAGTCCCGTGCTCAGAGACCATCACCCTCCACATGGTCACGCCAGCTCTGCGGCCCCAGAGCTCTGTGTCAGCAGGGTCTCGGCCACAGTGCCATGGCCTGGGCAACCCCGGGAGCCCAGGCTGGCCGCCAGGCTGGCCGCCAGCCTTGCCTCTGCCCACTGCCCCTCGCCGGCAGCACCCAGCGGACGTGTCCCTGTGGGGCCCCCTTCTCTTCCTCCTCCCCCAGCCAGGCCAGCCTAGGCATGTTGCGGGGTATCCCCTCCATCCTGCTGAGGCCTAGCCTCGAGGGCTTCTGCCACAGGGATGGGAGACACCTCGGGGAAGCATCATGGAAGCAGGGTGGCAAGGAACAAGGTGGCTGCGTGGGGGCTCCTTATGGCCCCCTGCCACCCCATTCCTCTCAGGGTCTCCCGCCCCCCAACTCCTCAGGGCCTACCCGCCACCTCGTCCCCTCAGGGCCTCCCGCCACTCCGTCCCCTCATAGCCTCCTGCCTCCCATCCCCTCATGGCTTCCCACCACTGTGTCCCCTCAGGGCCTCCCGCCACCCTGTCACCTCAGGCCCTCCCCAGCACCTCATCCCTTCAGGGCCTCCCACCGCCCCATCCCTTCAGGACCTCCAGCTGCCCTGATGCACCTGAAGGCACCCCACTGCCCCGGCCCCTCAGGGTCTTTCACCAGCCCATCCTCTCAGGGCCTCCCACCGCCCCGTCCCCTCAGGGTCTCCCCCCAGCCCGGCAAACCTGCCCGCAGCGGCACGGCACTGAAGGAGCTCCACAGGAGCCGGCTAGAAAGGCACCTTGGACCCCTCAACAATCCAGCCAGCAACACACGGGCAGGAAACAAATGGCGGTTCATGGCTGGGAGAGTGTTTGTGGACATCTCCAAGGACAAGTTTTTCAGGGATCCCCACAGCTCTGGGCTCTGCCCATGAGCTTTGTCGGAAGCATTAAGGCGTCAGCAGAAGAACCAAAGGGCAGAGGGGTTCCTGGCCACTTTTCCTACCACGCTGCACGCCTGGGCAACTGTTGCTGAGCACAAGTACCCGTTTTCTCCTCTTCCCCAATGCCCTGGGGACACTAGGGACCAAAGCAAGACCCACTGGTTGGAGAAAGGTGGGCAGAAGAGAAGTAGCTCAAGATTTGCAGGTACAGCCATTCATGTGCTGCTCGCCACCACCAGAGGATAGCCAGGTCCTGCACTGGGAAAGCATGTAACGTGTGGGACAAGCTACAGCAATAAAGCCTATAGAACAGCCTAGAGATCTGATCACTTCCTGGCTTGGTTTTTTTCTTTTTCTTTTTTCCTCCAGAGGTTCGTTTCTGCATCTGTACACAGTGTTGGCAGCTACAGCTGTTAGGTTCAGCTCATCTTAGATAGAATGAAGTTGCGCAGGTGTAGAAGCCATTAATTGTTCTCTCCCTTTCATGCTCCTGGGCCTCTGAGTATAATAACATGGATTTCATATTCCCATGTTGGGGTGAAAGAAAGTGCTCTTAGAGAAGAGCTGTCCCGTGGGCAGGGAGAGGCCAGGAGCCACCCAGCCCTTCCCCGCAGGCTCAGGTGGCCCCAGCACACAGAGCTCCCGGGATCAGCTCTGCACAGAGCTCCAGCAGCACAGCCAGCCATTGTCCCAGAGAGAAAGCCACCTCCTCCACGCCCTGCGGAGCTGGTCTTGCAGCACCAGCAGCCCAAATCTGGAGGACGGATTTCTCTCTACAGCTCTTAGCAGGAATAGGGTTTGAGCTGCCAGGTTTGAGATGGAGACGCTGATGTCACTTGTCATGCCTTGAAGGGCTGGAACAGAGAGGAACAGAGCCAAGGTCAGAACGTGGATCTGTGGGGACCCCAGGAACTCCTCCTGCCAGGGCCACCCCACCCAGCTCTTCCCATGGCCAGGAAGGGAGCAGAGGCCAACGGGAGGGCACTGGAAGGTGCTGGCCACGATTACCCCACGTGCCCCTGAAATTTCTCTCTGCTCTGCCCACGCCGCCCCTCGTCCACGCAGGGAGCAGAGCCCTCCTCGGCCGGGGCAGGGATTGCAGCTCCCTGCCCAGGGTCTTTCCTCCTCCGTGCTGACACCCTGCTGCCCTCACTCACCCTCGTAGATGATCTGGAGCTTCTCCTCCTGCTGACCCCTCACGTGCCGCCCAGCGAGCCCTAGGAACACACAGCCCATCACAGATCCCGCTGCCCTCACCAGCACAGCTACCCCACATCAGCCCAGCTACACACTTTCCTCCCCTTGGCAGGGCTGAGCCTGGTGCATTCCCCGAGCGTGATGCCCAAGGGCAGGGGTGGGAGAGGGCGGCAGGGAGCCCCATGGGCGCCCTGGCCCCGCATTGGGTACTCGGGGCTCCACAGCCACTGGGCCGAATCCTGCTGCTGGTGCAGCAGCCGGGGCTGGGGCCAAGCTGCAGTGAGGCAGGGAGGGACCCCGGGGGGTTGCGGCTCACCAATGAACCTGATGGCTGCCTCTCGCATGGACTCCTGTGGGCTCTGCAAGTACAGCAGGGTCTGGCGCAGGTACTCGTCTGCTCTGCTGCTGTACTCTGCCAGCTGGAGAGAGCGCAAGGGGACGGAGGGAAGGGTGGGTGCAGGCTCTCCCCCTGCACACAGGACTGGCCTTCCCTGCCAGGACACCCACGACGCCCAGCCAGCAGCCGGCTGGTGCCGTGGATTGGAGGGAGCAGAGGGCTGGGTGCTCCCCGGGGAGCTGCGGTGCCACCCTGCTGCCAAAGCCCAGCTGGGCCAGGGCTCCGTCGGCACCCCAAGGCTCGGGGAGGGAGAGGAGCCTGGAGAAGAGCCTGTGGGGCCACATGCCCGAAGGAAGGGAGCGTGTGTGGGGTGCAGGCTGGCGGCGATGGGCTGCAGCAGTGGGCAGGGGCACAGCTGCCAGCCCTGCACACTGGGCATTGGGGGCAGGGGGCTTGTCCAGGCTGGGTCTGTGGCTTCGGGGCCATCCTTACCAGGCACTCACTGACCGCCCATTCCTGCTCCCTCTCCAGCAGCTGCCTGAGCTTCCTCTTCTTCAGGAACTTGGTAGCTTGAAGCAGGGTTTCCCGAGAGGCCTGCCGAACAGCAGAGACTGGGAGATGGCACCGCTGCCCAGGGCACAGGGACCTGCGTCCCCTGCACCTGAGCAAGGCTCAGGGCCTTTCCTGGCCCCTGGTAGGAAGATGCAGCAGCTGGGGAACGCGTCCGTTGGCGGGTTCGGTGCCCGGGCAGAGGAGCGGGTCAGCCCCCACCTCGGGCAGCTGGTGCTGGCGGAGCAGCAGGACAGAGGTCCCCCAGAGCTGCTGCTCTGTAGCCAAGGCCAGGAGGAGGCTGGAGCACTGCAGTCTGCGAGGCGCCAGGACAGGAGGCAGGCGAGCCACCTCCCATGGGGACACCAGCAGGTCAGAAGTCCTCACCTCCGCCACGCGCCGGTTCTCATCATGCAAGTGGCAGAGCAGCGGGAGCAGGCTCTGGTGCACATGCGTCTCCAGTGGCTTTTTTCCCACTTCCTCTACAAACTCCATCACATGTCGGAAGAGGTGAATGGAGAGCAGCTGCACATAGTTGGCGTCCTGGTGGAAAGGGCAAGACCTCAGCACCGGCTACTCCAGGCCCACCCGGGCACGGGTCTGAAAATTCACAGGGCGCAAAGTTTCCTGGCGGCAGCCAGTGCCCGTGGTGGGGGTCACAAAGCCTTACGTTGTCAAAGAGTGGCCGGAGCCTCTCAGCCAGCTGCAGAGCGATGCGGCTGGTAAGTGGGATGTCTTTGGCCAGGAGCACCTTCCTGAGCACAGAGAGGGTCATCCCGACCACCTCCCCGTCTGCATCCTGCAGTAGCTCTATGAGCCTTGGCAGCAGGAACTGCATTCTTTTGGCCTGTGTGGAACACAATGCTGTGTTGTGAAGCCATAAAAGACTGCACTGCCAAAACCGCTCCAGCGGTTCGACCCCATGCTGCTGCCTGAAGCCAAAGGCCTGCCCCGACGGACTCGGCCAGGTGAACGGGGAGGCAGGAGAGCTGGGAGCAGCTGCCACAGCTCCCGAAGCCCACCCAAGTCCAAGCTACTGTGTCACCCAGCACCCCTTACGCAGCCCCACGCCGCCAGCACAGCTTCAGGCGGCTGCCCCCTTCTCACCATCAAGGGGCTCTTGCAGAACACGATGAGGCCTCTGAGCACCAGGCGATGCATCACTCTGCACTCACTCCGCAGGTACCTTGACAAGACCCGCAGGATGCGGTAACCCCGTCCCATTATGTCAGGGCAGGCCAGGAGCTGAAACACACAGAGCAGTGACAGGGGTGCCCGTCCGGTAGGACCTCAGCACCGCGCTGGGCTGGGTCCCACCAGCAGCACAGGGCGCAGGCACTGTCCCAGGCAGCCGAGCCCAAAGGCAGCAGCGGCTGCAGAGCGCCCCTGGGCTCCCTGCCCTGTGCCACAGGGCACACGGCGCAGGTTGCTCGCCCGCTCTGCTGTGCCTCCCAGCCCTCTGCAGTCTCTGATTCCTCGGCCTTCGAGGAGCCATGATGGAAGAGTGAGAGCTGGCACAAAGAGGGGCACGAAAAACAGGCGGGGACAAGTGTCACCCCAGCAGCAAGGGGCCAAGGGCATGCAGCGGAGCCCACCCTCTGCCCCAGCTCCACCGACTGGGCTCCCCCCGCAGCTGCGGCTACGAGAGGGCAGAGTGGTGGGAGGCAGCTCAGCGAGGCAGCGCTCGCCATCACGCTCACCTCGACAAGGAACGCCATGGCAGGGACCTCCCAGCGTGGCTCATTCCTGCTGAGCAGCTCGACCAGGTAGCGTGCGATCAAGTAACACAAGCTCCTCGAGATACCGTGCATCTCTCTGGCAGGGGGAAGAAGGCACCATCGACCCTGAGCAGGGCGGGCAAACCTCTCCCAGGACTGACTCACAGAGGCCTGGTCTTTCCCCACCACCCCTCGCCAGGAGAAAGGCAGTGCCCAACACCAGCAGGCGCCTTTTGGGGAGGAGACTGGAAAAACACACCCTTCCTACCCCAAAGCCTTCCCTTCTGACAAGACCCCTTTCCTGCCCACGGGGAACTCATGTCCCCCAGGCTCTGCCGCTGGCCCTCAGTGCATCCCGCCCTGCCCTGGCGGGCAGCCCTGGGTGGGGCTGCCTGCAGACAGACCACCCCCCCAGCTCTGTGCCGTCAGCCCAGGCCCCATGGGACAGGACGCTGGCGCTCTGGGAGGTGGCTGCTCCTGTGCACCCATCTCTCCCAGGCTTTTCCAGTCTGCTGGGCCATCCCTCGGTGACAAGTCCCTCTCACCCACGACCAGGGGGATTGTGTGGGGCGCCCCGTCTGCAGGGGAGAAATGGCGGGGGGAGTGGGGAGAAGGGGGCTCTCACCTGGCCAGCAGACCCATTGCGCAGCGGTGGGTCTCAGCGTTGAGGAGTGTGTCCCAGCCACGCTTACGTTCGACTTCAAGCACCACATCCTCATACTTAAGACGGCAGAGCAGTGCTTTCACGGTCAGCACTGCAAATCTGTGTGCAGAGCAAATGCCAGGTCACGCTGGGAGCCCTGGCCCCAGCTCTGGGGCCATGGGAGGGATGGGAGGACTGGGATGGAGCACCTGTTGGGGTTGGTGGGAAGGCAGCCTGCCTGCTGGCATCCCCTCCAGAAGGTATCGACCTCCTCTGGCATCTGCTCTGTGCTGAAGAAAATTTGGAAGAGCAGAGCCAGAAAGAGGCGAGGGAAATGCACCTTCAACCTCCATGGGTGCCTGGGCAGCCGGAGGATCTCCCACAGCGCCCTGGTTGCCTGCAGAAAACAAAACACCCAGAGACAGCACTCAGTGCCGAGACGTCCCCGTGGCAGGGCCCGAGCGTGGGAGGGCGAGGCTCAGGAGCTGCCCTGGGCCACGGGAGACGCAGGGGGAGCACCCGGCCTGGCTGCCCCTAAACCTGTCCCTAACCCAGGTTTCCAGCCCACCGTGTGAGGCAGGGAGATGCACTGGCGGGGGAGAATGGAGAGCCGCCCAGAGAGGCGACCCTGGGGGGGAGCAACGGCCTGGTCCGGAAACTCACAGCCAGGGCAAAGACGTCCTTTTTGTCCCCGTCGGAGGTGGACGTGCTGTGCAGCGGCCAGTCCTCCAGCACGCAGAGCAGCTCCAGCAGCACCTTCTCTGCAGTCCCACTCGTGGAGACCATCGTCCTCCACATGGTCACGGCATCGCTGCAGGCCCAGAGCTCTGTGTCAGCGGGGTCTCGGCCACAGTGCCGTGGCCTGGGCAACCCCGGGGGCCCGGGCTGGCCACCAGCCCTGCCACTGCCCACGGCCCCTTGCCGGCAGCACCCAGCGGGCCTGCCCCTGCAGGCAGCAGGTGGCCAAGCGACGGTGCCTTGAGGGGCAGGGAGGGAGCATGGCAGCGGGCTCTGGGGCTGACATGCCAGGGCTGGGAAACGGAGGGGCCGGAGGGTCCTGAAAATCTCCATCTGTCTGGCAGCCCACACGGGAGGGGCTCTACAGGCTGATGGGCTCTAAAGGCTGGTGAGCCCTGAGCCCTCAAGGCAGGCGCGCCCCGTACCTGTCGCACCATGGGGCACAGTGCAGGAGGGTCACCACCACATCATGGGCGTGTGTGTGGGTCAGCTCCAGAAGGGTGTTGTCCAGCCTGTGCTCGGCAGACACATCCGTGTTGGACGTGAGCCACCGGTAGATGCACCTCACGATGCTCGGCACCTGCGGGAGACATGGCTGAGAGTTGGAGTGCTGCCAATTTCCCAGTGCCATTGGAGTGCCATTTCCCCAGCTTCCCCTGAGAAGTGCTTCCCTTCCCACCACCCTGTGCTGGCCTAAAAGGCTGTCGGGTGCCCAGCACTGCAAATCTGTGTGCAGAGCAAACGGCACCTGGCTTCAAGGGGCACACGATCCCCGGGGGGCTTGAGCCCCGGCCACAGGCTACTTACATGCTCCAAATTGGAGGCGTCGCTTTCCACAAGCACATCCAGCATGGCCGCATAAGCCTCCGCATTATAGGAGTCAGAGTCTGCCATGCTCTCAATGGCCGTGATGGTGGTTTCTTCACGCTCAGTGGGCTTGAGGGATTCCCAAAACATCTGCAGGAGAAGGAAGGGCAGGGAAGAGAGGGATGTCACATCGAGCGCCCTGACGGCGGTGCTCGGCTGAGCAGCAAGAGCAGGCCCAGCCCAGGCAGGGGTGGCTGCGGATACCTGTGCTCTGCTGTGGAAGAGGGCACGGGTGTGTTCCTGCTCCTGCTCCTGCTCCTCTTCTGGCAGGTCCCAGTCTGGATCTGGCAAAGACCGAGCGCAGGCAGAGCTGAGGGGCTGCGGGAGAGGCTGGAGAACACAGCCGAGCCCCACGCTCCCCTGGCAGGGCCAGCCCCGGGACGGGGGCTGGTGGGGACACTGACCCCCATCTCTCTGGCCGCAGGTTGGGGCTGGGGGTGCCCAGTGGATGGAGCATGGCCAGAACCCGGCCTGCAGGGAACAGCCCCGTCCCCTCTTTCCCTGGGGATGTCCACAGGGGATGGGATGGGGCCCAGCCGGCTGCAGCCACTAGCCCTGTGGCCCAGCTCAGCCACTCACCCGCCTGCAGCGGCTGGACCTCCTCCACCTCATCAGGCTGCCATGCTGGGGCAGCCCCAGCGCCTTTCTCCTCCTCCCCGCTCAGCCAGGCCAGCCTGGGCACGCTGGGGGCTCTCTCCGCCATCCCGCTGAGGCCTGGACTCGAGGGCTCCTGTCGCAAGGATGGGAGACGCCTCAGAAAAGCGCCACGGACGTGGGTCAGCAAGGAACGAGGTGGCTGTGCAGGGGCTCCTCGCAGCCCCACTCCGTCCCGTCCTGTCCCGTCGTGTCCTCCGGGCGCTGTGGGATGGCCGCGTCACCGCCAGCGCCCATAACACGGCGGGTCACAAAGAGCCCTGTGACACACTGCCACGTGCCCATGTCCTGGGGACCTCCCCCAGCCCGTCAAACCTGCCCCGCAGCAGCACAGCACTGAAGGAGCTCCATAGGTGCCAGCTACTTTAGGCACCTTGGACCCCTCAACAATCCAGCCAGCAACACACGGGCAGGAAACAAATGGCGGTTCATGGCTGGAATGGATTTGTGGACATTTCCAAGGACAAGTTTTTCAGGGATCCCCACAGCTCTGGGCCCTGCCCATGAGCTTTGTCGGAAGCATTAAGGCGTCAGCAGAAGAACCAAAGGGCGAAGGGGTTCCTGGCCACTTCTCCAGCGGGCATGGCTGGTCACTCTCTCCTGAGGGTCCCGGTTGCTTCAGGGCCTGGGTTTTCCACTGTTTTGTTTCCACAAAGGAAAGACACGCAGAAGGCAGCACCTTCTCTGCAGTCCCGTGCTCAGAGACCATCACCCTCCACATGGTCACGCCAGCTCTGCGGCCCCAGAGCTCTGTGTCAGCAGGGTCTCGGCCACAGTGCCATGGCCTGGGCAACCCCGGGAGCCCAGGCTGGCCGCCAGGCTGGCCGCCAGCCTTGCCTCTGCCCACTGCCCCTCGCCGGCAGCACCCAGCGGACGTGTCCCTGTGGGGCCCCCTTCTCTTCCTCCTCCCCCCAGCCAGGCCAGCCTAGGCATGTTGCGGGGTATCCCCTCCATCCTGCTGAGGCCTAGCCTCGAGGGCTCTGCCACAGGGATGGGAGACACCTCGGGGAAGCATCATGGAAGCAGGGTGGCAAGGAACAAGGTGGCTGCGTGGGGGCTCCTTATGGCCCCCTGCCACCCCATTCCTCTCAGGGTCTCCCGCCCCCCAACTCCTCAGGGCCTACCCGCCACCTCGTCCCCTCAGGGCCTCCCGCCACTCCGTCCCCTCATAGCCTCCTGCCTCCCATCCCCTCATGGCTTCCCACCACTGTGTCCCCTCAGGGCCTCCCGCCACCCTGTCACCTCAGGCCCTCCCCAGCACCTCATCCCTTCAGGGCCTCCCACCGCCCCATCCCTTCAGGACCTCCAGCTGCCCTGATGCACCTGAAGGCACCCCACTGCCCCGGCCCCTCAGGGTCTTTCACCAGCCCATCCTCTCAGGGCCTCCCACCGCCCCGTCCCCTCAGGGTCTCCCCCCAGCCCGGCAAACCTGCCCGCAGCGGCACGGCACTGAAGGAGCTCCACAGGAGCCGGCTAGAAAGGCACCTTGGACCCCTCAACAATCCAGCCAGCAACACACGGGCAGGAAACAAATGGCGGTTCATGGCTGGGAGAGTGTTTGTGGACATCTCCAAGGACAAGTTTTTCAGGGATCCCCACAGCTCTGGGCTCTGCCCATGAGCTTTGTCGGAAGCATTAAGGCGTCAGCAGAAGAACCAAAGGGCAGAGGGGTTCCTGGCCACTTTTCCTACCACGCTGCACGCCTGGGCAACTGTTGCTGAGCACAAGTACCCGTTTTCTCCTCTTCCCCAATGCCCTGGGGACACTAGGGACCAAAGCAAGACCCACTGGTTGGAGAAAGGTGGGCAGAAGAGAAGTAGCTCAAGATTTGCAGGTACAGCCATTCATGTGCTGCTCGCCACCACCAGAGGATAGCCAGGTCCTGCACTGGGAAAGCATGTAACGTGTGGGACAAGCTACAGCAATAAAGCCTATAGAACAGCCTAGAGATCTGATCACTTCCTGGCTTGGTTTTTTTCTTTTTCTTTTTTCCTCCAGAGGTTCGTTTCTGCATCTGTACACAGTGTTGGCAGCTACAGCTGTTAGGTTCAGCTCATCTTAGATAGAATGAAGTTGCGCAGGTGTAGAAGCCATTAATTGTTCTCTCCCTTTCATGCTCCTGGGCCTCTGAGTATAATAACATGGATTTCATATTCCCATGTTGGGGTGAAAGAAAGTGCTCTTAGAGAAGAGCTGTCCCGTGGGCAGGGAGAGGCCAGGAGCCACCCAGCCCTTCCCCGCAGGCTCAGGTGGCCCCAGCACACAGAGCTCCCGGGATCAGCTCTGCACAGAGCTCCAGCAGCACAGCCAGCCATTGTCCCAGAGAGAAAGCCACCTCCTCCACGCCCTGCGGAGCTGGTCTTGCAGCACCAGCAGCCCAAATCTGGAGGACGGATTTCTCTCTACAGCTCTTAGCAGGAATAGGGTTTGAGCTGCCAGGTTTGAGATGGAGACGCTGATGTCACTTGTCATGCCTTGAAGGGCTGGAACAGAGAGGAACAGAGCCAAGGTCAGAACGTGGATCTGTGGGGACCCCAGGAACTCCTCCTGCCAGGGCCACCCCACCCAGCTCTTCCCATGGCCAGGAAGGGAGCAGAGGCCAACGGGAGGGCACTGGAAGGTGCTGGCCACGATTACCCCACGTGCCCCTGAAATTTCTCTCTGCTCTGCCCACGCCGCCCCTCGTCCACGCAGGGAGCAGAGCCCTCCTCGGCCGGGGCAGGGATTGCAGCTCCCTGCCCAGGGTCTTTCCTCCTCCGTGCTGACACCCTGCTGCCCTCACTCACCCTCGTAGATGATCTGGAGCTTCTCCTCCTGCTGACCCCTCACGTGCCGCCCAGCGAGCCCTAGGAACACACAGCCCATCACAGATCCCGCTGCCCTCACCAGCACAGCTACCCCACATCAGCCCAGCTACACACTTTCCTCCCCTTGGCAGGGCTGAGCCTGGTGCATTCCCCGAGCGTGATGCCCAAGGGCAGGGGTGGGAGAGGGCGGCAGGGAGCCCCATGGGCGCCCTGGCCCCGCATTGGGTACTCGGGGCTCCACAGCCACTGGGCCGAATCCTGCTGCTGGTGCAGCAGCCGGGGCTGGGGCCAAGCTGCAGTGAGGCAGGGAGGGACCCCGGGGGGTTGCGGCTCACCAATGAACCTGATGGCTGCCTCTCGCATGGACTCCTGTGGGCTCTGCAAGTACAGCAGGGTCTGGCGCAGGTACTCGTCTGCTCTGCTGCTGTACTCTGCCAGCTGGAGAGAGCGCAAGGGGACGGAGGGAAGGGTGGGTGCAGGCTCTCCCCCTGCACACAGGACTGGCCTTCCCTGCCAGGACACCCACGACGCCCAGCCAGCAGCCGGCTGGTGCCGTGGATTGGAGGGAGCAGAGGGCTGGGTGCTCCCCGGGGAGCTGCGGTGCCACCCTGCTGCCAAAGCCCAGCTGGGCCAGGGCTCCGTCGGCACCCCAAGGCTCGGGGAGGGAGAGGAGCCTGGAGAAGAGCCTGTGGGGCCACATGCCCGAAGGAAGGGAGCGTGTGTGGGGTGCAGGCTGGCGGCGATGGGCTGCAGCAGTGGGCAGGGGCAC
The DNA here is from genome assembly GCF_965638725.1 of Aptenodytes patagonicus. NCBI lineage: Eukaryota > Metazoa > Chordata > Aves > Sphenisciformes > Spheniscidae > Aptenodytes > Aptenodytes patagonicus. Next base: position 32,181,598 of record NC_134954.1, read on the forward strand.
AGCTGCCAGCCCTGCACACTGGGCATTGGGGGCAGGGGGCTTGTCCAGGCTGGGTCTGTGGCTTCGGGGCCATCCTTACCAGGCACTCACTGACCGCCCATTCCTGCTCCCTCTCCAGCAGCTGCCTGAGCTTCCTCTTCTTCAGGAACTTGGTAGCTTGAAGCAGGGTTTCCCGAGAGGCCTGCCGAACAGCAGAGACTGGGAGATGGCACCGCTGCCCAGGGCACAGGGACCTGCGTCCCCTGCACCTGAGCAAGGCTCAGGGCCTTTCCTGGCCCCTGGTAGGAAGATGCAGCAGCTGGGGAACGCGTCCGTTGGCGGGTTCGGTGCCCGGGCAGAGGAGCGGGTCAGCCCCCACCTCGGGCAGCTGGTGCTGGCGGAGCAGCAGGACAGAGGTCCCCCAGAGCTGCTGCTCTGTAGCCAAGGCCAGGAGGAGGCTGGAGCACTGCAGTCTGCGAGGCGCCAGGACAGGAGGCAGGCGAGCCACCTCCCATGGGGACACCAGCAGGTCAGAAGTCCTCACCTCCGCCACGCGCCGGTTCTCATCATGCAAGTGGCAGAGCAGCGGGAGCAGGCTCTGGTGCACATGCGTCTCCAGTGGCTTTTTTCCCACTTCCTCTACAAACTCCATCACATGTCGGAAGAGGTGAATGGAGAGCAGCTGCACATAGTTGGCGTCCTGGTGGAAAGGGCAAGACCTCAGCACCGGCTACTCCAGGCCCACCCGGGCACGGGTCTGAAAATTCACAGGGCGCAAAGTTTCCTGGCGGCAGCCAGTGCCCGTGGTGGGGGTCACAAAGCCTTACGTTGTCAAAGAGTGGCCGGAGCCTCTCAGCCAGCTGCAGAGCGATGCGGCTGGTAAGTGGGATGTCTTTGGCCAGGAGCACCTTCCTGAGCACAGAGAGGGTCATCCCGACCACCTCCCCGTCTGCATCCTGCAGTAGCTCTATGAGCCTTGGCAGCAGGAACTGCATTCTTTTGGCCTGTGTGGAACACAATGCTGTGTTGTGAAGCCATAAAAGACTGCACTGCCAAAACCGCTCCAGCGGTTCGACCCCATGCTGCTGCCTGAAGCCAAAGGCCTGCCCCGACGGACTCGGCCAGGTGAACGGGGAGGCAGGAGAGCTGGGAGCAGCTGCCACAGCTCCCGAAGCCCACCCAAGTCCAAGCTACTGTGTCACCCAGCACCCCTTACGCAGCCCCACGCCGCCAGCACAGCTTCAGGCGGCTGCCCCCTTCTCACCATCAAGGGGCTCTTGCAGAACACGATGAGGCCTCTGAGCACCAGGCGATGCATCACTCTGCACTCACTCCGCAGGTACCTTGACAAGACCCGCAGGATGCGGTAACCCCGTCCCATTATGTCAGGGCAGGCCAGGAGCTGAAACACACAGAGCAGTGACAGGGGTGCCCGTCCGGTAGGACCTCAGCACCGCGCTGGGCTGGGTCCCACCAGCAGCACAGGGCGCAGGCACTGTCCCAGGCAGCCGAGCCCAAAGGCAGCAGCGGCTGCAGAGCGCCCCTGGGCTCCCTGCCCTGTGCCACAGGGCACACGGCGCAGGTTGCTCGCCCGCTCTGCTGTGCCTCCCAGCCCTCTGCAGTCTCTGATTCCTCGGCCTTCGAGGAGCCATGATGGAAGAGTGAGAGCTGGCACAAAGAGGGGCACGAAAAACAGGCGGGGACAAGTGTCACCCCAGCAGCAAGGGGCCAAGGGCATGCAGCGGAGCCCACCCTCTGCCCCAGCTCCACCGACTGGGCTCCCCCCGCAGCTGCGGCTACGAGAGGGCAGAGTGGTGGGAGGCAGCTCAGCGAGGCAGCGCTCGCCATCACGCTCACCTCGACAAGGAACGCCATGGCAGGGACCTCCCAGCGTGGCTCATTCCTGCTGAGCAGCTCGACCAGGTAGCGTGCGATCAAGTAACACAAGCTCCTCGAGATACCGTGCATCTCTCTGGCAGGGGGAAGAAGGCACCATCGACCCTGAGCAGGGCGGGCAAACCTCTCCCAGGACTGACTCACAGAGGCCTGGTCTTTCCCCACCACCCCTCGCCAGGAGAAAGGCAGTGCCCAACACCAGCAGGCGCCTTTTGGGGAGGAGACTGGAAAAACACACCCTTCCTACCCCAAAGCCTTCCCTTCTGACAAGACCCCTTTCCTGCCCACGGGGAACTCATGTCCCCCAGGCTCTGCCGCTGGCCCTCAGTGCATCCCGCCCTGCCCTGGCGGGCAGCCCTGGGTGGGGCTGCCTGCAGACAGACCACCCCCCCAGCTCTGTGCCGTCAGCCCAGGCCCCATGGGACAGGACGCTGGCGCTCTGGGAGGTGGCTGCTCCTGTGCACCCATCTCTCCCAGGCTTTTCCAGTCTGCTGGGCCATCCCTCGGTGACAAGTCCCTCTCACCCACGACCAGGGGGATTGTGTGGGGCGCCCCGTCTGCAGGGGAGAAATGGCGGGGGGAGTGGGGAGAAGGGGGCTCTCACCTGGCCAGCAGACCCATTGCGCAGCGGTGGGTCTCAGCGTTGAGGAGTGTGTCCCAGCCACGCTTACGTTCGACTTCAAGCACCACATCCTCATACTTAAGACGGCAGAGCAGTGCTTTCACGGTCAGCACTGCAAATCTGTGTGCAGAGCAAATGCCAGGTCACGCTGGGAGCCCTGGCCCCAGCTCTGGGGCCATGGGAGGGATGGGAGGACTGGGATGGAGCACCTGTTGGGGTTGGTGGGAAGGCAGCCTGCCTGCTGGCATCCCCTCCAGAAGGTATCGACCTCCTCTGGCATCTGCTCTGTGCTGAAGAAAATTTGGAAGAGCAGAGCCAGAAAGAGGCGAGGGAAATGCACCTTCAACCTCCATGGGTGCCTGGGCAGCCGGAGGATCTCCCACAGCGCCCTGGTTGCCTGCAGAAAACAAAACACCCAGAGACAGCACTCAGTGCCGAGACGTCCCCGTGGCAGGGCCCGAGCGTGGGAGGGCGAGGCTCAGGAGCTGCCCTGGGCCACGGGAGACGCAGGGGGAGCACCCGGCCTGGCTGCCCCTAAACCTGTCCCTAACCCAGGTTTCCAGCCCACCGTGTGAGGCAGGGAGATGCACTGGCGGGGGAGAATGGAGAGCCGCCCAGAGAGGCGACCCTGGGGGGGAGCAACGGCCTGGTCCGGAAACTCACAGCCAGGGCAAAGACGTCCTTTTTGTCCCCGTCGGAGGTGGACGTGCTGTGCAGCGGCCAGTCCTCCAGCACGCAGAGCAGCTCCAGCAGCACCTTCTCTGCAGTCCCACTCGTGGAGACCATCGTCCTCCACATGGTCACGGCATCGCTGCAGGCCCAGAGCTCTGTGTCAGCGGGGTCTCGGCCACAGTGCCGTGGCCTGGGCAACCCCGGGGGCCCGGGCTGGCCACCAGCCCTGCCACTGCCCACGGCCCCTTGCCGGCAGCACCCAGCGGGCCTGCCCCTGCAGGCAGCAGGTGGCCAAGCGACGGTGCCTTGAGGGGCAGGGAGGGAGCATGGCAGCGGGCTCTGGGGCTGACATGCCAGGGCTGGGAAACGGAGGGGCCGGAGGGTCCTGAAAATCTCCATCTGTCTGGCAGCCCACACGGGAGGGGCTCTACAGGCTGATGGGCTCTAAAGGCTGGTGAGCCCTGAGCCCTCAAGGCAGGCGCGCCCCGTACCTGTCGCACCATGGGGCACAGTGCAGGAGGGTCACCACCACATCATGGGCGTGTGTGTGGGTCAGCTCCAGAAGGGTGTTGTCCAGCCTGTGCTCGGCAGACACATCCGTGTTGGACGTGAGCCACCGGTAGATGCACCTCACGATGCTCGGCACCTGCGGGAGACATGGCTGAGAGTTGGAGTGCTGCCAATTTCCCAGTGCCATTGGAGTGCCATTTCCCCAGCTTCCCCTGAGAAGTGCTTCCCTTCCCACCACCCTGTGCTGGCCTAAAAGGCTGTCGGGTGCCCAGCACTGCAAATCTGTGTGCAGAGCAAACGGCACCTGGCTTCAAGGGGCACACGATCCCCGGGGGGCTTGAGCCCCGGCCACAGGCTACTTACATGCTCCAAATTGGAGGCGTCGCTTTCCACAAGCACATCCAGCATGGCCGCATAAGCCTCCGCATTATAGGAGTCAGAGTCTGCCATGCTCTCAATGGCCGTGATGGTGGTTTCTTCACGCTCAGTGGGCTTGAGGGATTCCCAAAACATCTGCAGGAGAAGGAAGGGCAGGGAAGAGAGGGATGTCACATCGAGCGCCCTGACGGCGGTGCTCGGCTGAGCAGCAAGAGCAGGCCCAGCCCAGGCAGGGGTGGCTGCGGATACCTGTGCTCTGCTGTGGAAGAGGGCACGGGTGTGTTCCTGCTCCTGCTCCTGCTCCTCTTCTGGCAGGTCCCAGTCTGGATCTGGCAAAGACCGAGCGCAGGCAGAGCTGAGGGGCTGCGGGAGAGGCTGGAGAACACAGCCGAGCCCCACGCTCCCCTGGCAGGGCCAGCCCCGGGACGGGGGCTGGTGGGGACACTGACCCCCATCTCTCTGGCCGCAGGTTGGGGCTGGGGGTGCCCAGTGGATGGAGCATGGCCAGAACCCGGCCTGCAGGGAACAGCCCCGTCCCCTCTTTCCCTGGGGATGTCCACAGGGGATGGGATGGGGCCCAGCCGGCTGCAGCCACTAGCCCTGTGGCCCAGCTCAGCCACTCACCCGCCTGCAGCGGCTGGACCTCCTCCACCTCATCAGGCTGCCATGCTGGGGCAGCCCCAGCGCCTTTCTCCTCCTCCCCGCTCAGCCAGGCCAGCCTGGGCACGCTGGGGGCTCTCTCCGCCATCCCGCTGAGGCCTGGACTCGAGGGCTCCTGTCGCAAGGATGGGAGACGCCTCAGAAAAGCGCCACGGACGTGGGTCAGCAAGGAACGAGGTGGCTGTGCAGGGGCTCCTCACAGCCCCACTCCGTCCCGTCCTGTCCCGTCGTGTCCTTGGGGTGCCGACGGAGCCCTGGCCCAGCTGGGCTTTGGCAGCAGGGTGGCACCGCAGCTCCCCGGGGAGCACCCAGCCCTCTGCTCCCTCCAATCCACGGCACCAGCCGGCTGCTGGCTGGGCGTCGTGGGTGTCCTGGCAGGGAAGGCCAGTCCTGTGTGCAGGGGGAGAGCCTGCACCCACCCTTCCCTCCGTCCCCTTGCGCTCTCTCCAGCTGGCAGAGTACAGCAGCAGAGCAGACGAGTACCTGCGCCAGACCCTGCTGTACTTGCAGAGCCCACAGGAGTCCATGCGAGAGGCAGCCATCAGGTTCATTGGTGAGCCGCAACCCCCCGGGGTCCCTCCCTGCCTCACTGCAGCTTGGCCCCAGCCCCGGCTGCTGCACCAGCAGCAGGATTCGGCCCAGTGGCTGTGGAGCCCCGAGTACCCGATGCGGGGCCAGGGCGCCCATGGGGCTCCCTGCCGCCCTCTCCCACCCCTGCCCTTGGGCATCACGCTCGGGGAATGCACCAGGCTCAGCCCTGCCAAGGGGAGGAAAGTGTGTAGCTGGGCTGATGTGGGGTAGCTGTGCTGGTGAGGGCAGCGGGATCTGTGATGGGCTGTGTGTTCCTAGGGCTCGCTGGGCGGCACGTGAGGGGTCAGCAGGAGGAGAAGCTCCAGATCATCTACGAGGGTGAGTGAGGGCAGCAGGGTGTCAGCACGGAGGAGGAAAGACCCTGGGCAGGGAGCTGCAATCCCTGCCCCGGCCGAGGAGGGCTCTGCTCCCTGCGTGGACGAGGGGCGGCGTGGGCAGAGCAGAGAGAAATTTCAGGGGCACGTGGGGTAATCGTGGCCAGCACCTTCCAGTGCCCTCCCGTTGGCCTCTGCTCCCTTCCTGGCCATGGGAAGAGCTGGGTGGGGTGGCCCTGGCAGGAGGAGTTCCTGGGGTCCCCACAGATCCACGTTCTGACCTTGGCTCTGTTCCTCTCTGTTCCAGCCCTTCAAGGCATGACAAGTGACATCAGCGTCTCCATCTCAAACCTGGCAGCTCAAACCCTATTCCTGCTAAGAGCTGTAGAGAGAAATCCGTCCTCCAGATTTGGGCTGCTGGTGCTGCAAGACCAGCTCCGCAGGGCGTGGAGGAGGTGGCTTTCTCTCTGGGACAATGGCTGGCTGTGCTGCTGGAGCTCTGTGCAGAGCTGATCCCGGGAGCTCTGTGTGCTGGGGCCACCTGAGCCTGCGGGGAAGGGCTGGGTGGCTCCTGGCCTCTCCCTGCCCACGGGACAGCTCTTCTCTAAGAGCACTTTCTTTCACCCCAACATGGGAATATGAAATCCATGTTATTATACTCAGAGGCCCAGGAGCATGAAAGGGAGAGAACAATTAATGGCTTCTACACCTGCGCAACTTCATTCTATCTAAGATGAGCTGAACCTAACAGCTGTAGCTGCCAACACTGTGTACAGATGCAGAAACGAACCTCTGGAGGAAAAAAGAAAAAGAAAAAAACCAAGCCAGGAAGTGATCAGATCTCTAGGCTGTTCTATAGGCTTTATTGCTGTAGCTTGTCCCACACGTTACATGCTTTCCCAGTGCAGGACCTGGCTATCCTCTGGTGGTGGCGAGCAGCACATGAATGGCTGTACCTGCAAATCTTGAGCTACTTCTCTTCTGCCCACCTTTCTCCAACCAGTGGGTCTTGCTTTGGTCCCTAGTGTCCCCAGGGCATTGGGGAAGAGGAGAAAACGGGTACTTGTGCTCAGCAACAGTTGCCCAGGCGTGCAGCGTGGTAGGAAAAGTGGCCAGGAACCCCTCTGCCCTTTGGTTCTTCTGCTGACGCCTTAATGCTTCCGACAAAGCTCATGGGCAGAGCCCAGAGCTGTGGGGATCCCTGAAAAACTTGTCCTTGGAGATGTCCACAAACACTCTCCCAGCCATGAACCGCCATTTGTTTCCTGCCCGTGTGTTGCTGGCTGGATTGTTGAGGGGTCCAAGGTGCCTTTCTAGCCGGCTCCTGTGGAGCTCCTTCAGTGCCGTGCCGCTGCGGGCAGGTTTGCCGGGCTGGGGGGAGACCCTGAGGGGACGGGGCGGTGGGAGGCCCTGAGAGGATGGGCTGGTGAAAGACCCTGAGGGGCCGGGGCAGTGGGGTGCCTTCAGGTGCGTCAGGGCAGCTGGAGGTCCTGAAGGGACGGGGCGGTGGGAGGCCCTGAAGGGATGAGGTGCTGGGGAGGGCCTGAGGTGACAGGGTGGCGGGAGGCCCTGAGGGGACACAGTGGTGGGAAGCCATGAGGGGATGGGAGGCAGGAGGCTATGAGGGGACGGAGTGGCGGGAGGCCCTGAGGGGACGAGGTGGCGGGTAGGCCCTGAGGAGTTGGGGGGCGGGAGACCCTGAGAGGAACGGGGTGGCAGGGGGCCATAAGGAGCCCCCACGCAGCCACCTTGTTCCTTGCCACCCTGCTTCCATGATGCTTCCCCGAGGTGTCTCCCATCCCTGTGGCAGAAGCCCTCGAGGCTAGGCCTCAGCAGGATGGAGGGGATACCCCGCAACATGCCTAGGCTGGCCTGGCTGGGGGAGGAGGAAGAGAAGGGGGCCCCACAGGGACACGTCCGCTGGGTGCTGCCGGCGAGGGGCAGTGGGCAGAGGCAAGGCTGGCGGCCAGCCTGGCGGCCAGCCTGGGCTCCCGGGGTTGCCCAGGCCATGGCACTGTGGCCGAGACCCTGCTGACACAGAGCTCTGGGGCCGCAGAGCTGGCGTGACCATGTGGAGGGTGATGGTCTCTGAGCACGGGACTGCAGAGAAGGTGCTGCCTTCTGCGTGTCTTTCCTTTGTGGAAACAAAACAGTGGAAAACCCAGGCCCTGAAGCAACCGGGACCCTCAGGAGAGAGTGACCAGCCATGCCCATTTTCCAGCAGCTGGCGGGAGCACTGGACATACCCACACCCCATAGCCTGGCCACAGGCACCAGCTACTCTGCCATCCTGCGAGAGCAAGAGGAAAGGAGAGGAAAAGCTTTTGTGTCCCGGGCGCCTGCTCTGCAGAGTTCATGTCTCATGTGGCAAGGGGTGGATGTGGTATGGCCTGCAACTCCAGGCCATTTCTGTCCCCATGGCCTCTGGTGCACAGGCACTGGAGCTGCAAGAGCAGCTGCAAGAGTCTTTTGACACAAGTGCTGAGGTGAACAAGGGCAGGTCATAGCAAAAGATCCTCCAGTGGGGTTATTCCCTGTTCTGAAGGTCCCGTCACCTTTGGCGACCTAAGAGTATCTTTTTCCATCTGGCCTGGGTCTCAATGCTGTAGAGGAAAAGCTGGCAGCAGATTTTAGGAGAATGACCCTCAGCTCAGCTCCGTTCTCCTTTGAGCACCCTGTGCAACTCTTTTCCCACCTTGCAGGATGGGAGCATCTCTGGTCCCTGCCATGGGAACATTTATTCCACCACTTCCTTCCCTGCATGCTCACACTCCCTCCATGCTGCTCCATCACTATGCCTGCCTGACTCCTGTACACATCTCCCAGTGCCCGTGGGGTGGCTGCAGGGCGCATGTGCCATCCCTGTGAGCCCCAGCACCCTGCAGGATCAAAGCTCCTCTGAGCTCCTCAGGCTATCGCTTGTCCATCCATGGCTGATGCACTCCTCATGGGACTGCTTTCCCCAAAGAAGGGGCAGCGTGTGCCTCTCCCACACATGGATGGCAAGCTGGGATAGTGAAGCTTTCCCAGCAGCAGGGCTGGAGCAGGTGGTGCTGGAAGGGGAATGTGATGCCGGGCAGGGGAGCAGCACTCCTTGTCCATTCTTCCTGGGCCCCTGTGCCAGGGCAGATGGAGGAGCTCAGCCCTCACGAGGTAGGCGCCATGTCAGAGATGTTACGCATGGCCTCAGGTGTTCATGTTTGCGTGGTACAGTGAGGTGCATGTCCCCACATGGGGACGCTGGCTCTCAGACCACAGCTCTCCCAGCTGGCCTCTCCTTTCCTGGAGAGCTGGCCTGAGTGACTCCCAAAGCACTGCAGGAGCCCACAGCCTCACTGCTCACCCACCAGGTAATTGCCCTATGGAGCCACTTTGTCCCAGGAGGTCTTGAGAAAATGCCTCGCCATACGCAGAAGCTGGCAGGACCCAGCCTTGCTGCCTTGCAGTCTGCGTGGTGCTGCTGGAAGAGGTAACGGCTCCCATCCAGGCCACCCCCAAAGCCTCCTGCACCTCCTGTGAGGCAAGGTGCACCCCCAGGCAGTCATTCTTGGCCCACCTATAACAGCAGCAACCCATCTCATCGGAGTAGCAGGGTAAGCATATCTGTTGCTGGTCAGGGTCTGTCGCTGTTTGCCTCCCCGAGATCAAACCCATCTGATTTTCCAGCAAGACAGCAAGCAGCCAGGGAAAAGGGGTCCCTGGCTGCAGAGGCCTGCTTTTACACACGACCATCCTGCAGAGCATGCGCAAGACAGGCGAGCAGCTGAGAGTGCATCTTGCTTGCTTTCTTCCAGAATATTTATCCTCCAGGCATCTGTAGAGGTTTTCTCTCTTGCATTCATTGCCTGGGAGCCCAGCTAGGCTGCGGGCTGCCGGCCTGTTCCTCAGCTCTCGGCTTGCTGCCGCAAAGATCAGCAGAGGGCAGGGCAATCCCACCAAAGGGTGACCGAGGACAATTCCCAGGAGTCAGGGCATCCCACCGCAGTGCCATAGATGGCGGCTGCCGATGAAGAGGAGGCCAGGGTGCACAGCTGACCTCCCCCCCGAGGAGGGTGCAGCCAGCTGGGCAGGGTCCCTGCCTGAAAATAGGCAGGGTGCCAAAGAAATTGCTCTTGGAGATGCCAGACATCCTACTCTCAGCTTAAAACCTGCATCCTTTGGGGGACAGGGAACAAGCCCACAGGCACACAGCACAGCCCTGCTCTGGCAGCTGGCCCGGCCCGTATGGAGGCTCCCCAGAGTGAGTGCTGGAGAGCCAGTGCCTCTCATGCTCCAGCCCTGACCTGCTTTGCAGGAGCTCACTCCCAGCTGTGCTATGTGTGGGTAACAGGGTCTGTCAGCAGCCACAGCAAGCAGACAGGAGCAGCAGGAGAGGGGGCTGGAGGCAACACCAGGAGCAAGGCTGCAGCGTGGACCTGAGGGCTCCATCCAGGAGATGGGGCCGGACACAAAGACCAGCCTCCTGCAACATCTGTCCAAGGGCCATCCAGCAGATGGGCTGAACACAAGCTGTCTACCACACAAGTATGAGGTCCACGCGGGAAACAGCACCTAAGATAAGCTACCTGTTACACAGGTCCAAGGTCCATCTGGAGACAGAGGCACCAATAAACACGCCCTCACAGAGCTCAGGCCAGGACTAGGTGCTCAGAGATGAGCTGAAGTGAGTGCAGGGTCCACGGCTGGAGGATCTGTGGGTGGGGGTCTCAGGTGAGGCTGTTCAGGGTCATCAAGATCCATTAGTGCCCTCAGGGGCTCAACACTTAGAGCAACCCAAGGTTTGAGCATGAGGCGTGGGCCACCCAGTGCCTCAAGGGTTCAGCTCTGGTTGGGGCTACTCAAGATGGGACCTGAGGAGAGCTGCATGGTGGTGGTGCCCATCCCTGTGTGTGGTTGTGGCCAACTACCTGTAACCTGTTTCCCTGCACTAAAAGTAGAGTTTGTGGATGTTTTCTGGGGGTGATCTGCTGGTTCAGGGAAGGAGGAAGAGCCGGGTACCACGTTTGTAGAGATGCTCCATCAGAGCCCAGAGTACTTCCAACACTTGATATCTTTGCTTCTGTGAAATCCCAGGTGCACCTGGGTCACCAAGCATTGGAAAACATCATTGGGTGGCCAAGGCTGACTTGCTCATTTGTTCTCCTAGGTACTTGGCTTTCAGGGGTCCTTGGCAGTCTCCTAGTGAATGTACAGAGGGGTTGCATCCCCTGGAGGTGCTCTTTTACCTTCCTAGCAGATGGGCCGGAGAAAAAAAACAACTTTACTACCCATGAATTGTAGCCAGAGAAATGAAGCAGATGAGTGTCCAGCTGTGCCACTGGGACAATGTGCCAAAAAGCCAACTTCAGGGGCTGGGGGCCAGGTGGGGGGGGCTGCACCTTCTCCAGGGGCCTTGGGGGGTAGAAGGCAGAGAAGTCGTGAACCCACAGCACAACACAGATAAGCAGCCTTCTTTCTGCAGCCGGCATCCATGTTCATAAATAGCAGGAAGTTTCAGATAGCTGGATAAGGAATTTCAGCTGCATTTGGTTTTGCCACACACAGGGGGTGGTTTGGTATCCATGCCTGGAAGGTGTGCTTCTTCTCCAGTTTGCCAAGCCTGTTTGTCCTCCACTGGGCCAGGGCGCTCACCATGCTCCACAGGGCTCTGTGCCTTGCCGGCAAAAACTCTGCAGGACCCACCGAGCGGGAGCAGGTGGAAAGCATGCCTGTGGGGACACATCTGCAAGTGTCTCTCCATGCCGGGAGAGACATGCAGCTCCAGCAGCACCTTCTCTGCAGTCCCACACAAGCAGCCAAATTTGCACAAACAGGAGTCAGTACTGAAGAGGATACAGAGGATGGCTATCTTGTTTGAAAGGAAAGCCAATCCATAAAACAGGTGTTTTTCGTTGGAGGTGTTCCCAGCATACTATACTGTGTGATTAAATTAATAGGAGGCTGCCCGTGGACTGATAACAAGCTGCACCTGCAGTGTCATTAGTGATCACCTGAGGCCAGCACTGAGGCAGACCAAGACATGCCCATTCCTCCACTGCCAGTGGAAGTAGGCTGATCTGCTTGCTTTTAATGTCACTGATCCACAAGTTCATTTTTTGTAAGATCTTCCGGGAGCTATGATTCTCGCATCTTCAAAGCACCCAAATCCCATAGGCTTTTTCTCCAAAAATCAAAGTTGCATGCGCCTTTCACTTCTGTGTCTCAGCTCCCAGCTTCCAAGGTGCAGAGTCTCAGCTAAGCTGACAAATACTCAGTGTGCTTTTTTGACAATTCCTTCCTTGGTCGATATTCTCCAAACTGGAAGAGATACAAAGAGAGATAACAAGAACCAGTTGGTGAATATAGCTGGAGAGCTTCCACTGCCGCCTCAGTGCCAGCAGTCTGCATGCAAGCCTTCCAGCAGTCATCTGCTTTCATCTCACCTGTATTTACTTTCTGCATCTCAGCTGACTCAGGAAGACTGGTATTTATCTTCATGTTTTAAAAGGAGGAAAAAAATAATATTCAGGATCTTACATTTTTCTTTGTTTGATATTGAACCTGACAGCTAGCAAAAGTTTCTGTTAATTTGAATAAGACTTAAAAGCTGGTGTCTGTTCATGGAGAGGAGGTTGCCATGAACATACGTTTATCGATGGAGAGATCATGTTCATACAGAAGATGTCTGAACTATGGGCATGCATTGCTTTGACGATAGCTCCAGCCATGTTCTTTACCTGGATTCTCTGTCTGATCCTTTCTCAAGCCCGCATTTCTTCATCTTCCAGGGTTCTCCCCTTTGCCCCAATGGGTCAGACTGCAGTTTCCCCACAGGCCTCTCATCCTACAGCCCAAAGAGACAAAGTACACCAGGTCAAAGTCACCTCATTTGTAGCACAATAAAAGCACAACCTAGAAGGCCTGTATCTCCTCAGCAAGGCATCAGCACTGGCAATGATGCCAAAAGTGGTGGTACTGTGGGCACAGTCACACGTAATTTGGCAGAAGGGTTAGGGAAAAGTGGCCATAAGGGCTTTATATTGACATCCCAGCCTCACAGCAACACTTAGCAGCTTCAGGTGCAGCCTGTCATCTTGGCTGCCCTTAACTGCAGTGCTTGAGGTCGGACTCACCTTCCACAGTCAGGTGTCTCAAGCAAGCTGCATCTGTGCTATCGTTAGAGGCTGTGATGGGACCCAAGCTTTGAGGTGCATCTGCTGTACCTCTCCTTCATGCAAGCACCTTAAAAACATGTGAATAAGCTTCTAAACTCTAAATCCAAGACTTACTAGGAACAACCCATAGCAGTGCTGTTTTCAGAGGAACTCTCTCGGCATACTTACACTCATAACTGAGGCTGGTAGCTTGCAAGCCCATGTAGCTTTCTCTAGGATTTCCTGATGGTGATCCTTCTCACAGGACTCTTCTTCTCTCCCCAAGCTCCAGAGGGGAATAGGATATGTCCTATTGGGAATGTCACATTGGGTTGGGAAGAGGAACCTCACTTTGCCCTTCTGAGTAACTGCACAGTAGGAACACTCCCCAGAAACTGGGAAGTTCTGCATGCAAATTCCTTTCCTGAAAAAAAGAAAGCCAGCTCTGCAACAGTGCTAAACCCACAATGTATATTGCCTGTGGCGTCACACAAGAGCCACGGGGCACATAAGAAATGTAGGGGTTTGTATGCCCTAGGAGAAGAAGGAGTAGCAGACACTGAAGAAAAGCAGGGACTCATGTGGATGAGATTCAGTGATGGAGGGAAGCAAGCATACTGCTTTGTTCTGCTTGAGAAGATGGGTCACACTGGGGTGCTCTAGAAACAAAGCCTCTGACAGCAACATCGGGCGAGCTCACAAACTATTCAAAGACGAGCAAGAATGTATCAGAATTGTGTGTGTGTGTGCTGAATTTGGTATCTGCTGAAAAGATGGCCCAGTTCATAAGCTCAGACTTTGCTGCTAGAGGATCATACTCTGGTCTTGCTGGAGGCCATTCCCTGCCAATGCACGGCAATCCATTATTCCTGGACCAAGTCTTCTGGACCCGTGGGAACATGTCTGCTTCCAGCACTTCTCTTGGCTGCTCCTTCATGGTGGTGGCATCGTAATCAGAGACACAGAACAGGTTCTCATCCCACAGTTATCCCCATCCTCTGCACTCCCCAAAGTAATTGTCTCCCTTGTTATTCACCAGGGAACGTCCCTGTGTACTGTATGCTGTACATTTCCTTGCACAGCAGGCATCTAGTTTTGTTTCGATATCAACTGCTAGAAGCAGCTGAATACACAGCAACTGGAGTATTGAACACCAGTTCCTCCTCACTACAGCCACCTGCAAGAGCCCAGACATCAATGCTGGGCTTTGGCTGACCACTTACAGAGAAGTCACCCAGGGGCACAGGTCTTTGTGGCAGGAGATGGGTACCACAGTTCTCAAGAATCAGTGGGGTGGCAGGTCTCCTTCTGCAAGGACACGTTCTCCACCATACCTACCGATTTCAGTATACCCGAGGCAAAAGGTGTCAGATGACCATTTGGGCACTTGTCCATTTGGACACATGTTCCTTGTCTGCGTTACAAACATGTTTATGATTACCACAAGCCATGACTCCTTTCAAGGAGGCCATGCTAGCTTCTGTGGAAGGCCCCATGCCCTTCCCGCTGAGGCTGCTTAGGCAGGCATGGGTGCTCCTTCTGCTGAAATGAGCAGGCAGAAGAGGGGCCCATCAGCGAGGTGGGTGTTTACTTATTTTTTGAGCTGTTACTAGGGTTCATTTTCAGCTGTCTTAGACAGTTTTGAGAACAGATCCTTCTCCCAGATACAATGCAGTCGGTGAATTGCAGCCGTATCTCAGCTGTAGCTGGAGGGGATGGTTTGGGGGAGATGGAAGCAGACATTTTGCCTATACTTGGCTTCCTGAGACAGTGTTTAGAGCACTCTGCTGTCACATCAAATCAGAGGAAGATGCCATGAATGGCTCATGTCATTCCCCTCTTTCCAAGAGGGCGACATGCTGTCTTCTCTCATGTTCACTTCTTAAGGTGCTCCTCAGCCATGGCTGTAAGGAGAACACTGGAGCTGGAGAAAGGCCATCTACTCTTTAAAAAGTCAGCCTTAAACAGAAGGGAAAAGGCTGTGTGCATCTTGGAGCTCTCCTTCACCTCTTTGCCCTGATGTAATCAGGTTCTTCCTTTTTTCAATAATTAATAGCAACAGTAATAAGGGCAATGCAAGAATAACTGAGGAAACCTGCATGAGCATATAGGACCATGCATTAACAGCAGTACAGGGGAACATCTTTTACTGTCCAGTGTGACTCACAGCCCTGTTCTTGCTATGACCTACACACAGCCAGGTGAGCACAGTATTTTCCAAGGCACTATGGTGCCAGCTTTCCAAAGGAACTGATGGTTCTGGTTGGCTCTGGTCTTGGTTGCCCAACTCGGAAAGTTTTTAAAGGTCCCAGTTTTGGAAAAGCAGGAACAACTTCTCCAGTGAAGCGACTTGGGTTGAACATCTAAAATTCACAGGCTCCTCTCTGTTCCCTGCAAACAAGATCGGTCCATATCTCCTCTCACGCTCACAATCCTCCCTCCTCACCTAAAGCTACCAGAGTCAGGGGGCAGCTAACCCCAAGACTGCTGGTGAGGACTCTCTCATCATCACTGTCAGGACCCTGAGGGCACTAATAGGCCTTGATGGCCCTGACCAGCCCCTCCACTGGGGCCTCCACCCCCAGCCCCAGCTATTGAAACTCAGCCCTGGATCTTCAGTGCCTGAGCTATGTGGTAGGAGTGCCGATCTCCAGCTCAGCCAAGGGAACATGGCTGGAGCAAGTTATCTAGATATCTAGGCTTTCCCTCACCCTCACTGTTTTTCTGCTCCATGACGTTGCTCTGGGAAGCATAAGAAAAGCCTTTGTCCTTTCCTTGTCCCTGTCTTTCCTCCACTGGCTTTGGAGTTCAGCTCTGCCTGTATTTTGGGTATGGCCTCTGCCTGCATGGGGGTGCTCTTGTTACACTGGATTGCACTGGAGCAATTCACAATTGCTATGTTCGACCTGCAATGCCACGTGCTGGCCAACACACATTGATCCATCTAGTTTTATTTCTCCCAAGTCCCATATCCAGTGTCCCCATAACCAGCACCAGGTTACAGTGTTCATACTGGCGATGCTTAGACGTGCCCCTTCTGGCTGTGATCTTAAAGATCCAGCAAAGCCATATGCATCTGATTTCCCCATACAAGGCCTTTGAAGAATAGCTCCTATGCTTCATGGAGCATCATGTTTTATTCATGAGTTTGCCAAAAGATTCAAGGCTCTTCCAGAAAAACATCAGGGAGAATGTGGCTACTTCCAAACAGATGGCCCCAGAGGGGTAGGTGCTACCGAATCAATTAACACCCACACAGTAAAGGTGATGCCTTTGGTGAGATTTTCAGGCCAAGCCATACATCTGGCATTTAACCCCGGAGATTTGACTACAGTCCCAGGGAGATGGTGGGTTTTGGGCCGGAAAGAGCTTTGCCTCAGGGCAAAAGCTCATAGGGAAAAAAGCAAACAACCAGTATCAAACTCTTGTGCTGCTCTCTTAGACCCTTGCCCAAATTTCATAGACTATGAGAGATTTCATTAACCCATGGGCATAGGTGCACCATGGGCACACCATGCCTTGTGCCTCCACTGGAAGATAGGAGCAACTCAGGGGAAACAGCTTTCTTGCAGTGACCAACCTCTCTGACATCCCAGCTCCAGAAAGGCAGAGAGATCTGGCAATCTTTGCTTTAAATCACTTGGACTCAGTTCTAATGACTAAGGCAGAAAGACGTATTACTCGGAATTTCAAATACATCTATTAAAAAAGGACTCTAGGAAACAGTGCAAAGGAAACACAAAAAGAGCATTGGGACCTTTCCTAGAGGTGGGAGAAACACTCCTGCAGAAACAAAGGATAAAAACCCATAAAGAGCTTCACCTGTAGCTTGTGAAAATATAATGTGTAGGACATAGGATCTCGAAGAGATCATAAATAAATTTCAAATTCTGGATAGAAAGCCAAAACAGCTTCATTTGAAAAACAAAACATGTTTTAAATGTTGATTTTGACAAAAATGTCAGCATTTTCCCTGGAAACAAGAAACACTGTATTGAACATTTATTGCATTTGAAACCCAGTTTCCTCTCTGAATTTTTTTTTAAAGGAAAATGTTGGCTAGCCCTGCCAGTCCTGTGTATAAATCTCTTCCAAACACAGAGAGCAAAGTGTTGGTTGTAAATCAGAATTTTCCCTGCTAAACAGATAAGGCAAAGGGAGAGAGAGAATGCACCTGCCATCCCCAAAACAAGCCTTCCCCCAGACTATAGTTCAAAAGCACCAAAATGCTTCATTCCCATAAAACCCAAGCAGATCCTAAAGTACCACGGCCACACAATCACATCAATAGCAGGTCAAATAGAAGCAAAAGGTTCAGAAAGTCACAACGAAGCACCTTTACCTATGGTAAAGCCTAACTTTTGATTAGGTTTAAGGAAACAAAGAAAATTAGAAGTGCTTGATTCAGTGCTTGCTTGTTAATACGTGAGTCAGCACCGGTGCACTGCAGGGAACACTTCAATGACTTTCTGATAGCAAATGTGTTGCCATGTTGGCACCCGGGAGCTCTCTGCCACGTTTCTGTAGCAGGTCACCAAGATGCAGCCTTGGCCTTTGGATCTGCATGGATAAGCTTTGTGAGACTGTCTTGTTCTTCATGCCAGCTAACATCTGAATAGCCCTTCATGGTCTGTGTGACACAGCTAGGGACCTGCCTGCAGGCGGATCCTGCATGCATATCTTTGGTGTATAAAATGCAAGCAGCTCACCCTGGTTCCCATGTGTGCACTGGACGTGGCTGGTGTCTGAGAAGATAACTGGCTTGTCAATGCATGTCCCGCTTCCCAGGATCTCCAAGGGATGCAGTCTGTAGGGCAAATCATCCTCTGTATTCATACCTTTGTCAACAAATCACTTGTATTTGGAGCTGCTGAGTTTAACTTATCACTGTGCTGCCTGGAGGCAAGTAAAGAAGGTTAGCAAGGAAGCAACACGGCCTTAATTCTTTGAGAGAACTGCTCATTTCAGGGCTATCAGATGTGCTCTTTCCCCAAGGGTTAGACAACGGGAGGAGAGAAAATAAAGAGGTGCTTGATGGAAGTCACAGTCCCACCTAGCCTGCTGTAAAATTATAGAAGGTTGATTCCATTTGGCTCTGCTCTGGGTGCATCTGCCTTTCTTTTTCCAGCTACATGTTTTGTAATGAAACAATCATCTGTTTCATTAGGATGAGTATTTGCTGCATGCATTTTACTGATGGGCTGCAGCTCCCTCCTGCCACAGCCTCATCTCCCTTTTCCACCCCGTGTAGCTCTGCTGGAGTATGGCTCCGCTGTCAGTAGGCAGAGGCTGAATCTCATGCTGGTCCTGCAGCACCACCTCACCACACTTCCTAAGAGGGTCTCAGACCAGGGAGCTGGCAATGAGGTGGTTCATGGCTGTTGGACAGCCCATCCCCCTGGTTGTGGTGATTGGGCAGAACTGAGCCAGCGGCACCACGCAGAGAGGCGCAAGGCCAGAGCAATACATGGCACAAAGAGGAGACTCCCCATGGTGTCCCCATGTGCCTGGCCAGGTGGGGAGCACAATGGCCCTAGGCACCCTGTGCTGGCCTGCCTGCAAGTAGGCTTGGGGCTCCCTTTCCAACTCCCCCACCTTGGAGGGCAATGTCTGGCATCGCTGCCATCAATGTCACTGTGCGTCAGGACAGACTGCAACAAAACCCAAACAAGCAGAACAACCAGCCTGCTGACAAGGTTATTCATAAAAAACAGAGTTTGTAATTGCTTCTGGCAGCTGTTTGCTCAGGGTTTAGTATAGACAGAGACTTGCCCATGCCACAGTTCATTAAGTGCCGTGGCTCATTAAGTGATAGCCAGTTTACTTACACAGAGGAAAGGCTGTAGCTAGAGCTGCTATGCTGTTTGCATTTCAGGACTGAGCTGAAGCCCATAGACTGCTGCTTTTGACAACATGAGGACCAGTACAGAGGGGAAGCTTGTGGGAAAAGCCAAGGACCCCAGAAGGTTATGAGCAGGTTTCTCTCTTATTACTTCTGAATGAGTTTTTGGCTCACTCAGCAGAGACGTTTTGAGAGTATATATTAAATAGATGGTTGAATAATTTGTAAGTGCTGACCAAATAGATCCTGGTACAGATCAGGAGACCAAGGGTTAAAACCCCTCCAGCTGCCAGCTTACAGCCAGTCACTGGGGCTGGGGATGCTCAGCCACTGCGGGTGGCAGCAGGAGTTTTAGAGACTGAAATCTCAGCATAGCTGAACCAAATTTAGACTAAAGCATAACATGATGGCTATGTTATCACACTGATGGAGGGATCTGCGAGGGGACCTGCACTCCTATGGAGTGAGAATAGCTGTCCTTTTAAGAAAGCCCCACCGGCTTTCCCAAAATTGTGAGCAGTTTCTTGCTAGAGGCTGGTGCTACAGGAGGAAACTGAGGGTCCTTCTCATGTTGAATGAAGCCCTCAGTTCCCCCTGGACTGGTCCTTAAAGATAAGAAGCAGCAGAATGGCTGTACTTATTACGGAGACTGCACCAAATGACACAGGATGGCAGTACGCCGCATTTGTACAGCTCTGAGCTCACCAGAGGGCTGATCTTGCATCAATGTAATAAACACAAAGGCTAGGACACAACCCCTAATAAGGAGCCAGTTTTAGCAACTGCACAAGGCACTCTGCAAGCAACAGCACCAGGCCTTGCAACATGCTGCATTTAACCAGACAGCAGAAGACCTCAGCTGTAATAGTTAAGTATGGGAAAAGATACCTTCATCAGCCTATTCCATGTGTATTGCTCTGGGTCTGTCCTAGAAGAACTCTTAGCACCAAAGCAAGTCCTGTTGTTAAGGAGGGGGGAATAACATCTGGATGAAATGAAGAGCAAACCCTGCGTTGTTCAGGCAGATCTCTTGTAGGTTGGGTTCCTTCAGGCAGACTGTCAACCCAAATCCCAGGAAGTAGATCCTTGAAGTGAGTGGCTCATAAAGAGCTAAGGCAGTTTCTCTGGCTCACAGACCCAGTAACACAGAGTAGAACTGTTAGAAAGCCCTCACTTTTCCTGGTTCACACTGGTAATGCTATGGTTCCTAATGACATGACTCATGTTGTTCCTCAGCACACACAAAGCATCTCTCAAGCCAGCATGCATTTCATTTGTGCATAACAACAGGCTTAGCAGCGGATACTACATTTCCAGGGAGACTAAACCACACAGTTCCCTCCATGAAAGACAATGCCAAGACATCAAACCAAATGGAGAACCTGGGTGTGGTGGGTTGACCCCTGCCAGCAGCCAAACACCTGCCCAGCCTTTTGGTCAGTCCTCTCTGGCACAGGATAGGGAGAAAATAGAAGGAAGGTGAGAAGACTCATGGATTGAGGTAATGACAGCTTCACAGGAAAAACAAAAGCTGCATGTGCAAGCAAAGCAAAAAGAGGAATTCAATCTCTACTTCCCATCAGCAAGCAGATACCCAGCCACTGCTTGGGAAGCAGGGCCTTAGTGTAATGGTTGCTTGGGAAGGCAAACACCGTAACTGCGAACATCCTTCCTTCCTCCTCCTTTCCCTGAACTTGTATTGCTGAGCATGACATCATATGGTATGGAATATCCCTTTGGTCAGTTCAGGTTGGCTGTCCCTGACTGAGCTGTGGTGTTCATGTTGCCCATATACAAAGAGCTCCTAGGCCATTCTAGGTTGCACGCCATCCACTGGGCAGTGAAATGGTTTTCCATCTATTCTCATATTCCGATTAATTTATGGGCACTCAGCTGGATTCATTGTTTCTCGAAATTCAGAAGGATGCAGTTGGTCCTTGAGGTCATACTTGCGGTCACGATGTTGTTAATTCATGCAGATCCCGTTTCTTCCACACAGAGAGTCAGCAGGAAAACATGCACACCCAGTGAGTTTTAAGCAGCTGGACTGAAAGACCATCATCTAGCCACCTCCTCTGTGTTTTGCCCTTTCGCAAATTGACTTGCTCTGCACCCTCTGCTCTGCTTAATTGATCCACTGTCCATCTCCAGCAAACAAATTGTTCTCCTGTCTCATTCATAGTATGCTTCAAGTAAAGTGTGCTTCTGCCTGAGCGAACGCCCTTCGGGGATACTTTAAATTATCACAGTGCATAAGGCTTTCCCTGAACTCTGCATTTTTACAGTGCTGGGTCTCCACAAGGGCCCCTGGAGCCACACTTAATGTATTTCAAGGGATGTAGATATTTAAACAACTTGGCTAGGAAAGCAAAGCTTACTTTAAACCAAGTTCTTTCCATCCTCCCTTTTCCCCCAAAAACCAGCTGAGTTTTGCTTTTTCATCCTGAAAACAAAGAAGAAAACCAAACTCCAAAAAGTGCTTCTTGATCCAGCTCTGAGAACCCACCAAATCAAAGCACAATCCAGTTGAAACCGCGCAAGAGGTGTAAGGATTCAGGTCCTTGTGGGGTCTGAGGACCACCAGCCGTTGCAGTTGATTCAGCCTGGTCTTGCTGCTTGAGGAGCATCGCTGAGGAAATCAGTGAGGTTGAACCCCACAAAGCATGCTTTGAGCAAGTAGCCAGCATGCTCAGGAGATACGATCCACAACTGTGAAATCCCACTGCAATCTTCTAATTTACTCCAGACCTAATGATGGTACAGAAATACTGCTGAAGGAGCAGCCATCACTGCTGATAAATGGGGATGAGCTCAGATTTGAGCTTCTTTGCACATTTCCCATGTATTTCCAGGACATAGACCAAAAGCAAGCAGAAGGTGCCCAAATGCCACGCAGTCTGCATTTCTTTAGTGATGCTAGACACCTCTGAACACCTTGTGTGCAAAGGAACTTAGCGAAACACAGGGAGACAAGGGGATTGGATTTTGCTTGTGTTCGCACAGATTTAGAAAGTGAACCAGCTCTGCCACATGTATTATTAGCTCAAGAAAGCCCTAAAATGCTGTCTATTTTTGCTGTCAATCCTGGTAAGAAGCATATCCCAAGAGAGGGAGCTCCCATGTTTGTGCAGGATGGTCTTGGGGAGCAAAGAACTCCTCAGTATCAGGAGGCATGGATCCAGCTGCTCCATTTTTGTCTTTCAATCTGCGTATCACGGAAAAAAAAAAAAGCCCAAGACCAAGGTCCCACAGCCTCTTCCCAGGAGCTCCAAGATGGGCAGCAAGGCACAAATGCACACCCAGCAGCATGGAGCAGCGTGAAGGTCTTTCACCTTGGTTGATGCTGGCAGCTTCTTGCCACACGGTCTGCCTTGCTCAGAGCCAGTGAGAGCAGATTTGGAACATGGACTTGGGCAGGATATTGCAAAAGCTGGGATCAGAGCTGCTTCCCAGCTGGAATCTAAAATAACTATGAGATTACCTCCACAGGGGTGCAGCCAGCGCATACAATGCTTGGCCTGTTCCTTTCCCAGCTTGCCACAGTCTTGCCTGGCATCCCTTCCACGTTTTTTCAAAGCCTCCTTCACTGCAGGAACTTTATTCCTGCTGAGGGGAAAGAGAGGTCTGAGCTTCCCCCCTGCCACCCTCCTCCTGCTCTCCCATGGGTGCTGTGTCCCATAGGGAGTGCTTTGCAGGCAGCCTCCAGAGGGCCCCTCTCCATGCCTGGCTGCCAGAGGCTGCCCAGTCCCTCTGCACCATCCGTACCCCACCATGCTCCTGGGAGTGCTCCTTTCCTGCCTGCACTGGGAAAAAGATCCCCAAGTCAACTGCTGGCAGGCATATGGACACCTTGAGAAAACAGCTCCAAAATTAACTGCAGGCAAATACTTGAAGGGCAGGATCAAATCTGTAAACCCCAGGATCAAACTCAAAACCCCTCCTTCTCCAGGGGCAGGAGAGGAGAAGCCTGATTCTGCAGAGGCTCCTATTCAGAGGTGAAGCTGACCTGGCAAAATGCAGCTGATCTCCCTTTGGGGATGAACTGAACCACATGGGATCACTGCAACTCAGAGGGCACCTCAGAAAAGTCCAGCCCAACATGTCTGTTACACTCAACAAATTAGCTCAAATAACTCTACCCACTGACCCCACAGGAAGGCAACAAGATCTGAGCAAAAGCAAGGATCTTCCAAAGACACTATGCACTGTGCGGGCCTCACCAGCAGCAGGGATGACAGGTTCGGTGTCACTTCTGTTCCTAGGGTTGATGTAGAGCTCAACCCACCTCTGAGCTCCCCCACTTCTTGTGCAGACGTTGCATTGCTTGTTTGCTAGATCCTCGACTGCTGGGTTCTGCTTTCTGCAAAGTAATTCCAGCTATTGATTTTGCAGAGGGCCAATGTGCAAATGGATTTTCTTCTCCCTCGAGAGCTGCAGTTCCCTTTCCCTTGTGTGGCCCACCATCAGCTTGGGCTGGGATTTTTAACACTGATGCTATTTCACTCTTAAGCCAAGGGTTTTTCTGGCATGAACTACACTGTGAAAAGGCAGCAAGCGCAGAGATGCAAACTGTTCTTGGACAAGCTCGCAAGAGCCATTTCCTCCCCCAGAGAGCCAAAACCACTAGAGATGGCTGGAACAGCTGGGGCTGGAGCCCAGCACCAATGCAGAGGACTGCGCAAGGTAGACATGACACTTGGTCCACCTGTTCAGTTTGGAAATTTTCTCATGTGTTTGAGGGTTTAGCAACCGCTGCTGACAGCTGGCAGGAAGAGGGGAATTAACGATATTTTGGGGGGTGTTTGTGGAATTCAAAGCACACATGGGACCTCATGACACCAAACAGCCCTAGAACACCTCTGCTCAGTGGAAAGACATCTGGGAGACATATCAGCAACATAACAACAACAGTACATCTGTTAACAAAGGCAAGAGCTTCTCACAGTTGCAGAACAACACGCTGCCCACACGTCAGGAGAAGAGGCGAGGACAGCAATGCATGATTGTAGCCAACAAACAGTGTTAAAGTAACCAGGCACAGGTGACTCCAACACCGGCAGATGCTAGATAGTTTAGCATAAAGCTAATTTTGTTCTGTCCTGAAACAACAAAGTCTCAGGAAAAGGGATCCAACAGACATGACCTCAGTGACGCTGTGAAGGTACAAATCGGCAAAGTAATGCAGCCCCCCACTCCCCCCTAAGAAAAAGGGGTGACTCTGCAGAAGCCAAGGCCCGCATTCCTGGGGAACCGCCCCATCACAACCGCACATCAGCCAAGCAAAACCGATTGACAGTGCTTATCCATGAATCTATGCCAGAGAAGGATAGATGCTCCTCCTCTGCCTCCCCAGTCTACTAGCGCTGCGCTAGTGTCCAGCAAGACTGGCATAGGAGAGGCTGACTTCATCCTCTTGCCATCTTTGGTTCCAGATATGTCAGCAGCTCGGGTCCTTGCTGTCATGACCCAGACTGGGTACCTCGGGGTTGTAGTGGTTTCACGATTCCCTTGGGCTAAATTAAGGTGAAACAACACCAGATGATCGATCAAACGTTTTATTTATGGTAGAAGCAACCTGAACTTGGAAAGCGTAAAGGCAGAGGCGTGGATTCTAGTGAGACATTTACAAGAAGAAAAGGAAAGAGAGGAAAAGCGGGGGATCTCGATCACCACCCTGACCATGGCGGACGTGTCGCTCTTCCGGCGGTGGGTGCGCACGTGGCTCCTTGGAGTGGTGCCTTTTATAGTCTAGTCCCCGCCTCGCGACCACGCCAGCCACGCCCCTCGGGGAGTTACGTAACTCCTGCTCTCCTGCGCAGGCACCACCGTGGGGTGGTCGCGGGAGGGTCTTTTGGGTGGTCGTGAGCCCCTTCCTCAAATGAACTCTGTGTGACCTCTGGCCACATGTGGTGCGTTGTCCTGCCGGGCCTATCAGAACACGGAGCTGCGCACCCTGCGGCCTGCCCTCTGCATCCCCTGCCTCCCACCTGCGGCCCACCGTTGCCGTGCAGACCACAGCCTGCTGTGCCACAATGTTTGAGGCAGACATTAACTCCTTCAGTCTGTCACGCTTGCCTGTTTCAGACACACCGTTGCTGGTCCCCAGGCACCTCTGGTGATTTAGATCACTCCCATGTAGGTGTTCTTCCTGCCCACCTAAAATCAAAGTCTCCTCAAACTTTGCAGAAGGTATATATATAAAACAAAAACTAACATGCTCTGGGTTAAAAGAAACATTTCACTGGAGCTTAAACACAGTGCTGGGTTTTGACTGTAGCTTTCTAAAACCTGCCAAGAAAACCTGACAAGTAAGTTTCAGTATGAAATAATTAAACAAGGGAACTGAAAACATTTCCTACAGGAAGACTTCACATTAGCTTCAAGATTATTTTTTGTGACACACACATTTATCAAACAACATGAAAAGTTTCAGCCCATCCAAATCCAACTTCCCTAGGTCCAGGAAATAATAATGATGATGATGATGATAATAATAATAATACCACCATTATTCAAAAGTACCTCCTAGCTGTGAGCTGGTCATTCCTACCAGGATGTTGGCTGATGTACTGCATCATTCTTTATATTACCAGCCAGGCTTGGAAAGTCTTTGGACCTGTGAAAAGGATACACAAATATATTCCTTTGGGCAGATGACTGATATCTAATGCCCATCATACGTGAAACTCGTGGGCACAGAAGGTTGTGTACATGGCTGGCCACTCAACTCAGTATTGGTACAAAGCACTGAACATTCCAGATGTGCTGAAGTGCCTGCGTATTAGAATAGATTTATATTTCATGTAAGTTGTTTTTTTAATTATTTAAACCAAAGTGAAAGGTGTCTCAGCTGTTCCCCAGGAACACACTAGTTAACTTTACACCCACTGTCCCAGGTGTCCCAAGTCAGCATGCAGCACCAGTCCGTGGCTCTCCTCTTGCCTGCTGCAGGAGCTCAGCATGGCTCTGACACTGAGCCGCAGCCAGCAAAGAGGACATGGGCCAGGCGTGGATGAACACCACCTCCCCACGTCCTCCTTCATCTCTATTTAATGCACGAACCATCAGAAAGTGTTCTGCTCTACTCCCCATGGCTCCAGCCCCCATGTATAATGGATGGTGCATGTAGGTGGTGTAGGCAAACACCAGGCTGAGCTTTTATAGAAATATTTACCTTGCTCTCTGCTGCCTTGGGGCCCTGGGAGACATCTGCTCCCAGCCTCTGTGATGCTGCCCGAGGACTGGTGGTTTCAGTCTCATGGATGCAGGCAGCATCAGACATTACTTCTCCCAGCTGGCTTGAGCCCACAGCCTCCTTTTGCTGCAGGCTGCGGCTTGCAGACCCCAGCCCTGGCCAGCATTTGCTGCAGCTTGGGAGAACAGTGGGCATGAGGGCAAAGGAGAAAGATGCAGAGAAAAAAAAAAAAAAAAAAAAAAAATCCCCTTTGCTCTCCTCCTCCCTTGCATGTATGTCATTAGAAGAGCTAAATCTGCGCTCTCCTGAGTTATAACCCTGCAGGGCATGAACAGAGCCCCGACACTCTCACCATTGCTCCCAGGTCAGCTGCATCCCCTGCTACGGGTGAGGGGACACCAGGGGCTGTTCCTTGAGAGGGCCCCGGGGCTCACCCAGGCTCAGCCCCTCCTTGCTGCTGACCTCCATCTCCCCATCTGAGGAGGCTGCATCTCATCAGTGCCTGCGAGGCACCCAATTGGACCATAACTGGACTTAAATTTGGGCTGCTCAAACATTAACTTGACTAACAGTAAGTTGTCTTGTATCCACACGTAAGTCATGTATTTTTGGCTGCCCACAACCACATGGCAGAGTCAATGGCAGGTGCAGGGCATGGAGGCAGAGTAAAGTGCACAGAGGGTGCGGGACTAGGAGGGTTTAGGCAGAGCAGAGTGACGGGTGTAGGATTTTCACCTCCCCAGTACTGCCAGAGCAAGGCCACCCAAACACATCTTCCCCTGCTGCGAGGAGCCAGGAGGCACCACAGCTCTTCTTCCCCTTCCTCGGACAGAGCTGAGCCCAGAGCTACACACAAGCATCCTTGAATCTCTGCATCCTCTTTCCTCACACCTTCCTTGGGCTCACCCAGCTCTTCAGGGGTGAACGCATCCCACGAGACAGCACTCACCCCAGGCGTGCTAACAAGAGCACAACAGCACATCTGCCTGACCCCTCTTTTCTACTGCCACAGCTCAGTGCAGGCTGTGGATGCCTGGATACCTAATGGTGGCTGCTTCTTTGCTGCAGCTCACGCGCGAGGTTTTGCTCCAGCCAGGCTCCTTGGGCTGGCCCAGTGCATTGCAAGTCATTGCCATAAGGCCCAGGGGAGGACAAGCAGCAGCTGGTGTGAGGATGGGCATGAATTATGGATGTGCCAGCCTCCTTGGAGAGCAGAGGGAACCTGCTGCAGGGCACCTCCCACTGCAGAGATGATGGCTTTTGCTCCATAGACCTCACAGAAACACAGCACTGGACAACTTGACGCTGTAGTCAAGTAAAGCACAGCGCCCTGGTGACAAAGCCGGGAGGAGTGCAGTCCTCCATAGGTCCCTTTGGCTGCTGGGAAGCTCTTGTGGCTGTGGAGACAAGTAGCAAGGAAGAGGAGAAACCAGTCAGGGTATTTGGCGATGGTATGATTGCTCACACATCCAGGGCCTAGCTCAAGGAGAAAGTTTGCTAGTGGTCAGGTTGTTCTCAGTGCCTGGGATTCAATGGACCGTTGGAAGTCAGTGACCTGCAGCCACAAGGATGCTGCGGTGCCTGTGCTGCAGTGCTTAGAGTGGCCATCCCTCAGTCCCCATCAGTGCGTGTGATGCCATCCTGTAGCCTGTTCCTTAGGAAGAGAAAGGGAGAAAAAGCAGAGCAGGGCACAGAAACTATGGAAGACCTAATTTTCCCAGCAGGTCTCCATCAAACTTGAGAAATGTTACAATACTGCCTTATTTTGTTATGGAAAAGCAGGTGCCACGTGGGGGTGGGAATGTTTTAAGATTTACTATTCAGAAAAACAAACCTGTGTTTTTTCTAATTTCCAGATTGAAAAAAACAATGCAGGGGAAAAGTATCAGCTAGTTTATCTTAAAAGACATTTTATATCATACAGACTTTTTTTTTTAATATATATACACACACATTTTCTATTTAGATATATCTCTATATAATTATATGTTTTTATATATACTGAGCTGCACAACTGATCTCAGAAAACTTTGCACTTTTACCCCAAACCTGAGCAAAGCTTACATTTCAAATTCCTGTATGAAAGAGAGCTTTCCCAGCCCAGCCAAGAGGAAGCTTCTGGTTCTGCATATTGCACATACCTTCTTAAATCAGGTGGTCATGCAGGATGAGCAAAAAGCTCTCACAGAAGTCTGTCGTAACCACATGCTCACCCTTTTCCATCAAATTTCTCAGTTAAATTGAAAATTGTTTCTGATAATTTTTTTAAAATTAAAAAAAAACCAAACCCCAAACCACCCAAATTTTATTCTGCATAAAGATCACACTGAATAATAAGAGCAACCTTTTCACTTTGGAGCAACTGACTGCCCTTCTGGAGAATTTGCCCTGGTCCATATAAACCCACCTGACCTGCTGGTCTCCAATTATCTCACATGATTCTTTCTAAATATCAGCAGAATATTTGCTTTTTCCCCATTCCTTTAAAATCATCAGATACTCAGATCACCAGATCAGAAATTCAGTTGATTCTTTTAATATTCCTGGGTACCAGCTCTCCAAACCTACTGAGATTTAAATATTTAGGTTGTCAGCTGCTTTTAACCTGCTTGGGTTTTTTTGAGAGACTGGGGTTCACCATCCCACCCTATCACCTCTCTCCACGTGCCTGTTAATTCCCAAAGGACAGAATGGCCGCATGAAGTCTTCTCTAGAGAGATGTCACAAACAACCTCCAGGCTGTCCCACAAGGCCTCTGAAATACTACATCACCAGAGTGTACAAATCCACAACCCACCTTGAAGACCAGGTAACATCACCCGCTGGAGCTGGCCAAAGATGCTCCTGCAATAAAAGGATGATGCTCATGAACCAGACAGGCAGTGGCTGTGCCCACTGCACAGTCCAGCCCTGCCCAGCCCACCAACCTCTCCAGCACTTTGGAAAGTGCCCCCCAGGTAGTTGTGGTGCTGCAGGCACGTCCATGGCAGGAGCTGGAAGACGGGTGGTGTGCACCTGGCATCCCAAAGGCTGTGAGTGCTTCTGGGGTGGGGTGGCTGCACTTCTGGCTGCCTGCCATCCCAACAATGGCTTCACCTTCAGTTCTTCCAGGCTATGCATCCTGCACGTGGCAGTCCCCAGTGTCAGAGGGGTCAACAATACAGAACCAAGAGCAATCGTACACAGAGGAAAGTTTCTTCTCCAGGGGCTGAACATCACCCAGCAGCAGCTCGGATCTCCCCAAGCAGAGGGCTTCTTACAGGCAGGGCTAGCAGGAGCCAGAGCCTAGTGCCCAAGCCAGACTGCACCCCAAACTCACATGGAAGCTCAGCTGCCCCTCCTCTAGTCCTTTAAACCTCAGCTGTTCACCGAAGGCAGTAGACAAAGGTCCCCAGGCTGGTCTCTCTCTACTGCAAGACCTGAGTGCACTCACAGGAACAAGGAAAAACAGGTACAAGCTGAGAAAGCTCCTTTGTAGGAGCCTTTGAGGGGCTCTGCCTTCCTCTGGTGGGGGGGAAACACACAGAAGACAATCTTTTAACCACATCAGCTGCACAGCTTGCAACCGCCTCCATCGTGCAGGGGTGAGCCCTGCCTGCCTCCCTCGCATGCAGCTGCTGTCCCGGGTCGCCAGCGGCAGGACCCAGGCTCCAACGCTGCAGCCAGCCAAACACTGACATGCTTGAGATGGGGAAGACACACAACCAGCAAGGGAGATGTCAGGGACTGAGGTCCAAAACCATTTATTGAAACAAAAAGGATAGAAAGTTCACACGAAACCAAAGCCGGACACACAGGAGGAGGGATGCTGCTTTGTCAGGTTTCTTAAAGGGTCACTGTATTTCTGATCTTTTGAACAGCCGCTTTGTCCTATTCCATAGGATGCTACTTTGGGAAGGTATGAGGGTTTCTTTCCTCCACTGGAGTGGCATAAAAATAAATCTGTCAACTCATATTATATACATATGTATGGGCTGTATTTATTTTCTGTGGGAAAATATCACTCTATTGGTAATTAAATTAAGTATCATACTTATTTTCTTTATCTTACTGAAAACTTTTTTTTTTTTTACAGTAAATCTGAAATCATCTCCTTAGGTTAGGCAGCTCCACTACTTATCTGCAATCTTTTTAGGCACAGAAGCAAGGTATGGCTTATATGCCAGCCTGCTCCTGCTGTTTGAGAATGACCCTCGCTGCCTGTTCAGGTACTTCAGACCTCATCACCCAGGAGAAAAACTGCTTATCAGACAACCTGAGCACGTCATATACAGTACAGCAAAACCCAGGGTGTTCGCTACAGAAGGCCTAATCTGGATCCTAACAAATGGGAACACCTGGGACACAGGGAAACCTGGCAGTGGGGAAGGACCAGTGCAACACAAGAACACAAGTCAGGGCTCACTTTCTTTATAAAACAGGCAATATCTGTACAACATGGCCACAGCCACAGGTGCCTGGCTGGGACGGCAGGAAATTTAATACCAGAGGTGAAAACCTTTACTGTCTTTTTTTTTTTGGACACACAAGCCTTGCATCTGTGTTGGATCATGCATGTAATTGCAAAGCTTTGGTGAAGCTGGAGGACGTTAGCCATCAGAAACCCGCCTGTCCTTTGGGGCGAAAGCTGCCTTCCACACACACTGTCGGGGAATACCGAACCATGGGAACCAAGCAACAGCCATGGAAGCAGCCTGGGTTTCCAAAAACCTGGCAAAACGCACCAAAAAATGCACTCTGTTAATGGCAGAACTGCAAAGACTGGTGCAATGGAGAGCTCGCTCCCTGGCTTCTTGGCAAAGTGCAGGATTTGCTGCACAAACGTCACACCTTCAACACAGCAGCCTGGTTGCTGATAGAGAGCAATCCTTTTTTTCTTTCCAGAGCCACAGTTAGTCTCCAAATGCCATTTAGAAGACAGCAGCAACCATAAAAAGCCCAAACATTTCAAAGTTTACTCCCAGTAAGATATGCAGGCAGGATGGGCAGACAGGCACCCCACCAGGAAAACAAGAGCAAGGAGGTTGGGTGGGTAGGATGGGAGATGGCAAGTAACAAATGTGCTCTGAGATCCTCTGAGAGCCACACAACTCTTGGACACCATGAGATAAAGACAAGGCTGCACACGCTGGCTGATCCGCATCACAGCCCAGCTCACTCCCATGCCCTGGGGAAACCTGCCCTCCAGCCCTGCTGCCTGCTACTGCCCTCCCTAGGCCAGGGACACCTCCACAGGACCGGTACACAGAGCCTCGGCAGGGGCAGGATGGTGGGGAAATTGATAAAAAAATAATTAAAAAAAAAAAAAAGGCAAGAAACCCCAGCCCAGCTAAAGCAACCAATATCAAAAGCATGGTCGGGAGAAGGTTTGTTATCTGCAACTTGAAGGCAGCTCCTTTCCCAGGGAATAGTCGTGCTTTATCCAGTCCGGTCTTTCTCTCCTAGAGACAGAAGTCGCTGCTGGAGGTGTGAGGGTGATCTGGCAGCGCTTCTGCCTGATGGGGCGACTTGCAGGGGGGAGCCGGGCTCCCCCCCAGCATCGGGCAGTCTCCAGGGAGTCCCATGGGAGTGCTGGGCAAAACACAGCTGCTTTCGGGCTAGGAGAAGAGAGAGAAAACAGAGCATTGAGGCATTTTGCAGCATTTTACTAGTACTGATTGGGCTGGTGCCCGGAGGAGGCTAGCAGGAGGGGAGCAGGTCTGCTCCTGCCCTACCACCCCTGGTGGTACAAGGGCTTAGCAGCGACCCCATACACATCCCCACACCTTCCCCCAGGTCTTCTCTAGCAAATGCCAACCTGTCACTTCATTGACAAGAGGCTGAAAGCACATAGAGGGCAAGTGCATCCAGCCTCCTGAGCTGGCACTAATTTTCACCTACTGACCTGCTAATTGACCTTGCAGAGCCTGACCAGGTATCACAGCCCTGCAGCTCACTCATGAAACCTATCACAGGCACCTGGACTGCATCTGAAGCAAGCACCTGGGTCTTGCACCCTTACTCCACTCCTCCTGGCAAGCCAAAAACACGCCAGCTACATGAGGTGTCCACCAAGCTCTAGAGATGTGTCGGGGCTGTTCTTCACTGGTCCTACAAACTCTCAAATCCCTAGGCAGGACCACAGTCAAGCTCTTCAACAGAGCTAGAAGGTGCCTGGTGTATTGAGTTGGAGGAGACGGAGAATGGGAGGATCTGAGGTGCAAGGTATGGCCTTCAGGAAGAAGCAGAAGATGCTTTGACAGCATCTGATGGCTCCAGAGGTTAACACAGAGATCCCTGTGAGACAGCAGGGCACCCTTCCAGTAGCAGAAGATGTCTGACAGCAAGGAACAAGCGGCCCTGGGGACAGTACTCACCAGGGCAGAGCTGGGTAAGCACGGAGGCAGGACAGACCCACCCTAGACATCTAACCCTGCCTTGTGGTGCCACAGGCTGGGGAAGCGTCACTGCAGTGATGGGCTCCTCCAGGACCTAGACCAGCTCTCCATGCTATCAGCCCCAGCCCAGAAAGCTCATGGCCCTTGCAGACATGCATGGCATCTGCATCAGGGAGAGGGGCAAGGGGCCAGGCAGCTTTCTCTCCCTATGCCCTCCCCACGCAGCCCCAGTTTGGGCTGTTGGCCCCAATCCCAGGAGAGTCACTTGTAAGGACAGCCCTGAAGGGCACCATGATGCTCGGATCCAATGCTGCAGACCTTGCTTTGTGATGCTGGAGGGCTAGCAGCAGCCAGATGGGCTCTCGATAGGGGTTGTGCACAGGCCAGGGGACACTTCCACAAGGGGAAGATCTGCTGTATCATCGTGTCTTTATCTCACACGTGCTTTGTACCACACTTCAAAGCTTATCAGTGCATGGCTGGAATTACTCCCTGTACAGAAATGGCAATTAAACAAACCATACAGAAATCAGACCCACAGACAGCCACCTTCTAAAGGGAAGAACCCACACTCTGCTCTCTTGCAACTCTCTTAAGTTGCAATTAAACAAACCATACAGAAATCAGACTCACAGACAGCCACCTTCTAAAGGGAAGAACCCACACTCTGCTCTCTTGCTCTTCAACTCTTGGTGCAAAGAAAAGCCCCTAAAGTCTTCCTTTCTGGCCATGTACCAGCTAAAGCATGGTAATTCCTGTCTACTGACCGGGCAGCACGTGCCTCCCTGCACTGAGACCCCCAGGAAATTCCAGCACAGAAAAAAACTGAGCACAAGAGTAGAGAGAAGCCCTTACCCTGTGCCTGCTCTCCTGGCTCAGTGCAGAGGCATATGTCCCATAGGAGTTCATGGGAGTCTCCAATGGGCTGCTGATGCTCCTGAAGCGCTCTGCAGACGAGCTTGGAAAAGGGTGCTGGGGCATGGAGGGAACAGGGCTCGGCTGCTTCTCGGGAATAAGCTGGTATGAGGAGAGGGGCAAAAACCCAGAGTACGGAGCCATCTCTTCCTGGGACTCCTCACTGCCTGCAGTTTCCATGCTGCCTAATCGGTTCAAGTTAAAGTGTACCACTGGCGTGCCAGGCCCTGGACTCAAGCATCC
Organism: Aptenodytes patagonicus; assembly: GCF_965638725.1. Taxonomy (NCBI): domain Eukaryota; kingdom Metazoa; phylum Chordata; class Aves; order Sphenisciformes; family Spheniscidae; genus Aptenodytes; species Aptenodytes patagonicus. Next base: position 32,214,925 of record NC_134954.1, read on the forward strand.
CTGGCGCTGGGAGATCAAGTCTTGGCTGATGCCATAAAAACCAGGCTGAGCTGGGGACCCCAGGAGTGGGCAAACATAGTCCTGCCACGGGCTGGGGCTGCTGCTGGGAAGGAGGTGTGGAGCGGAGTCAGGGCTGTGGCCGCACAACCCGTCCATCAGCAAGTGATGGTGTTTCAGCTGGCTGGGTGGTCCCATACCGCCCTGGAACTGGCTGGGCAGGGATAAGGACCGGCAAGCATCCTCTTGGGTGGGATGCATGACCGGGAAGTCACCCTCCAGCTGCTGAGCCCTGGGTGGCTCCTGCGGGCAGGGGGCTCTCTGGGGTGAGCCGGGCGCCTTGTCCCATGGGGTGCCCCGTGCCAGCTGGAGGAAGCGGAGCAGACCCTCCTCCCCAGCTGGCCTCCACTGCAAGCTATCAGATGGCTCTTCCTCCTCCTCAGCTGGCTCTGGCAGCAGCACGGGTGGCTGCCCTGGCATGGCATGGAGGGGCTGTTCCCACAGTGGAGCAGGGGGCTGGCCTGGGGCAATGCTGGGCTGCACCACGTGCTGGGGCAGGCACTGCGAGTCCTCATCCTCCATGTGGGCCTGGTACGTAGTGGTGCCTCCACATGGGCTCAGGGACATGCCTGGCAGGGGACAGACCTGTTGTCCTCCTTCGTGCTTGTTCACCAGAGTGGTGTGGATGTAGGAGAGAATCTTGTTGCTGGCGAGGCAGTCATTCAGGGACGGGGTGCGGTCAGAGTCCATATTGACCATCACCATTTTCTCATCCAGCAGCAGGAGCTCCAGGTCTTCAGCATTCAACCCCAGGTCTTCCAGTGCACTGAACAGCTCATTGTTGGAACAGCTCTCATCACTCTTAATTGAGAGCGAGTCCAGGGTGGCCAAGAGAGGGTCCTCCTGCTGCAAATCCACCAGCTCCTCTTTGAGACTGTCGCTGCTTGAAGAACCTGGAGCAGCACCCATACTCCAGGCATCTCCTGCATCCAGCAAGGACACGTCCTCGAGGTGGTCCGTGAAACTGCTGCTGAAGGAGTGGTTAGGTGCGGGAGCTGGATGGGAGATGTACACTGCCTTGTTCTGTCGCATCATGGCACCCAGCAGAGAACTGGGGTCAACGCCATCCTTCTGGGAGCACCCTTCATGGCTGTGGGAGGTCTTCTTGGACTTGCTGGTTTTCCCTTTGTTCTGGAAAGGGTCAGGGAAGCCCGGGAGAGGGTAAGCACTTTGGTATAAGAGCGCCTCTCCTGTAGCAAAGGTAAAGGGAAGATGCATGGATCGTTTCCGAAGGTGCTCTCCTCCTTCTTCATCTCTGCAGGGCAGGAAGAGGAGACTGGGGCTTGTATATGCACAAACACACGCCGCAAACTGCTTCTGCAACGGATAACTGATTCCTGCAAGCCAAAGCCCCTTTGCTATGACCAGCATCCATGTACCGAGCAGAACCACACACATATCATAGAATCATAGAATCATTAAGGTTGGAAAAGACCTCTAAGAACATCGAGTCCAACCGTCAACCAAACACCACCATGTCCACTAAACCATGTCCCTAAGTGCCTCATCTACATGTCTTTTAAATACTTCCAGGGATGGTGACTCAACCACTTCCCTGGGCAACCTGTTCCAATGTTTAACCACTCTTTCAGTAAAGAAATTTTTCCTCATGTCCAATCTAAACCTCCCCTGGCGCAACTTGAGGCCATTTCCTCTCGTCCTAGTTATATACATAAATATATACATTTATGTATGCATTTACATACAAATACACACACACATACATATTTTATATATACACGCACATAAAAACACACATCTGTAGCATAACCAAGAGGATACTTAAGATGCAAAGGGTAACAGAGCTCTGCCAGACAGAAGCCACACCTTTGCCCTGATCATCTATGCTGCAGCCACCCTGTAGGACAGGGATGTTGGGCTACTGCCATACAGCAGCCACATTTGAGGTCCTTGCTGTTCCTGCACCCAGCTGTTCCTACAGCTGCTGGAGAGCAGCCACCAGTCTCCCCAGGCTAAGTCTGCACTGGTGCCCAGGACACTGGGGCAGGGATGTGAGGTGCAGGGCACTGCTCAGTGCTCTCCTGTACTTGTGGGGTGGCCTTGCAGAGGGGGATGTGGCTGAACAGCATCAAAGCACACTATCCTATGGCTGCTGCTTTAAAAGGCACAAGAAGCAATGACAAATCGAACGTCCTGCCCTGCTTGGGGCATCCTAGAGCCCACACTGATGGAAAAAGCCAGCCTGTCCCCATCCCAGCCTGGGCTGACCCAGATGGCACTTACACAAGGGGTCTCTGCGTGACAATGATGTACTCGGGCTTGCCATTCTTGTAGACGAGCCGTGCGTTGGCCTGCACCCACTTCCAGCGGTTCTCCTTTGTCAGCAGGCGGAAGACCGTCAGGCCACTCTCGCCTGTCTTCATCACTGCCAGGAGGAAGCACATGTGCCGAGGGCTGTCAGCACGTCACCAGAGGCAGGGCTGCCTCCGGCGACGCTGCCATTTCCAGCCAGGATAAGCAGGTGGGGTCACAGCAGTAGCATGGCTGGCACATGCAGGGGACACCATGCCAGCTAAATACTCTTCACTACACACCACCCCAAGCTCCCTGCAGTGACAAGAGCATCACAGCAAGGCATAAAGCAAAGCATCCTATGGAGAAAGAGCTGCCGGGCTTGACATGGCAGCCAGTGGAGCTGCCCATAGCCTAGCCCACTCATCAGCCTCAGAGGGGGGCATGAGGGACCAGGGAAGGGACTCTTACTCCTGACGTGGTTCTCGGCACAGTACAGCATGTCGGCAGCATGAACAAACTGGTAGCCGGTGCCACGCATCCGCAGCTCTGCCTCGGTGTAGCCCAAAACAATCTTCCCCCTGTGGGAGACCGAGAATGCACCCAGCTCAGAGGCAGAGCCATGGTGGGACATCACCCAGGCAGGGTATGGACTGACATGCTGGAAGCCTGCAGCATTGCCCCTCAAATCAGCTGTGCTGCTTACTTGGCATCGCACGCCAAGGGGGTGAAGTCCAGCTTGTGCTTCGTCCTGAAGATCATGTTCTTGGTTCGGATCTGCAGGATGGATGGGGACTGCAAGGGGGTGGAGATAGCGAAGAGGGCAAGCTGGGGTGGCAGTGCAGACCCGTCTTCAGACCTTTTGTTCTGCCCATGAAGGAATTTCAGCCTGCCTTGAAGGTTTAAAGCCTGGGAAGAGAAGAAAAGTTCAGTGTCACACAGTAAACTGGGTGGAGAGAGAAGAGAGGGAGGACATCTGCACAGAAAGCAAGCCATCTTGCTGCAGAGTTGATGCAAATAATCCCTTGCAACTTGTCCCTTGCGATTCCAGTGCTCCCTTCTAAAATAAGATGGAGGATCAAAGTAATGCTATGCTGAGCTCCCCGCAGCAGCAGCTCACTGCCTTCTCCCCCTGCAGCCACTCACTGCCAGCCCGGGGTTTGGATGCACAGCAGCTGCAGGACCGAGCACATGCTGCAGTTGCATCAGGGCATTGCGCAATGCACGGGCTGCTTTGCATTTTAACTGAGCTATATCACAGCCCCATCAGGGATCATAGCGTTGCTTCTGAACAACAGACAACCAGGACTTTTTCTTCATATTGAGTTTCCAAACGGAAGCAGGATGAGAGAAAGAGAAACAGCATTGTTACACCTGTGGTTATGAAGGTGTTATGAAGGAACCCCATTAACTTGCAGCAGAGGGGAGGAGGGATGAACACCGCCTACTTGATCGTAAGAGACGCCTTTAACACAAAAACCTGGCAAAATGTGTGGAGGAAAAGCACTTTTGTTCAAGATTCAGCATCTCTGATAAGAGAGAAACAAAACCCACACAGAGAGGTTGTAGGTACAGAACAAACATACGAAAAACAGCAGAAATATCTCCTTGTTGAGACAGGCAGGTGCCACATGCCATGTTGAGACATGGCAGAAAGGAGCGCTGGGTCTTTCAAGGCCAACTTTTATTCTACAGCAGTGGCACGGACCCCTCAGGGTAAGCCTGCGCCCCTCCTGCTGTGGAGGTCGCAGCATGGGTCTGTACTCACCAGGAAGCCGGAGGAATTATCCAAGAGGCAGCGAAAGCGGCACACAAAGCTCCTTTCCAGAAAGGAAGAGTTTTCTGGGGGCAGCTGATCTGGCTTGTAGGCAGCAGCAGAAGAGCCGAGGCTCTTCCCCCCTGTAGGAGAGAGGGATTGGGAAAGGAGCAAGCAAGGATGCCCAGCGAGGGTTGGAGGCCCCAAGAAAGGGCTGGAGGTCCCCAGCATCGGGGACTGCAGCAGTTTGCAGAGCACAGCAACAGAAACTCAACTCAGGGAAAGCCACAATGTTTGGATGAAGCCATGGCTTGAGCCACAAGGATGCAAGCCCCATGCAAGTGATGGCAAGGAGCTGGGCTCCTCAGTTTACATGGGGAGCTACATATCTCATGCCAACCAGGATGCCTGGCTCCCAGCCTGCATTTACCTTCTGCAGAAGGTGCACCCTCAGGAGCGTGGGGTGGGTTGAGTGCCCAGTGGAGGTTGCGCCTGAATTCCTGCTGGTCCTCGGTGTGGATCAGCTCAAAGACACTCTGGTGCATGACATCTGTCTAGAGGAAAAAGGCAACGCGTGAGCTCTGTGGCCTGCCCCCAGACACCAGTTTTCACGTCCCACCTGGAAACAGCCTGTCACAGCCCCAATTGGCCATATCTCACCCAATTTCCCTGGTGCTCAACTAGGTCCCTGGCTGAATGAGGTTTGACACCTTCCACCAGAGCTGATGCTGGTGGGAACAGACAGCACATCTGGCTCTAAGGACCCCTTGCCCATGTTGAGCCAGACCTCCCCCCCACCCAAAGAGCCACTAGCATCAGCAATACAGCTCCCCTCTGACAAGCTCATCCCTGTAACATGGTGTCCTTCAAAATCCTAGTGCTGACTTATAGGATGAGATGAAAACATGGGTTTGGAACAAAACAGCAGCAAAGCCACCCCAGCCCTACACTGTTACTGAGAGAACAAGGCACCTGCTCTGGGACTTGCTCCCTCTGCCCAGGTGGACAGTCCACATCTACCCCAGGTGTCAGGAAAAGCCAGCTGTGTGGGAGCAACACCAAACCACAGTAACTAAAGGACTGTAGGTAAGTCCCACCTCCCTGTAAATCTGACCTAGTGCCTTCCAGGTTACCTGAGTGCTCAGATAACCACAAAGCATTGGAGCCTTATGGGATTTGCCAGGGGTCACCCAGAGGAGTGGGTGCCCAAAGGCACACTGGGCAGACAACCCCAGACATCTCACCATGGCATTACACAACGGGGACATGAACCTCATAGCCTGTCAACATGGCTGGTGGAAAGCATCTGTGGGCTAGTGAAGTTGCTTTGACACCTCCCCACGACCATGTCTGGCAACATGGGGTCCAAATTCACAAGACCAAGGAAAAGCCCCATGCAATCCCCCGAGACCCTGTGATCCCTGCAGAGCTTCCTCCTCACAGGGAACTTGCAGCTATTCTCCACCATAAAGGAAAAATCCACTCTGCAAACCCACCACAGCGAGTCAGAGGTGTCCCACCAACCTGATGAAATCCCAGGTAGTCCTGAATCGTATGTGAGGAGTAAAATATCAGTCCTTCTGACGTCACCACCAGCACGAAGCCATTGAGCGCCTAGGGGAGAGAGGAGATCAGCAGGTACATGCCACACTCACGTCACCTTTTTCTAACTGGATGGTGAGTTTCACTCTGCTCAGACACTGGTCACCCAAGTCCTGGCTGGTCCCAGCTAGCAGGCAGCTGATCCACTGCCCTACCAAGAAGAAGGTGTAGGGCAGGAGACGAAGCATGGGAAGCCCTGGAAGGAAAGAAAGCCCTTCCCAATGGCATCTCAGTGCCATAACACTGGGTACTGCCCTGGCTCTCACCAAATCCTCCGATGCACTGTTCAAGCAGCTTCTTCGTTTCATACCCTTCTTGCAGGATGGGAACAGCACCAGAGACCTCAATCATTGCAATTGCCTTTATGCACGTACCTTGCCGCGGTGCCAGAGCACATGCACCTAAACCACAGGTTTTCACAGACCTGATGAGTCTGCTTTACCTAGCAGAAGTCAAAGCCTGCAGTTCATTCCCAGATTTTCCTCCTCTCTGCCTTGTTTGAGTAAACTCCACCAGCTGAAGGCTGGCCAGAGAAAAATGGGGATACACTCTTCTGTACAGCTGCCTGAGCATATCCTAATCCAAACTGATGGAAAACTTTGCTTCCATCCCGGGAGCATTTGCTCAGACTCAGTTTTGGACATTTATACTCATCCTATGCAAAGAGCAAATAAAAATCTCAGAATGGTTTGCAGAACGAAACCGAACACCATCAGGAACTGGTCTATTCTGGTATTCTGGCAGAAACAAGCCTTTCTGACAACCTTGAATCAAAACAGCATTTCATGTCAGCTGCATTTAATGTTGACTCGCATCTACCTGGGTGGCTCCATTCATGTAGTTCCCATCCTCCCCATAGTCCGAGAGGGTCTTGGCAGCCGCGCATGGCTTAGGACAGTGTGAGGCTGGAAAAGCCGGGGGATGTTCAGTGGAGAGCAAACCCACCGCAGATTACTGCATGCTGCCAGCATTGGCTGGGCATTCCCTACTGCTGCTTGGCCCACATGGATGGGGATACTCCTGCTGGTTTGGGAGAAACCTGCCCAGCTCCTGGTGTCATTTGCATCCCTCCTGTCCTCCCCAGGTGCCAGAGGAGAGGCCCGGAGAGGGACTGTGGTGTGCCTGCCGGGGCTGGCCATGGGCAAGGAACAAGGCCTAGAAAGGTGTTGTCTCCACCACCCACTCCCTCCCTCCTGCATCGCTCACCCTGTAGTCGAGGTGGCCAACCCAATGCTGCAAAGAGCCTTAACCCGTGAAAACAGAAAAGGTGAAAGCTAAAGCATAAGAGTTTGGTCTTTGAAACTTTAGCGAAAACATCTCATTTCTGAAAAGCCATTTTCTTCCAAAGCAGGAGAGAGGACAGACTGAGTCTGGTCCCTGGACTTGGGGGAAAACCACAGAATTGCTGGTTGACCTCAGAGTACCTTTTCCTTTCGACAAATAAATGGTTCACCCCAAACTCACACCCGGTGACAACCTGCTGCAAGGCATTCATCCAACCTGCACAGCACCGTCCTTCCAAAGCACCACATGGCAGCGAAAGGGCCCAAGCATCAGTGTTTATGGGGGAAAGTGATGTCTGCAGCCATCCGCGCCTGGGATGCACACATTAGCCACAAGATGCTCTCAGCCACGCTCCTCTTCCTCTGGAGCGCTCTCTCTGTGTGGTGTACAGATTTACACAATGCAAACACCCCGTCCTGGAGCATGTGATCATTCGTGCATGCCCTCCACCCAAACAGGCTGAACACCATGCTCTGTTTTCACAAAATAAATACTCAAGCTCCTTTGCCCATGCAGGCTCGAAGCACTAAGCCCACCCCACAGAAAATAGCAAAAGCAGCCATCAATCCAAAGTTTCCAATGCATTTTTAATGCTACACAACTTACATATTTTACAGTTTGCTGGCCTTTCCATCCTCTCCTTGAGCTTCAGGACCGCAAAGTCAACATCCAAGGGAGCACTGCATTCCCAGGCAGGAATAGGCTGAGCTGACTGGAGCCTCTGTCTTCCTCAAGAGGAGCTCATCAGCTTAACAAATTTGGGAAGTAATTTGGGTGTTTTCTCCAAGCCAGCAGCCCCAGGGCTGGCAGGACAGGACATGGGAGAAGGGACCAGGGTGCTGGCTGATGGTGTCCTTTGCACCTAGAAATCCATGAAGATTAGAAGGTGCAGAGGATCTTCCCTACCAGTTTGGGAGTGCAGCTGCTGTCCCAGGAACCCTGGCTTTTCACCCCTGCTCTCTGGCACCAGGCAGGAGCTGGTACACAGAACAGCATTGCTAACACGGGCACCATCAGGATCCAGGGGAGCACCCCAAAGCACTCCTAAGCTTTGCAGACACTGCACCAGCCTTTGCCAACCACGGTGGTGCAGAGCCCAGTGCTTTGAAGACCATGTCATCATTTTGCCAGGGCTGGGAGCAGGCCCACAGGAGTCTTCCCTTGACCCTGAGTGGTAGGCATTGCTCTGTGACTCAGTTTCCCCAGCTCTGAAATGATCCCGATAGACTTCCAGTAAACACCTTTAAGCCCATGGTGCTGCCTAAGAGCAAAGGCCATGAAAACCCATTTTAGCTCCCCAGAAGCTGAACAGCTTTCACAGCCGTGACAGCACCACCCGGCCACCCCTCCCTAAGGGCAACAGGTCCCTGTGGGGACACACTCCTGCCAGCTCGAAGCAGGAGCCCTCTAGAAGGCAGGAGTCCTCCTGCAGCGTGGACCCCAGAAGCCCTATGGCTGTCCAGAGCCAAAACCATCCTGTACCACTAACCTGGCTGCAGGCAGGGAAGCCACAGTAGCCAGCTCTGGCCTGCTTCCCCCACTTCATAATGTACAGACATCAGGATTAATTAGGGTCTAGCATGTAGTCTCAGCCAAGTCCAGCTATTGTTGCTGCCAACTCCTGTTTCATTGTCCAGGTCTGCATTTCTCCCCCCGACTCCTTCCCTTTATTCTGGGCACAAACACTCTCTCTGTTTACTGGGGTTGACCTCAGAGTGTGGGAATCTGCTGCAGAGGTTAATTAGTGTTGCCAAATGCACTTTAACCCTTTGAGCAGCTTCAGAGGCATCACTTTGCCATGGCAGCAGCAAGCAACATCTTGCAGCACTGTCCTTTCCTAACTGCACCGATCAGCAGGCTGATTTAATACCCTGCAACCAGCAACATGTACCTGCATCGCTGTGCACCTGGGCAGAGGTGGTCCACCCAGTTCTCAGCCTTGCTAAGGCCTTGGCCCCTTTAGAGGGATTTTCATGCTTAAACCTAGTTTAAGATACCTTCCTCTGCTGAGATTGCTGCTGGTGAGAGTCTTGGTGGAAAAGGACAGGCCAAAAAAGTAAGGCTGGGAAATTAGAGGAGGGGAAGCGAAGAGTCAGAGTGGACCAAGAGATGAGACAAAGGAGGTTAGGACGTCGAAGGTGACAGACCAGGTGGAAGTAGTTTTTTAAACACATAGGAGCACTTCCTTGTGGCACGGAGGCAGGTTCTGAGCCCCTGCTGTGTCCAGCATCACACAGACGGGCCCCTGGAAGAGCCAAACAAACCCAGAGCTTTTAACACCCAGCTTGGTACCTCTACAAGGATGGCATCAAGTTGATGAGCAGGACATCAATCCCTGGCAAGCCCTGCTGAGCATGGTTTTGTTATATCCACAGCGGAAAACCCTCAGTTTTTTGTTTATTAACCACCTTGGCTTTAGCATTTCTCTCACTAGACACTGAGATCCTGGCTCCCCAGCTCTCAAGCAGGACAGTAATTATACTTACTGCTAAGAGCTGAGCAAGCTTTTGGAAAGGAGCTGGGGCTGACCAGCATGCTCACCCCACTCTGGATGATAGCCAGGCAGGGGACAGTGCTGCAGCTCGTGCTCGGGTGCCAGGCAGGGAAGGAAGAGGAGACCCATGTCCTCGCAGGACCTCACGCTGCCAGAGCCTGACCTCTTCCTATTCACCATGTGCGGTTTGGAGACAGGAGGTCATCTCCTGGTGTCTCTGAATAAACCATGGAATCAGCAGGCTCAGCCCAGCCATGCTGCAGCATCACCAGTGTTGCCTCCAGCGTCACCAAAGGAGCCAACTATATGCCTCTCGCAGAGCTCCCAGGATACATCCACGTACCCTGTGTATACGGGCTAAGCATATGGCCCATCAGCACCTATCTATGTACTCGGTGTCATGTATCACTACCTGAAAACCAGGGAAGACTTCCATGACATTTTCTTCCCTGCTTTCACCAGTGTTTGGACAACATCCCCGAGTCGGCACCAGTGTGCCCATGTTGAAAACCACACTCAAAACATCTTTCTCTGCTTGGCTCCTGTGTCACATCTATGGCCCATTTACACAAAAGGGCAGAGAAGCAGAAGAGCTGAATCTCCGTGGTCAGAAGTTTAGCACTGCTTCCACTGAGATGAAGGGGGTTCTGACATCCAAATGATTTACAGGTGGCAATTTTCTCCAGGAAGGATGGGAAAAGGAGAGGAGAAGCAACACAGTTTCTGCCCCAGGGACCTGAAGAGGTCTCGAACCTCTGCTCAGTCAGAAGCACTATGAGCTACACCACGTGAAAACACTGCTTCACCAAAACATCCTGCAATTGATAACAGAACAGCCTGCTCTTTGGGCAAAATTCAAAGGAGCTGGAAAGGGGACAAGAAGAAAATCCCTTGAAGGCATCTGCCAGGGAGAGATGGCCAGCGAGGAGCACTAACCTGTAGGAGCAGTTCACCCTCCGGTACCGCTGCTGAGCCCAGAGCTGGTCCGTTGCTGCAGTCTCCATCCCTCACTGCTTCTTTGGCACCATGATTCTTTAGAGCAACTGCACGAAACAAAGGGAAGGGACTTCAGTGCTGCAGTAACACATACAAGTTACCATCATGAACGTCCAAAATGTGGACCTCGCTGCAAAGCTGGGCAATGCACTGCCAGGAGAAGCTGTAATGTACTGCCAGCCTTTTACTTCACCCCTCAAAAGAGCTGATTTTAACAGAACTTTTTTCACCCACCCAATACCCTCAACTTTTTTTTTTTTCCTTTTTTTTTTTCTCCCAGACCTTTAACAACCAATATTTTCAACTTCCTTTTTTCTGCCCCTAAACCTTTAACAACCTACAAGTAAAGAGCAGTTAAAGTCAGGGATCAGACAGGCATCAGCAGAATAACTACGAGGTCCTGCATTTATCAGCAATTACCTGCAACCAGTAGCACAAAAGGACATAGGACACATTTAGTGAGCTCACCAGCTGGAAATCTCTCTTATCATTTAGCAATAGCAACCATGGAGGTCTCCAGTCCTGATGTGGACACAGGGTCAATGCCTCACACCACTCCTTGCAAACAGCAAGAGCCAGCCCTTGGTGCCACACCATGCACACCCCACTGGCTCTTGGGGCACGGCAGCAGCTCTGCTCTTGCTGGGGGAGTCACTGCACGCAGCATTTCTTTGCGATGCTGAACCAGAACGGATCAGCTCATGCATGCCCTGACTCTGCGAAGGACAGCTGACCAACAGCAGTGAAAACCTGCCCTATGTGAAAGGCATTGCTGCAAACCCCACTCTCTTCCAGGGTGAGGAACATGCCATTTTGAAGGGTACAATCTGGATAGTCCGGTCGACGATGTCTCATTACAGTTCAGCAACATAGTGGGTTTATTCAATCAAATTAAGGCAAGCCACAGCTCACAGTGGGAGAAAAACAACACGGAAAAACACACACATGGATACAAGTGGAGACACCCGAGATTGCAGGCAACCTAATATCGATCAATGGACAATATATACAGATGAGGAAATCTGTCACACAGTTTAACTAAAAAACGTGCCTGTAAATTTTGTACTGTGTTCCTCAACAGAACAAATCCCAGGGATATTTTCGGGTGGGTAATATTTAAAGAGTAAGATGACAACAAGACTGTGCATGGCAGGCCTGTCCAGGAGACAGCGGAGAACGCAGCAAAGCCAGGAAGCTTCTTATAAGCACTGCAAGGACAGAAGGCGGCATTTGGCTGCTGATAAACCAGCTGCTCCCACCAGTACTTGGGAGGAAAGGTGTGAGGCACCACCAGCAGCTACCACTGCAGCCTGCCCTTGCTCCTGCTCAGAGAGAGCAAAAGCTCTTTTGAATTTTCTTTTCCCAGCTCCTGTGCTACATGTGCCAAGGAGCTGCCATGCTCAGATGTGACGGGAGCATCAAGTGGACCCTGGAAGTAATTTAACACCCCATAAAGCTGTCAACAGGAGCAAAGCCACAAGCCAAGACAGAGCAGCAAGTCAGAAGGCACAAGGCACCAGCATGTAAACGAAACCAGGCTGTGTAATGCTCACCTTGTACTTTGCCAAAGCAGCTGCTGAAACTCAGCTCCTCCATCCATGTGGAGCAGATCCTGAAGGACCCCAGCACCTGCGTGCAGAAGCTTGTGGGTGAGCAGCTTCCCAGCCACTGCAAAAGGTGGATGCTCCAGATGCATCTCTGAGCCTTCCAGGACCACGAGGTCCAAAGCTGAACCCAGCAGCGCCCGTGTTCACAGGGCAGCCACGAGTGGAGTAGCTGGTTCGGTCTCCAAAGTAGAGTCCCCCCATCTGTCAGCATCTCTCTGCTGGGATAGGCAAGCATGTAGCAAAGGCATGCCTTCCCCTGCAGACCTGCTCTCTTCCACTGCCAGGGCTCACCTTCCATCCCAAAGTCCTCCACATCCTCTGTGGGCATTTGCCAAGCACTGGCTAATAGGCAGGTGGGAGCAAGGAAGGATGCTGTGGTCTGCAGAGCCTCACTGGTATGCACATGAGGCTTTGGGGACAAAATGCACTTCCACCAGACACAGGACCATCCCAAAGATCAACTCTGCTCCATAACCAAATGCAGAGTATGTCCTGGTTCTAATACTGCTTTTAATCAAAAGAAAAAAACTGATATGGCAGCAAAACCCCTGCTTCTGGGAGGTCTGGGAAATTCCCCTCGGAATTGCTCAGCCCGCACAGATTATTTCAGGAGCTATTTGAACACTGAGGGGCCAACAGCCTAGGATTAAGTTTACAGCACATGTTTGTGCAACAGTGGGTTGGTCCCAAGCGTGCTGGGTCAGTCCCAAGCATGCTGGGTCAGACATGCACATGCTGCCACATCCTGACTGCTCCCCCACCCTGAATGCCATCCCTCTGCGAGCGCTGCTGCCCAGGGACTGCCCAGGGTCCCCTGCCTGTGTCGGAGCCTGACAAGCCTGCACAAAGTCCTGGGCACAGGCAGGCCATCAGGCAGAGGACCATGCAAGCACGGCAGCCACATCGCCCAGGCAGGGTCCTGTGGTGTGCATGGAGCAGGTTTCTGACAGCGCCCTTCCAGCAACTCACTTTTCTGATCCCTGGGAGCAAAACATAGGAGCTATGAATTATTAAAGGTCTTCAGTCCTCCTCTGCTAGCTCCCAGACTGCTGCACTGGAGGTGCAAGATAAAAATAAACCTGGATGATAGAAGAGCAGCTGAAGGGTGCTGCCCTCTACTCAGAGGTCTGATTTAATGGTTTGATATTTCCCCACAAAAGGAAAACTTGATCACAACCGCTGCCTAAAAATAGACTTTGCTATCAGCATGTGGGCTGCTCCTAAGCAGTGGGGCCAGAGGAAACACAAGTTAAAATCAGAGGATGGCCCACTGTCTTCCATGCAGATGCCTGCCACCAAACCCAGCCTGCTCCTGCAAACAGGATCAAACCACCAGGACCAAAGGGCTGCTCTCATATAAACCAGAATCCCCGTGGGGGTTTTCCCATGACCTTCACCAAACAGCACGTTTTCCATCAAGCCACCCAAGGAACCCCAAAGATGACCCACTCTTGGCTGCAGACATCTCAGGCTGGCCTCCTGCCTGGTGTCCCCTGGCTTTGTCTCTCCATAAACAGCCCCGTGCAGCCCCTCGGGTCAGCAATTCAGCAGAACTGTCACAGCACATCAGCCTGATGGAGCGGAGACGAGCCGGAGAGCCACCGCGGCATCCCCCCGTCCTGCCCGGCTACCCCAGGGAAAGGCAAGGCAGGAGCGGGGCGAGCTCAGCACCGGGGGAAAGGTGGCCTTCCCAACACAGCACTTGCCTTCACATTGGGCAGGGAGACAAGGTATAGTCTTCACTCTCACTGTGTAATTGGGGACAGGCATTTGCGGGGGGGGGGGGGGGGGGGGGGGGGCGCGGGCGGGAGGGGAAGTAGAGAAGTGGCTTTTCCTGGGCTCCCTCACTCCAGCCACCAGCATCACCTTTGCCGCTGGCAGCTGTGGAAGGAGGAAGGTGAGGAGAGAGAGGTTGGTCACCTGAAAACAGCAAGGCTTGCACACAAAGAAAGAAAAAAATATCTTCTGCCAGGACCTGCAGGCTATTTTGCCACAAAAAGGCTTTTAGCAGAGAGGAAGAAAATCTCTCCCCACTTGGCCCCATCTCTGAGGATGCCTGCATCTACCTCCCCACAGGAGGAGGATGCTTTCTGCACCATGGTGGTCCTCACACACAGGTGCCCATGTTGCTCACCAGGTCTCTGTTGCCTGGCCCTGTGCTGTCACCCCCCAGGAGCAGGAGGTCTGCGGGGCCAACGGGGGTGGGTTTCCTCCCTCTATCTCCAGGATGGTGCTTCCCCCAGCACCCAGCCTGGGAAGCTGTTTCATGTGATGCTGAAGGGACACCTCACCGCCTACCAGGTTTGCCAGTGAACTCCTGAACCTGCCAGGGCTTTGCAGACCTGAGAAATCTCTGCACCAACAAGTGGGTATTAACATTTTTGAGAGGTTATCTCCCAGCCCCCTTCCCTCCACATGGCAAAACCTCCAAGTGGGAATAGGGTTCCTCATCGGCCACTGACTGCAAAGGTGGAAAATGAGATGAATCGGTCCCAAATCCACTCCAGGTGTTGATGCAGGAGAAGTAGTAGAAGGAAATCCAACCGCTTCATGGCTCTTCAAAAGCAGCAAGGGGTCACGTCTCCCCACCACTACTGGCACCATTTAAACAAGGTGAGGAAACACCAAACCCAGCTGCAAGTGATGGCAGGGACATCTGCATGGCAATTATTAGTCTGAGCAGGTCTTGGGCAAGGAAAGAGAAGAGGGGTTTTCGTAATGATGCTCCCTGCAAGCATGCTGCCGTAGGGCTCAACGCCCCATTGCATATCAGTCACTCTCTGGGGGAAGGAGAGATTGGTTGATTTATTTGTGAATGAAATTGCCTTCTATCCACCTCTCTCTTTCTGTCATTTGTGCCAATTCTCTGAAAAGCAGGTCTTCCACTCACAGTCTCACTCTCAGTAAAAACCTTCCTGTGAGATATCTCCAGATCTTCTTTTCCCACCCACCTCTCCAGCTCCGAGACGCTCATGGGCAGAGGGACCTGCAGCTCTGCTGCTCGGTACACACACCCTCACATTAAATAGTCCCTCAAAATAATAGCCCCCACAACATCCTTCTCTCTAAACTGGAGAGGTATGGATTTGATGGGTGGACTGTCTGGTGGGTGAGGAATTGGTTAGATGGTCACATCCAGAGGGTAGTGGTCAACGGCTCAATGTCCAGATGGAGACTGGTGACGAGTGGCGTCCTGCAGGGGTCCGTATTGGGACCGGTACTGTTTAATATCTTCATCCATGACACAGACAGTGGGATCGAGTGCACCCTCAGCAAGTTTGCAGGTGACACCAAGCTGAGTGGTGCAGTCAACACGCCAGAGGGACGGGATGCCATCCAGAGGGACCTGGACAAGCTTGAGAAGTGGGCCTGCGTGAACCTCATGGGGTTTAACAAGGCCAAGTGCAAGGTCCTGCACCTGGGTCGGGGCAAACCCTGGTATCAATACAGGCTGGGGGATGAAGGGATTGAGAGCAGCCCTGCCGAGAAGGACTTGGGGGTACTGGTGGATGAAAAGCTGGACATGAGCCAGCAATGTGCACTCACAGCCCAGAAGGCCAATCGTATGCTGGGCTGCATCAAAAGAAGCGTGGCCAGCAGGTCGAGGGAGGTGATTCTGCCCCTCTACTCTGCTCTGGGGGGACCCCACCTGGAGTACTGCATCCAGCTCAATAAAGACACGGGCCTGTTGGAGCGGGTCCAGAAGAGGGCCACTGAGAAAATGCTCAGGGGGATGGAACACCTCTCCTATGAGGAAAGGCTGAGAGAGTTGGGGTTGTTCAGCCGAGAGAAGAGAAGGCTTCGGGGAGACCTTCTTGCAGCCTATCAGTACTTAAAGGGGGCTTATAAAAAAGATGGCAGCAAACTTTTTGGCAGGGCCTGTTGCGACAGGACAAGGGGGAATGGCTTTAAACTAAAGGGGGGTACATTTAGGCTAGATATAAGGAAGAAATTTTTTACGCTGAGGGTGGTGAAACAGTGGAAGAGGTTGCCCAGAGAGGTGGTGGATGCCCCATCCCTGGAAACATTCAAGGTCAGGTTGGACGGGGCTCTGAGCAACCTGATCTAGTTGAAGATGTCCCTGCCCACGGCAGGGGGGTTGGACTAGATGATCTTTAGGGGTCCCTTCCAACCCAAACTATTCTATTCTATGAAAATTGTTTTCCTGCACTTTATTGCAAAGAAGCAGAAGAATATTGGAAACTTAGAGGGGAAAAAAAAAAAACAACTCTTCAGGTTTCTTTTGAATAAACTGAGGTTGTTTCATTTTTAATAGAACTCACACAGAAAAGTGTTTTCCACCCAGTAAGAATGATATTTTCCTTAAAAAAAAAAAAAAAAAAAAAAAAAAAGGGGGGGGGTTTCCCCCCCTAACATAAGAAAAGTTTTGCTGATGAGCTCACACAGGTCCCAGGTAAGAGGCAGGTGATGCCTCCCACAACCCGCTGGCAGCGTGGGAGCAGGCGAGTTCCCTTCACTACTGCAGCAGCCTCAGGTCACCTGTATCAAACATCACCCATCTCCCTCCTCCCTTGGCTTGGCAAGGTCCATCTGCTAACAAGGGCTTGCATTGCCTGCCACCCTCCCTGGGGCACTGCTGGGGACATCCTCCAGGACCTGCCCCATCCACCCACAAGAGCAAGTGTATCCACCCAAAAAAGCCGAGGAAGAGCCCAAGCTCTCTCCCTCCAGCATGATGCATGAATTCTGCAACGCTCCAGTGAAACCAGCACAAGAGCTTTCGTTTCCACTGGTGGGAACCCCGCAGGTGACAAAGTCACAGCTCAGTAGGGGCGTGCAATGCAGAGAACAACGGCATGATAATAAGGGAGCAAAATTTGGCCCAAATACCTTCTTGATTGACACACTCAAACTGATAGAAAGCTAAATTGCTGTTGCGAAGGCACTGCGACCTCCTCTCTGGCTTCCCCAATGGCACCTACGCTGTCAGCACACCAAATCTGATCATTGCTCTGTTATTTAATCCACATGTTTTACAGCAAGCTTACATGTCTCCAACTATTTTGAGAAGCAAAGAACAGGAACATGCACTTAGTAAAGTATATCCTATTCTGGGGTATTTTTTTTCTTGTTGAGCATGAACTGAGCTCTTCCGAGCCAATGCAAAATTATTCCGCTTCCGCATACAAGGAAGACTTAGCGGATGTAGCCAGCAGCTCCTCCGATGTGCGGTGTTCGAAATGCATTAGAAGGAAAGCATCACGGAAACATTGAGAGAAGCAGGCAGAGATTTGCTGAAACCAGGCAGCAGAGGCTGTCTCCGCCCTGGCTTGCTGAACCATCAGTTTATTTCTCACCACTGAGTTGTACAGAGCCCATTTTCTAGCCACTAGCAAACATTTATTGAGTTTCCCTTTGCTTATTCATAATGGATACTACGGTTTTACTTACCATTTCATAATACCTGCCACAGCTCCCCGTTGATGCAAATTTCATTAAATAGATTAATTATTTATCCCTTGCCTGAACGGTATGGATACACCACTTTCCATGAGCACACGTGGTGAATAATGGATGTCCTGTTAAAAGATCTAATTGCACTTTTAAAAGCAAGGAGGTTTTGACTCCACATAGCTTTCTGTTGCGTCTCCGAAGGCACTGGGGTCTCAAAGGAGGAGCACGTGCAGAGGTTTAAACAAGGACAAAGATGACAAGGACCTGCCAGGCTTTCCCTCCTTCTTGCAGCATCAATAACGGTTTGAACCCTTCTGCTCCCACCACTCATCCCCCAGGAGCTTTAGGTGTGCATCATCCCAGCCCGAAACCTTAACCTGGAGTTTCTTGCCAGCTCTGTTCCCATGCTTGCGTTTGAAGCAGCCTTGAAAGACCCCGTTTGCTTGTAGGCAGCAGAGCAGGCAGCAGGCAGCCACCAAGAGCCCAGTGTAAACCCTGGGGACCTCCGACAGCTTTCTACCAGCTACTCTCATGAGAGCCAGGGAGAAATATTTGGCAAGGAAAGCACACAGCAGGAAAATTGCCTACCTAAGGGAAGTCACAAGACTTTCCCAGCTTAAATTGCTTCTCCAAGGCCAGCTCATTACCTCGGCAATTAAGAAAGCAGGGTGATCACAGGACTAGGCTTTATTTTCTTAAACAGTCCCTTGGGCTTTATTGCTACAGCTATCTGCAGTATGTGGCTGAACAGCTCAGAAGGTGGGAGAGCAGACGAAGCAAATGAGCAATGTTAGTCATCTCTAAACAACCACACATCAATAAACACACGTTCCAATCTCACATCCTCACCCCTAAGCAGAGGTTTCAGGAGCACAGTTATACGGTCTATAATAACTATATAATTTAAAGCACTTTTCCAGCCTGACCCAACGGCCAGGGAGCAGCGTAGGCGCTTTATGGGCCATCACAGCTCTAGCAATAACTGTCTGGATTCGTACCATAGTTTAAAGGGTTAGGCCCAGCCCTGAGGCTGCACATCGATCCTGCAGGTGCCACCTGAGATTTTAAGAGGACTCCGGGAAAACCCCCAGACTCTCAACACCCGCAGGAGCATTATTTTTTTTTTTAAAACATGTGGGAGGCAAACTGCTTGGGTTTTGGTTACACAACACTAACCTTCCATATAAAACTTAATAAGCATAGCTCAAAACCACATACAGCCCCAAATGAAAGCTACATCTACACTCTGATCCACAATGACAGACTGTGCAGCTGATAATCCATCTTGAGCCAAAAATTTCCAATGCCACAATACATGCCTGGGTATTTTCCTCCTCTCCTCCCAGCCAGCGATGCACTTGAGCCGCCCAGAGGCTGTGCCTTGGCTGCTGATAAGCCCAGCTCTTCAGGTAGGATGCTGCACACAGGCAGAGGTGCATCTGCATCCCCAAGGAGCCCCATTTCGAAGCAGAGTTAGCCCATTACTGGCTTACAGCAAGGCTCAGCAGTGGGGTTCAAGCATGCACTTCTTGGCACCATGGACCAAGCTTTTCTTATCCCTCTTCCTACGGTTTATAAACCATAGGACTCGATTCAGAGCCTCGTGCGAAATGAAGGCTGAAGGTCAATCGCTGGATGTTGGTGCCACAGCAACCACAGCCACCTCAAGAGCGTTTTGATTTAAGCCAAGCGAGCAAACATCTGCCTTCCCAGTAGCGTGCCACCCCATGCTACCTCCTCCCCAGCTTCAGTTTGAGGAAGAGCTGGAAAAGCCATGCTGCATCATAGCCCTCTGAAACAGCACAAGCCCACGAAAGCCCAAATGAGATCAATTCAGGTGACCACTGAGTCCTGGCAAAGTCCCGGTGTGCAGGCACCTGGGAACAGAACCATGCAGGCACAGGTCTGTGACAAGCACGGGACCCCCTGGGGACGCAGAGCTGGCCCCCAAGGGCAAGTGAGTGCTCGGGGGGGGCTAGCTCTCACACCCTGGGAGGGCCAGGCTCACTGTAGGATGAGAAGCACAGCTTGGACAACCTTCCTAGCGGGCTGCAGGAGCAAACTGTGAGAGATACTTCTCCAAACTGAGCCCTTGCCCATTTTGAGGTCTGTCAATTGTCTTCCCACCAGGTCTTTAAGTGGACCAAGCAACACAGATGTTATCCGACAGCCACACAACAAGGTGTCTTTGAGGCATCTTCCTTTTTGCTAACAAATCACCATGCAGGGCAAGACCCAGGAGCATCTTCCCTTCTTCTCTGCCCTCCCTTCCAGAGGGCAAGGAAGGCAGAAGAAACAGGGACCCCCCCATAAGCCAGCTGTGTTTGCTGGGCCCTAGCATCAAGGAGAGGAATGGGAAGGGATTAGAGGGGAGCAGCCCGCCAGGCACTGCCGGGCTAAGCTGCCAGCACTCATCTGGTATGACGTGCCGCGCAGAGCCCAGCACCGTGGCACCGGCCACGGGGTATGAGAGAGGGAGAGGAGGATGGCAGGAGCGAGGCTGCTTGGAGGCTTGGCTTCACTGCACTGCTCCGAGGATGGTCCTCAGCGTCAGCAGGGGAGAGAGGAGGGGGATCCCGGGCTCGGGGGAGATGCACACCACTGTGCCTGGCTCCTTGGCTCTGGCAGCGGAAGCCCTGCAGCATGCTCCCACCTCTACCGAGCCACACGTGCTGAAAGAGCCTCCTGCAGAGCAGGGAGGAAGGTTAAGACAGTGAACAAGAATTAAAAATATTTGTCTCACCAAGGGACAATAAAGAAATAAGACATTTGGGGGGACTGTTGTAGAAGAAAAGACCTGGATAGGAAAGGAGAAGGTAGAAGCCCTTAAGTCAACTTGCTCTGACGTTTGGATAGGACCCTCGATTTGGGAGCCAACTTCAGCTCCTTTTGGTCCTCCTGGTCCAGGCTAACAGCGCTGGGTTCGGGTCAGTGCTGCTTTACTCAGTGGGATGGGCAAGGATGGGCTCCTCACTGGAGTCCACCTCCTTGGTGGGACATCTCTCCCAACGTCTTAAGTCCTCCCATGGCCCTGCTCCCCCACCTAAGTTCACCTCTGTCATGGTAAGCAGCATTCCCACGGACAGAAAGCATTTGTATACACTTTAAGCTGCAAGTCAGAGTAAAAGAAAGGCACCTGGTCATCTTGCAGAGGACAGCAGTGCTGCTCCATCACAAGAGAAGCCTCTTTCACCCCACCACGGATCAAACCTGGCATGCTGGGGTGTGTTTCCTGGTGGCACAGCTAGCTCCCCACCATCCTCGTTGGCCCTGCACTGTGCCACAGGAAAATCTGCTGTCCTGGGGGGGGCACTCTGCAACCCCAAGGCACTTTGCTGCTTTGTGTCCTGAGGGCCAGAGAGTCCTTCAAATGGTCAAAATCAGAGAGAACCTCCTGTCTGACATCAGGACACCTGTCCTCCCAACTTGCAGCCCAACGCTCATCTAAACAGTGTTATATCATTATTGCTGTACAAGGCAAAAAGCAGTGCCTCCTTCCAGGAGGAGACCATGGCCAAGAGCTATCATGGCCAGGAACCCTCCTTCCCCAGAGATGCTGAATGCACGTGGCAAATTCCTGGCACTAAACTGCTTCCCACTTTGTTAAACTGGAAATATTTGCCAGACTGCAAAAAAGGAACGGAATTAGTAGACAAACATACACACAGATGCTCTTGTCCTTTAGAAGAAGACAATCTGGCATTAGGGGCTTCACAGCAGAGACGCCCAACACAGTACTTGGCATGTCACCCTGAGGAAATGTTTGTTTAGATAAATAACCCTGGCTTAACAAAGACAATGTTTGATGGTCTCTAAACGCCTCCAAAGATTAAAGAACAAAATACTGAATGGCCTTAAATCCTCTGATTTCTATCACCTAACTGCAGGCCTAAAATCATGCTCCCAAACAAGCAGAAAGGGAGCAGGAACAGTTTCAATTTAGGCCATATAAAATATAAAAATCCTCATGCATGAAGGAAAAACATGCCTTTTTAAAAATCAAAGACCTCCTGGCAATATCTCCCCAAGCCAATGTTCAGAACTCCACTGTTCAGATAAAAGCACGCGCAGATGCTTCTTGCACGCGGTATCTCAGCCATCTCTGACAGCTAAACAGCATATTTGCTTCCACCGCACGGCTCAGTCAATCCACCCCAACCTGTGGGGTCGATTGGCCACTGCAATGTAAACATAGGTACGTGTTTAACAACAGCTGTGAAGCCTGCTCTGCATTTTGAAGAATTTATCATGTGGACAGAAGATGATCAGGAACCCAAAACAGAATGAGAGAAGCTCCCAAAGATTTTACCAGTGACCAAGATCTAGAACCCACCTGGATTTTAATCACTTATGCTTGTACAAATTTCCCCATACACAAGCTATGCATAAATCAAGATGCTAAAACAAAATTAATTATTTTTTAATTTTCAAATAGCCAGGAGAAGGAGACATACAACGAATTATTTAAGACCGGGGCTGGAGAAACAGCAGCTGGCATAAACCTGCTGGGTGGATTGATGTCAGTGATCATTCTCACCACCTGAGACCTACTCCAGGAGGACATGCTGTGAAGACGTTTCTCCTCACAAGGCATGGCAGCACACGCTAGTTTCTGCCCTTGCTTTTCCTTGGTCTTCTTTCAGGGAGCGCTCAAGCAGGGACACACTTGAGCGAGGGAGAGGCTAGCTCCTCCTTCCTCCCTGGTCAATACGAGGGTTTGCACTGCCTGTTTCTGAGCTGCCTTCTGACAGCTCTGGGACTGGCTGGCTGCTCTCAATAAACACAGAAAGACCCCAAACCCCTTGCATTTTCTGATCCAATCTCACACAGGACATATCAGCATTCAGCAGCTAAAACAGCCTCCTTGGGATCCCGTTTCACATAACCAAGGATGCCGAGCGGGAGTTGGAGCACACGAACTCACCCGGCCCAGCAGCGAGCAGGCAGGCAGGCAGACCCTGGGTGCACCTCCTAACCCTGTTCCCTGACAGACCAAGGTAAAAAAAAAAAAACCATAAACATGTGGATGACCAAAAAAAAAAAAAAAAAAAGAAAAAAGAGGCGAGGAAGGATTAAGCAGAGTATTTTGAACAGCAGCCTTCCAAAGTTGAACTTTATCTCAGCTCCAGCACAGTCTGTCAGAGAACAACATCACTCCAGCATTCACACTGAAAGGGACTAAAGTCACTTAAAATAATTTGATTTTGTAGATGGGCTTGCCCAGAGACTCAAGGAGGTATGCAATCACTATCTGCATCTAAAAGGATGAGACTTTCCTCCTTCCCTCCCACACCTGAATTACTGTGACCTGCCTTAAACTAGTCAGAGACGGGTACCATCCCATAGCTTCAGACACATTGATGCGCTCAGTGGTTGGGAAGTTGGCATCATGAAATCAAACCAGATGGAATGACAGAAAAAAAGAAAAAGTGAGAGAGAATCTCAGAACAGGATTTCCTGATTTCTCGCAATGCAAAACCAAAGTAACCCACCATGCTGGGGATGCAGGAACGTCAAACCCCAGGATGCACAGCCCTAGCAGGATGCTCGCAGCACAGGGGGACCATCCCCCCCAGAGTCACCCTGTGCTCACTCTTCCCTAGCCAAGCTTGCATGGCATCCTGGCAATAATCACTCTGGAAAGGACGACAAGCCCCAGAGCAACGCCTGATGTGATGCTTTGCAACAAGACCAGCCATTTCAAAACTGCCATTTTAAGGAATCGCTACCACCCCTCCGTTTTATAAATTCTTTAAGCGGTGAACTTTAAATTATTAATGTTTCAGGGGAAGTGTGAGGCCCGCACTGCACCACGGACTTCCACCCCATGCAAGAACAAGCCTGCTTCAGAAGCACCAGCACCATGCTGGTCCTCCTCTGCTTCAGAGCATCATCGCAGATGATGGGTTTTGGGCAACACGTTCAGTGTTGCAAAGGCTGACGCAGCAGAGCTCCTTACCAGGGCAAAAACACTGAGGAAAACACAGCCGATATAGTCAAACAATTTGACCTGATGCTGCAAGGCAAACAACTCCTCTCTGAGGCCATTCATTTTTCATGTCACCCGCTTGCCAATCCTACAAGCAGGGTTTAAAAGAGAATGGAAAAGGAGGGGAAAAAAAAAAAAAAAAAGGGGCATTCAATACATTCAATGATTTGGAGTTAAAAAGAGAAATTATGGTGTTTCTGAGGTCATATGCAGCATTCTCAAGCCACTGCTATTTCACCAGGAAAATCCAGGGCTGCCTAAATACCCTCCTGCAGGCTCGTATTAATTACAACAATTATAGCCCAGTGGAATGCAGAGATGCCTTTAACACAGTCTATTTTAAAAGGTTCCCAAATAAACTGTAACCACATCACAGGTAATTATTATTCATCATCAGCACACTGAGTATTTCACTGGCCTATTATAACAGGGGAAAAAAAGTCACTTGCATCGTTACACTTTCCAACTGGGCTGCACAATATGCCACTACCCTCGCAGCTCTGCCTGCTAAAGCCTCAGCCCAGGATCACGGTGAAATCCTCCAGCCTAAACCTCAATTTTCTACTTCAGCGGAACCCACAAACAAAATCAACTTCATCTGTCCAGACCCCTCTAATTCCAAACAAGCGCGAGCTCTGCTTTTGCTGAGGTGCGATGCATCCCGAAGCCTTGCAGCTTGAGATTGCAAAGCAAGAAAATCCGGTGTTAGAAAGGGAAAAGAAAAGCACTTCTAGAGGAAAAAAAAAAGGGGATGCTCCCGCCGGCGGTGCCCCTTACCGCTGAAGAAGCTCTTGGCGCGGAGGTAGCCGGCGCTGAGGCGCAGGACCGACAGCTTGTCCAGCCCGGCCACCACCTCCTCGGGGAAGGGCAGCAGCCCGGCCAGCCGCTCCAGCTCCCGGTTCAGCCGCTCCCGGTGCCGCTTGGAGGGGTTGGAGGTGCCGCCTTCGGCCGGCCCCGGCCGCACCCTGCCGGGCAGAGCCGCGTTACCGGGCGCCGGTCGTGTCACGTCCCCCCTCCCTCCCCGGGACCCTTCCTCTCGCCCCCCACTCACGCCCGGGGCACCGGCTTCCTCCGCTTGCGACCCGCGTACATGGCCGGGCCGGGGGCAGAGCTCGGCGCATCCCCCGGCAGGAGCCGCCGCCGCAGAGCCCCGAGCGGGCTGCGGCCGCCGCCGCACAACCCGCAGCCTCCCCGCAGGGAGATGGAGCTGGAGCGGCCCCGGCCCCACCTCCGCCCCCGCCCCGGGAGGGGAGGGGCTGGGGGGGGGGGCGGGGAGTCGGGGCTGAGGGGTGTGGGGGGATTTGGCGTCTGAAGGGGGATTGGGAGGTGAGGGGGAGATGTGGGGGTGATGAATGAGGTGGGGAAGTGGGGGCGATGACTGGCGGATGGGGGTGAGGGGAGGATGTGGGGGGAAATGATGGGTGGATGGAGTTAAGGGGGGATATGGGGGCAACGATGGGTGGATGGGGAGGAGTGGAAGTGTGGGGGGGATGATGGCTGGATGGGGGTGAGCAGGGGATGTGGGGGGAATGACAGCTGGATGCGAGGATATGGGAGGAACGATTGGTGGATGGGAGTGAGCTGAGGTTGTGGGGGCAACGATGGGTGGGAGGGAAGTGGGGTTGTAGGGGCAATGACAGGTGGGCGGGGTGAGCAGGGATGCGGGGGGCTGAAGGGGGATTGGGAGGTGAGGGGGAATGGGGTGATGAGGAGAGGAAATGGGGCAGTGACCCCCACCACCCACATCGGTGAGGGGTGTGAGCACTTGTGTCACTGCAGTCATGTTGGCATGCCAGGATGACTGTCAGTGTGACTGAGTGCATGTCAGCGTGCATGCCACTGCAAGGGTGTATGTCTGCATCAGGGTGTGTGTCCGTGTGCATGAGAGTGAGTCTGTGTCTGTGCATAAGCATGCATGGCAGTGACACCCAGGAAGCTGTGCATGCATGTCAGTGTCAAGTGTAACCATACCTGTGAGCCCCACCATTGCACAGGGCAGTTAGGGGGTGCAACAGGGGGACACTGTCACACCCCTGCTGCTGTGTATGCCTGTGGTGGCTGGGGACAGTGAGAACAAGTGTGTCACACACCCACCCTGGGCTGGGCACACACAGCTGCACACACACCCGGAGGCAGGGGATGTGTGCATGCCCCAGCCGTGGTCCCCCCAGCTCTGTCCTTCCAAAATGCTCCACTGAGTCACATGCAGCAACAGGGACAGGCACGGAGCAAGGTCAGAGCACAAGCACACAGGGCAACCACCTGTGTTTTCACTGCCTGTAACATCAGAGGGTGTCCACATGGCTGCATTCCTCCCCAAAATTACCCTGTACAAGGCAAAGCACAGCCCTTCGCCATCCGTGATCCCTGCCCCATGTCTCCCTGGGTGCAGGAGGAGGGGGTGAGCCAGGACTGTCCTCCTCCTTCAGCCAAAGCCCAGAGAAATCAGACTCGGGGCTAAGCTGAGAGGAGGCTTTTTCAAATACTTGCTCAGTCGAGGCAAATGGAGAGACACTGTTTCAGGTCAAAACAAACCATCACCGCTATACAAAGCAAATTGCCTTTTAATACCTAACCAAATACAGGGGGTGAGTTTCAGGACATCTTTTTCTCCTCAGCAACATCCGTCTGCCAAGAGCAATACAAAGAAATCACAAAGCGTAAAACAAGACACTGCCACAAAAATAGACATTATATGCTCGTACACAACCTATAAAGAGATAAGACACAAGTAACAGAGCACCAGGGGTCTGTCTCAGCCCCAACCAGCAGAGCCTGGCGGGGTCCCCGCTCCCCAAGGCGCACCTCTTGCAGGACCGGGAGGTCTTGGCACCCCCCAGCTGGGGCCATGCACTGTTTCACATCACCTTACAGGTGCCAGGACAACAAAGGCTGGTGAGTGGAGTCCATCCTGCTGCTTTTTGGGTCTGCTGATTTGTAAGGCTCTATATCATGGCCAGTCAGCTCCTTGCCCCATCCTAGGTGCTCCTCCAGGCCACTTTGGAGGAGTCTGGCACATTTCCAGCATGGCTCTGCTCCCAGCCTGTAGCCAGGAGCTCAACCCTTCCTGAGCCCCATCATGCCCTGCGATCAGCCCCGGGAGCCCTGGCACAGCAAGGCAAAGCAGGGCATGAAGGAAGAGACCCAGGGAGATGAGGCCACCCCACACCAGGACATGTACAGACTTACTGCTGGGCAAGTGCTGCAATAATTACCTGACTTGGCAAACAGTACATGCTTAATACTGCTGTGAGAGGCAGATGTGATGCTCAGGGTAACGGGTACAAGGGGGGAAGATGTGGAGGTCCCCAACATCTCTCACCTCTCTGACCAACCTGGCTTGCCACATCTGGTCTTTAACCAAACCCCGCCCCTGCCCCATCATTGCTTTTTCTGTAGGTTTTCCCTGACAGATCTGGGAGAATTTGCCCTGTGGTGGGAAAAACAATAATTCACATCTTAGGTTAAAAAATACAAAAGAAAGGGAATTCAACAAAGTGGTTGTGCTGGTCTCCAGGACAACAGTTTGAAGGGCACAAAGTTTGTCCGAAGTGGAGAGGCAGACGGCAGTCGCTGCACCCCTTACTGCCTTTCTTTTTCACTGCTTTGGCAAAACCACACCATCCTGAGCAACTGCAGGAATAAACCCCATCATTCCTCCATCTGATGGCACTGGTGAGCACAGGAGAGGAAGGCAAGGACAAGCCAGTGACAAACCCAAGGGGAGCTTGGCTGGACCTTCCCCACCCTACTGTAAGGAAAGGACACAGCCTAATACCTGCTTCTCCCAAACTCCCCAGGAAGGCTGCTGAGGAGCCCAAAATCCCAAGCTGCCTCTGCTCTCACCAACTCCACCTCCCACAGAGACCCTTCAAACACTGCTGAGCTTCTCAAAGTGCTTGGTAACATCCCCTTTTCTAAAGGAACTGGGTCACCAGGGGCTCGGGAGGAGGAGAGGAGATGGAGAGCACAGGAGGGAGGGAGCAAGGAGCAGAGCAGAGGGGCTCAGGCAGGCTGAGACGATGCAGGGGACTGAACAGCAACATGACAAGTGTGGTCCACGCACACAGGCAATGAGGAGACCACGCTGCATCAAGAAACAGCAATTCAGTGTTGCGGTGCCTGTAAGGCCAGCAGATGTGTCTGCAAGAGGTTGCCAGGAACGCATGGACTGGCAAGCAGGGGGTCCTTTCCTTGACCCCAAGAGTCTGACAAACCTCCCTGCTGGCAGGGCTGTATCTCCCTGAAAGACTTTTCATGGAAAAAACACAAACCACTTCATCCTAGGCTGCCTGAAAGCTCTGCTAGGGCATCTCGTTTCAGGCACTGGAAGACAAAATCCTGAGCGACTAGGAAGCATGGGGCACCACTTGCAGGTGTGCACAGCCAGAAGTGCTCGTAATTGCTGGTGGCTTTTCAAAATGTGGCTCCTAGTTCACAGTGAGGCTTCAAAACAGGCTGCCCACAACCAATGCTGTGCCTGTATCCCCATGGCACCACCCCTCGCTCCATCCATGCGAGCTGGTACACTCCTCAGGTCCTGCAGCCCTCACACCTCACCTTGAGCTGGACCTCGCAGGCACAGAGAGGCTGCCTGCCTGCAAAGTATGCTGATGGGAAGCCAGGGCCCCGCTCAGAGGAGGAGGGTGCTCCTGCACCCACCTTCACAGGGAGAGCTGCTGAGCACCTGAAAACTGAGCCCAGTGAGGAACATGATGCTCCAGGGTGGCTCTCACTGGGGCAAGGCAAAGCACCCAGCTACTGAGGAAGGGATATTTTAGAGGCATTCCTAAGAAAGGTGCTTTCATGTCCAAAAAGGTTATTTCTGTACTGGCACTCAGGCAGCAACACATGGTCCACCTGGTGAGTGCTGGGACCCGTGTTGGACCCCAACAGGGGGCTGCTATATTGCATCGGACCTGCCCCACCACATCTCAAGAGCTGCCCCAGCCTGCAGGAGCCACGGCTGGCGCTGCATGAACCACTTGTCCTGCTCCCCTTCCCAAGAAAAGCTGGGCTCCGGGGGGAGTACCAGGGGCTGTTTGGGGAAGCCACCATCCCCTGGCAGCTGGCTGACTCCTAAGGGTGCTGACGCTCGTGCAGGGAGAGCTGCCTCCTCATCTTGGAGGTCCCCAGCCCCAGAGAACAAGGACTCATGCAAGCCCCATGCAGGGCAAGGAGTGGATTGGGAGGACAGCAACCACAGCCCAGCCCCTGGGGGGCTCTCAGGGCTGCCAGCCAGCAGAGTTTGTGACGCCATGTGTGTTCCTGATGCTTCCAGCTGTTTTGGAGCTGTGGCCATCCAAGTCTTCAATGGGCAACCTCCAGGAGAAACACTCTGACCCAAAGCATTGGCTGGGTTTGCCTGGACCGGGACATTGTGCCACTAAGTCACTAGTGTGTTTGAGTGCAATGGAGGTGGGCAGCTTGAGCCCACCAGCTTGCACCCAGGCTGGCTCTGATCATCAGGAATAGTGTTATCTAGCAGAGGTGGTAACTTCTGTTTGAAGAACTTGTCCCAGGTTTGCCAGCTGAAGTGCTACAGAGGGCTTGCTGCTGGAGCCCGGGACATCCAGAACAGTCTTCCCCACCAGCCTGGCTGAGTTAAATAGGACCTGCTGTTCTGGTTAAGCAGAGCTGACCTTGGATGTAACAGAGACTAGAGAGACCACAGCATCTTGTCCTTGTGCACCAGGTGCCTGGGGCTGTGGTGGGGCTTGAAACGCTGAATTAGTTGCCCAGCAGTGCTGGAAATGAGCCGCAGCACTGTTTTCCTCATTGCAGGGTGATGCACTGCAGTGCAGGAAGTCCATACTCTTCCCAGTGTCCTCCCTGAGGAGCATCTGCTCCACATAGGAGGTCATCTTGGTGCCTAGGCTCTCGCTAACCTCCTGAGCTGGCGGCTCCTCCTCTGCACCCAAGCTGAGTAGAGCCTCCTCCCACCGCTGCAGCTCTGCACTGTCCACGTTGAGGCTCTGGATGGTCTGGCAGATGTTTCCATCCACCTTGCTCTTCTCAAAGAGGGTTTCGATAACAACCAGGAGGGAGTCACTGTCCTCCTTGGCATCACCAACTTCCTCATTATGGCTCGGTCCATCGGGCTCAGTGATGAGATCTGGCAAGGAGAACTGAGGCATGTTATCAGCATGGGAGATGTATATGGATGCATCCTGCTTCATCGTGGTCCCAAGAAGAGAGCTGGGGTCTACCAAGCACTGCTTTGAGTAGGAGTGTGCTTGTGTCTGCAACTCCTCCTTAACCTGGAAGGAGTCCAGGAACTCAGGAAGGACATTCTTGTACAAGACTGCTTCCCCTGTGGCAAAGCTAAAAGGCAGCTGCAGGTTTCTCTTCTGCAGATGTTCCTCCCCTTCTTCATTCCTTCAGGGTGGAGGGAAAGAGAGATGAAAACAGTGTGAGCACCTTCTCCGGGCCAGGCAAAACCACCCTCCCAACAGTGAGATGGGAGCTCACAGCCCTGCCCCGGCTTTTCTAAAGAAAAGGGTGCTGGATTGGGCTGGCTACAATGCTGCTGGTGGAGGACTGGGGCTCTGGGGAGCCCATGGGGAGGTCTGCATGGCTCAGGGAAGGGCTGTGTGTCCAGGGCTCACCCCAGGCAGGAGCGAGTGCATCTGCAACCACCTTCTCAGAGCTGTTTTGCTCATGCCCACCTGCTACAGGAGGGTATGAGCTGCAAAGTGCCAACCATGCAACCCAATCACCCTTTCCTCCCCATGCCCTGATCAGCCCCACGGCCACCCATGCTGAGAGCAGGTGAACACAGACGGAGACCCAGAGATACTCACGACATGGCTCGCTGCCGGGCAATGATGCAGTCGGGCTTGCCCCCTTTGTACACCAGCCAGGCATCGGCTTGCACCCACACCCAGCCGCTCTTGGTCAGCAGCCGGAAAACTGTCAGCCCGCTCTCCCCTGTCTTCAACACTGGGGCAGGGAGAGAAGAGAGGTAGCACCAACACGGTCACTCCGTGGGGGGACATAAATGGCACGGGCAAGATACCACGATGTTGAGCATCATCTTGCGCCCTTGATATGGGGGCAGAAGAGGCAGGACACAGCCAGCACACGATGCCGCATGCTGTGCTGTTCCCCTGCCAGCTTCCTGAGCAGGTATCACCCAGGAGGGCAGAGCCTTTATCACAGCTGCTCCAGACCCAGGACATTTGGCCCACCAAGGAGCAACAGTACTGGCATGGCCAGAGCTGCACCGGTGCCAGGGACTCCACGAACGCACCTGCACCGATGACCCCCCCAGCACTCACTTCTCATGTGGTTCTCTGCACAGTATATCATGTCAGCCGCGTGCACAAACTGGTACCCAGACCCCCTCCTGCACAGCTCTGTTTCCATGTACTCCAAGACAACCTTCCCCCTGGAAACAGTGCAAAAACCCAGTGACACCAGGGATGGATCCCCCCGTTGCACCCCACCAGCCAGACGTGATTCCCTGCGCAGCACCCAGGCAGCTAGCCAGAGCCTCCCACTTTGGGTGGTGCAACTCTCCATCCTGGGCTGAGCTGCATCCCCTCTTCCACAAAACCCCACGCTGGGTTTGCTGGGCTAAAACACGGCAGCCAAAAAGTGCCGGCACCCAGTTAATCTGCTCCCCATGTTACTGGGGGGCTGCAGAAATGCCCAGCAGTGGATAGACAAAAGCATCAGACAACTTGCCACAGGATTTGGGTCAGAAGTGTCCTGTTCCCCATGGGCTCTGGCTTTCTGTCCAGCACATGCAGCCATGGATTTTGCCACAGGGAAGGCAGGAGATGCCCTACCAGGAATCACAGGCCATGGGAGTGAAGTCCAGCTTGTGCTTTGTCTGGAAGATCAGCATCTTGGTCCAAAGCTCCAGGATGGAGAGCAGCTGGAGGGGAGTTGCAATGGCGAAGAGAGCAAGTGGGGACCTGTCCAACGCCCTCTTCTGCTGCCCGAGAAGGAATTTCAAGCGCCCACAGAAATTCAAGGCCTTAGAGGGGATTAGAAAATGTGGGTGTGAAACAAACAGGGTGATGGGAACTGGCTGCGCTCCCACCCCTATGGGACAAGTGGCCCCTAGGGAACACTCTGGATACAGAGGGGTGTCCTGGTGCAGGGCTGCATTACCAGAAATCCTGAGGAGTTATTGAGCAAGCAGCGGAAGCGGCAGGTGAAGCTCCTCTCCACAAAGGAGGGCTTCTCAGGGCGGAGGTGCTGGGTGCTGGATGCGGTGCTGCATCCAGCCAGCAGCAGCTGGTCAGCGGGAAGGGCTGGGAAACCAAAAGGAAAATGAAGTTTTCCAAGCTGCACACCTTGAACTCATGGCCTTGCAGACCTGCTCCTGGTGGAGACTTTGCTGCTCAGGTGAACCCATGAGCTTCACAAGATGGGTAAGACCTTGCCATGGGAAATTACTAGTTCATGATAGTTTCTGGTCCCTGCAAGCTCAGCTTGCCTCCCAGACAGGAGCAAGACAACAAGCCGCCCCCACTGAAATAAGTAGGATTTCAAACGCTGAAAAGCAAAAAGGCTTGGGAAGAAATGACCCCATCCCTCCAGCACAGCTAAAGACAGCACATCATTGCTGTTGCCTGCTTTTGGTGACAGGGGGCCGTGCCAACCCCTGGGATGACTGCGATTCCCAGGGGGAGGCTATGGGATGCTCCTCAGCACAGGGCTGTGCTTGGTGGCTATAAATGCCAGCAGGAGGGTTTTCCAGCACGGGGTGGCCATGCAGAGGTGGTTGGCTGGTCCCCAGGGATCGCCGCTGGGGACTGCCCCTGCACTCACTATTGGCAGCGTGCGGGCTGCTGCCGGACGCCAGGGCCCCATGCAGCTGGCGGTGGAAGGCAGCTCTGTTGTCTGCATGGATCAGCTCGTACACGCTCTGGTAGACGAGATCTGACTGGAACCACACAAGGGAAGAAGAGTGTCAACTCCTGCCCAGCCTGGCAGAGGTGTCTGAAGGAGGACACAGCAGGAGGCTTTCCTTCGTGGGTACTAAAAGTGGAGTGATTGAGCATAAAGAAGCAGGAAAACACAACCAGCTTTGTGCACCACATGGAGATCAAGGACCAGGAACCGGCTGCTTTTTTAGGGAGGGTGGCTCAGGAAGGAGGAAAAGGGAGCAGAGAGTGGGTCTGCCTGGGGAAACCATGGGAACAGCTCAGAGGTTTCCATAAGCAATAGCAATGGCTGTGTCTCAGTAACCCTGGCTGCTCAGTACTGTCAACACCACCCATTTCCCCAGTGTCCCCTGGCAATAGCTAAGCAGAGCTTTCCACCTCATTCCCCACACCAGCAAGGCTGATGTTCTTCTGGTGTCACCCAGCCCTTCCAAGGATGTTTCACACTGGCTCCTGATCCTTAACCGCAACTCATGGGAAATGCTGAAACTCCAGCTCCCTCCCCTGCCATGGGAGCCCCTGCTCTTTGGGAAGCTTTGCTCCCCATCTGTGGGGTGAACGCTGCAGCAGCGGCATTTGCCTGGCATGTCTTAACTTCTAGTATCTTCTTGGGACCAAATTCAGACAAAGAGCCAGAAAGGCTGTGGGTTGTCAGAGGGGAATTTGTTTGTGGGGTACAAACTGCCAGTCTGCAACAGCACACAAGATCTCTCTTGCATTGCCATCCCTAGCCCTTTGCAAATAAGCAGTTTTGTTTCTTCCACAGGCTCAATGTAAAAAATAATTTCAGGCTGATCAAAACATTTTGACGAAACCAAACTTTTTTTTTTTCCCCCAGACTTATGCAGGGGGATTTGCTGTTTTAAAAGAAGTTTTTTGTAGGTTTTTTTTTTTTTTACTCCAAACCTGTGGGAAGCTGTAACCCAGTGCAAACCATCTTCCTTCAGTGGGCCAGCAGGCAAGACAGACATACTGATGCTGGGCTGTAAAGTTGGCCACACAGCAGAAACACTGGCAAGTCCTCACACCTCCTGCCTCCCAGAGCCCCCTTCTTCCAGGGCCATGCCTTGGACCGGACTCTCCCATCCTGGTCCTGCATGCTGCCATGGGCAGCGTGGCCCTGCCAAGCCCACAGGGAGGCTCAGGCCATGGACTGCCATGTCCCTACCCTCAGAAACATGCCAGAGCAGAGCCTCCTGCTTAACCAGACATACAGGTACTTTGAGAAGACCACTTAGAATCAATGATTCTATGATTCTACTTCCTGCCTCTGACAGGTGTTTTGACTTGGTGCGTCAGCCCATGAGGATCCTTCTACAGTGAGCTGGGAAAGGGTGCAAACAAAGAAAACACACCAGTCTCTGCAGGTGCACCGGGAACCCACGCAACGAAATGGGTTGGGCAGCCTCATAGCACTCCTGTTGACCCACTCCTTTGGCCAAAGGAGCTGGACGTCAGCGGAATTGGAGGTAACAGGGTGGATATGGGGAGAGACCTGCTTTTTCTCGGCATCCCGTGTAAACCACGGTACTTCAGGGCACTGACACTACTTACCAGCATGATACCTTCAGCCCTCTAAGTGAAAGCATATGTGCCCAGCAGCATGATACAAGAAAAGTCTCACGCCCCTCTTGCACGCAAAGACAAGAGAATACAGAGACTGACATTGCTCAGCTTGCATCTGTTCCTACTAAAGTCACAAATGCGCTTGCTGGCTTTCACAGCCCCCAAAGAACATGACTCATTTGAAAACATACACCAAAAACAACCCAAAGGGTCTGGGAGGGAAGAGGAAAGCCCTGGCATTGGCTATCAGCACCTCCTTCCCAGGCCTGGGCTGCATCCGTCTGTTTACAGCCAGGAAAAAACAGTACCCACATGATGAAAGCCCAGGTAGTCCTGCACAGTAGGGGAGATGTAGAAGATGTAGCCGTCTCCAGTCACAGCGATGACAAATCCACTGAGTGCCTGAAAACATAAGTTGAGCCCAGAGTTACTCTCCGTAGTTCCAATCCAGCTGCTGAAAGATGAACTTCTCCAGGTGTTTCTTCAGCATTCAGGGACAGGAAGGGACCTTCTTCGTCAACAAGGAACACACAAAAAAAGGAAAGCACCTTGCGACCACATAAGACTTTTAATCCTGCTTAGTTGGTTTTTTTGGGGGTTCCCCCCCGCCCCCGAGTGTTAGCATAAGCAATGATCAAAGGTGGACTGACCATTTTTTCTAGACCCATTGTTGAAGTCTTCTCACCACAGGGCAGCTCCTGCATCAGGAAGGACCAGCTAAGGAGCGGTTTCATGGAGGACCTAGTTAGTTACCTCCTCTCCAGCTGTACCAGCTGGGTATAGCTATACTCTCTGGGGCTCTTCTGCTGGCAGACCTGATTTTCTCTGAGGAACTTGCCTACAACTTCAACAACAAGGACCAACAGGCAGCTGGGAGGAAGGACTGCCCTGAGCCGTGCAGGAGCCTGGTAACTCCTGGAGGAGCTTAGCTTCAGTTCAAGCATAATGAAAGCCTTCAGAGATGGTAACCAAACTGCAGTCGCTGACCAGACATATTTATCCTCTCTTTCATTTTAAGGATGACCTCCAAAGATACTTTGGGCCCTGCTCCTCACCCTGAATTTTACAGTTAGGGGGTTACACAAGCTTATTTCTGCATTTCTGTATGCCTTCTCCCCACATGTTCTCCAATCACCCCACAAAACCTGCCTTTTAATCCTTAGCACCCGAGGACATCGCTGTCCCTCGGACTCCTGCTCTCAGATCCAAGCGTACGTGAACAATTCATCACAAAGTACATGAAGTAAGACGAAATCTAGTCACTGCTATCATTCAAAGATGGTAAATGCAGCTAAAACCAACACTCACCTTGAAAGCAAAAGAGGCGGAAAAATCTGGAAACTCAGATCCCAGATTTGTGAAGGCCCTGACATCGCATCTGTGACACCTGATGTGGCACCCCCTGGTCTTTATAAGCGTGCAGACAATTTGACACATCTTTGAGGAGGTGAAAGCATCCTGTTCTCATCTGTCTCTCATTACACAGGACCACAATCCCTTCCCATCTGATTTTAATCTTGTTCCTGACAAACATCTCAAGATGCCCCATTGCTTTTGAAGGCCCTCAAATACATCCTGGCATTGAACTGCCACTATGAGACACCATGCTGGGAAAGTTACTCTCCTCTTGCCTATGTTCTAGATGATAGAAGATAAGGCTTTAAACACAAAAAAACCCCTAATCTGTATTAAAAAAAAAACCCAAAACTTTGTGCTCATACCATCTGCCAACTTAATTTCTCACCTTGCACTCTGCAATTACATATGCATGGCCTGCAGTTAAATACACACCCAA
Source organism: Aptenodytes patagonicus (assembly GCF_965638725.1). NCBI lineage: Eukaryota > Metazoa > Chordata > Aves > Sphenisciformes > Spheniscidae > Aptenodytes > Aptenodytes patagonicus. The sequence goes on from NC_134954.1 coordinate 32,250,639, forward strand.
CTGGTAGCTCCTTGCTTGAAGACAACCAAACCCACATCAAATTAGAGAAACTATTCCAAAACTATGAGAGATCATGGCTGGGCCAGAGGGAGGGGAGCTTACACATCAAGTGAATACCCAGAAAAAGAGGCAAGATGAAGGTCCAGAGATATCTGGTGACCATTTCAGGCTGATTTCCTCCAAAAGGAAGGTACTGCACTAGATAGTAATTCTTGCCCCCTGCTCATGTCTGTAATAGATTTAATTTATTGGTGAATAAAAGGAGAGAAATTGGGAAAAGAAAACCCTAAGTGGAAGTCTGGGTTTAATCAAGAGGTGGGCAGAAGTCTCAGCAGGTCTCATAAGCATCAGGCCAGGACCTACCACAAATACAGACTCTGCCCTCGCTGCCCAACTTGGCCATGCTGAACTGCCCCTGGGGGGGACCATGGGGACATGCCGTTTGCTTGAGCCAGGCTGGAGAGAAGGGTCCAGTTACCCATGCTGCTCCTTCGGCTCCACTCAACCTCTCCCCCCATGCAAAGAGGAGGTAGGAGCAATCTGCTGACACAGCTCATGCATTTGCCCATTTACAGCGACACTTAGGCTCGCATGGGATGGCTTTTTTTAGTCGCTTGGATTATTTGAGAGGCTGCTGGATTGAGCATGTTGCTTGATACCATACAGATCCAGCTTGCAGCAGGACCGGTCCCTTTCCTTCGTGCACTGCAGCCCCCAAGGGGCCCTGAGTCAGTTTTCTGCAAATTACAGTATCTGATTAAAATGCTCTTTGGGGGGAAAAAAAACCCAACCAAAACCATCAGGCAGCTCAGCTGGGGGATTTCTGTCACACTAACACCTCACAAGCTCTCCAGATGCCTTCAGTCACCCAAGGCTGCCAATGCTCTGGTGGCTCAACAAATTGCCATCATATGGCCCAGCTCAAACCCCTGGGGAGCGCTTGGGAGCAACTCCATTGTGGGACTGGGGCAACCCTGGTCTCCCTCCTGGCTATCGTGTTATTCCAGCTGTTCCTCCGTGACTATCACACTTGCAGACAGCTGAGACCGCTCCAGGGAGTGAAGCCCACATGGGAGACTTCATGCGGTCCAAGCTTCATCACCAAAAGTCATGCTGGGCTCCCAGGAGTCACCATCTCAGCAAAATCCCCCATGGGGACTCCTGCTGGGGCTCTGCTCACACCCGCCTGCCTGTCCATAACAGTGGGCATTCATGTAAGCCTGTGCAGGAGCAGGGTTGAAGGCACCAAAGTCAGACTTTAAGAAGAGCCAAGCATCCGTCTGCTAGTGTTCGGAGAGGTGGAAGAAGGGAGAAAAGGACTGAAGACCCAGAAAGCACAGACATGTGATGTCAGGAACACAGCCACAGAAATATTAAAGGTCTTGCACAGACTTGCCCTGCAGCCCCACGGAGCAGCATGTTTTCAGTTGACATGCCCAGATGTTTATTCAGAAACCAGGCTTTCCATGTGACCTTTTTATCCCATTTCCTTCCAGCTTACATTTATAAATTGCAGCCCAAACAAACAGCATTCTGGCCAGCTGATTCACCAGCTCCTTGTTCTCTGAAGTTCATTGAGAGCTATTTCATTAGACACACACTGGCCTTTCTACAAAGCAAAGCTCCCACCGCCCACTAATTTTGTCCACCACTGTCTTCCAAGATCCATCTTCCTTTCTTTCCCCCCCACAACCTACAAACTGAACCTGGGCTTTTTCCATCCCAGGCAGACTGTGAACTCATCCTAGAGAGCTCATGCAATGCGCCAGGTAGGGCAAACAGTTCCTGGTGGATGTTTTATCCTGCAGTTATCACCATTCTCCTCTTGGCATTTACTAGAACACAAGGAACCCACCACCTCAGAGACTAATCAGGGATCAGTCCCTACACTGCTGTACGATACCCCTGCACCTCTTGGGATGGATGAGCTCGTGCACGTTGGGTCCATGAGCTGCAGCGGGTCCCAAGGAAAAATGCCAGGTTTGGGTTCAGTGACAGCTAACGCCTGCAGCTACAGGCGCAGACAGCACCCAATGCCTTTGCAAGAAGGGCACAACCCACCACCCGGAGCCCTGCTCTGTTCATGGATGCAGTTTATGGTACAGCCCCTACAGAGCCGCTGCAGAGTAACCAAAGGGGCAGCAAACTGCGGTGGGGGGTGGGAGGGAACAGTGGGGACGGGGACCCATCCCAGCCAGGCAGTGTCACTGGTCCCTGTCCCAAGGTGCTCAGTGCCTGCAGCAATCACAGTGAAGCAGGTCCTGGCAAGGCAGGGTCTCCTCTTGCTCCACACGTGGGACTGCATGCTCCATAGCTGCTGTACAGTTCAGCAGACAGGGACCAGCCATCATGACCAGCAGGTAACGGGAACCAAGGGAAGACCCCAAATGACCGAGCTATGGCACGATACCTGGAGCAGCAGTTCCCCCTCAGGAAACAGCTCTCTGTCGACCTGTGGGTCTGTTCCCTCCTGGGGCTCTGGGCTGATCCAGCACGCAGTCACCAACGTCTGTAGCTGTGGCTGCGAGCAAGAGGGCAAGAAATCAGCATGGAAGGGGCAAGCCAGGAGCCTCTTCCTCCTCCTCCCCACCCCAGTGCTGCTCGTGCATGGCTGCACCATGCTACCCAATGCACGGGGACCCGCCTCAGAGGAAGATGAGACCAATGGTAGCTGGAGCAGAGACCCTTTACAGAGCCATCCCCAACTTGCCCAATGCTTCCTCCAAGAGATTATTTCCCCTGCTTGGTCCCATTTCTGGGAAACCTCGCTTCTGCCAAGATCTGAGGCAGAGATGCAAAGGATAGAGGGGAAGTGAGCATTTTTGGGCTGCCCAGGCCAGGAAACACCACCCAACACAGGAAGAAGTCTTCAGGTTACAGCCTGGTAGAGCTGGAGTTGGCTTCAAGCTGCCCCAGTGCCACAATATCTGCTTTCCTGCCCTTCAGGGCTGATGAAAGACAGTGGCAAACCTTCCCAAACCATCTGAGATGCCATCAAAGCACTCATATTTTTTCTCCCTTCTGCCTTTGGCTGCTTAGAAGCAGATCAGAGGGCTGGTGGCCACAGCACTCCCAGTGAGACACCTGAGCAGCTCTCTGCTCCCAGGACTTGCTTCCATGACCTCCCTAAGCTGATTCATGTGCTGCCTCATGCTTCCTCGCTGGTGCCTTCAAGGCAACGCCCATGGGTGCAGCCAACGTGAAACCTCCTGCCCTGGTCGCAGGACCTCAAGCATTGCGGGTCACACAGAAAACCGGTTGTTCAGGGAACAGGAATGAGGACGGCAGCTCCCAGGGACATCCCCAGCATGGTACTTCATCTGCTGGGGAATTATCCTTGAAAAACCTCAGTCCAAACTCAGCTTCCAACAAAAGGACAATTTTCAAGGCATGTTTTTGTGCCAACTTGACCAAAAACCCACAGGAAAACCTCAAAGCAGCCCCCGTGTAGGAACCACCCCACCTCTGTCACTGCCACAAGCTCCTGCAGCACCCTGAGGTTGGACAGAACTCTCACGCCTTGTGCACAGCCGCATCCCAGCAGAGCATCACTGCCTGCCCCATCTGAGCCTTGGCTTTCTGATGGTGCTGCATGACCTTGGCTGGATCCAAAGGGAAAAGGTCTTCTGAATTTCAGGGGGTGGTAGGAAATGAGGAAAAAACCCCAAACCATCCCAAGTCTGACCACATATTTAATTTTCTCCATGGTAGAAGCTCTCACCTCACCACTGAAAGGTTTTAAAGGTTTGTTATTTTTTTTTCCCCAGTAGCACCAAGTTCAAAGCCAAAATAATTCCAAACCTAAAAAAAGTTTCATCTGAAACTGCTGATGTGAGACATTTTGCTTTTCATCAAACCATCAATATGCAAAAGCATTTTCCCTGACAGATCTACATTTGTGTATTAAAAACCAGCCTGAGGTCAAAACATCACTCAGATCTATTTACATGGGGAGCCTGAGTGACAGCAAGCACCCGCCCATGCAGGCTTTCAGCTACCAGGCGCATGGTTAAAGATAATTAGCTGAAGGTCTTGCATAAGGTGACACAGAGGAGTCACACTGTTGCAGTCACACAGGTTTAAATGAAAGTGGAGAGGATGCTCTGAGCCCATTAAGCAGAACTAGCCTTGATCTCTATCGCTGATAGAACTGGGCTACTTCAGCCTCCCCCAAACCTTGAGTGCTCCTTGGAGAGCTCAGGCAGCAGTTGCATCTTCTGCCCTTTCCATCCTGTGCCCTCACTCGCTGGAGGAAAGCCCAGCTTGTGGGCAACTCCCACAGGACATGCCTTCCCCTCCCTGACAGCTCCCCTGTGGGTCAGTTTAGCCCATGCCACAAATCTGCATTGCCCCCTGCGTAAGCTCACATTCCCATTTCTGCAGGAGACAATGCTCTGCATATATACTTCCCAAATAAGCAAGAGGTAGATCAGCTGGGCCAGGGGATGCAAGACCTCTGGGAAAGGTAGGGAAAGATGAGGTTCAACGCCAAGAAAGCAGTCACTGTGCTCAATTTACTCATCAGTCAAGGAAAGGCATGTCCCCAGGAGTTTCGAAAGGCAGGTTTGAGGCAGTCACCAAGCAAAAAGCCTCCTCACACGATTGCCAAGCGATCCCCAAGGAAAAACATCCAAAGCCCATCTGGACCACGGGTATGGCTTCAATTTGCACATGATGGAGCAGAATAGTTTCAAAATGAAACATTGATTCTTTTTTAAAATTTAAATTCTTTTGAAGGGCTGACTCCTCTCTAAAGCATTGAAATGACGCAAGCTGGCAGGGAAATTCAAAAAGAAACCAAGTTCTTCCAAAAAAAAGCTCCAAAAGGGCAGAGAGTGTTTTGAGAGGATGCATGTCCCAAGAACACATGGTCTCCAGCTCTCTGCCAGTGTCCACTGGCAGCATGTGCACAGAGAGCTGCAACGAGCTGGGGAGAGCTGCTGTGGGCTTACAGCATCCAACATGAAACACCTATTTGCTCATTTTGTGCTTTCCAGCAAAATTGTTTCTTCCAACTCTCCCACCAATCTTAGCAAGGGGCTTTTAATCTCCCATCAGAGATGCTCACTTCCTCTACTCTCAAACACAGTGGTCCATTTCTGCACAGCTGAGCTAGAAAATCCTGCAGAATCTATCTCCCATGGGACACACTATGACGACCTGGCTTGGGGAGAAGGCCTGGAGCACAGAGAGAGGATAGGAAACCCAAAGAGATGGTGTCTGCCAACTGCTTTGCCACCAGGCATCACTGCACAGGGGTTGCAAGGTCCTAACTGCAGGGCATGGATTGTAACTGGTGCTTTTAAGTATTGGTGGTATAGAGCAGCTAGTGTTCACATCCAGCCCAGTCCTCACCATCCACAGCCAGAGGCCAAGGAGATGCTGAGGCCAGTGCATGAGGCAAAACGCATGGTGCTCTCCCACCAAAATAATCCAGGAATGTGTGACATGAGCTCCCCATCACTTCAACACCTGTGGCCCAGTCTTGTTCTTGCAGAGGGCTTCTCTGCTTCAAGAGACAGCCGCCCTGCTGGGGATGGCCAGTGGTGGAGTAAGCATCCAGCAGATGGGCAGGGCTGAGGCTGCTCTCAGAAGCCACAGCCATTCCTCAGTGGTCTAGATGATCCAGAGACCTCCTGTACCCATTTTCAGGTGGTGACCCTCTTCATGACTGGGTATCCTCCTCAACCAACAAGTCGGGAGCAAAGTGTCCCTGTTGCTCTCCCCCTCCAAACAGGTCACTGAACTCATCCTCACTCAAACTGCCAAGAACCGCAGGGGTTGGGAGCAATCCCAAGAGATGCCTGAGCACATCCACATAGAGGACTCCAGGCCCATGTAACCACCAGGGGTACAGAGGCTATTCCCAGTCACTTTTTTATTTGGAAAGGAAAAAAAAAGAAATCCTTTTAACCAAAGTGCAGAAAAAAACCCCACCCCATCTGCAACACGGGTAACCTCATGGGAGGTAGGGATCACTCCTGAAATGTCCCCCATTTGCTTGAGACAAGTTATTAGTCTCTGGGGAATTTCACCAGCACATAAATCCACACTCACCAGAAACAACTTGCAGGATGATCACCCCATGACAGGCAACGCTGGTTCCATCTCCCGATGACATGGGGTGGTGGCTTGGAGCCCTCCTTCCCCTCCTGCTGGCTCCCTGACACAGCTGGGCGAAGACAATGCAGAAGGCATCTCTGGGACATGCTGCAACTCTGGAGCAGAGCTTGCGGCAAGGTCAAGCTGGAGCCGGTGTTACCAGGAGTGGGGAAGACCAACAGCCAGGGTTCTCCACCCCAGCAGAGCAGGCTACGTGATGGGGAGATGCCACCCCCTGGAATCCCACTGAGAGCCCCGGGTCCCTCAGCCTGATGAAGTCACGTCTCCAAGGGGCTGATGGCTAAGATGCACTGAAAATAACTGATGTCAGGAAGAAGAGGAGATCCCTGTCTGCTGCAAGGCAGGAAAAAGCAGGTGGCAAGCCATATTAAAAGCTGGCTAATTCACCCCCTGTTTAAGATACTCATTGTAATGGACCATTATGTGTTGAGACTCACTTCCACATGAAGCAGCTGGGACCACGAAGTTAATGGGATTAAAAGAAACAGGTCTGACGTGTATACAAGCTATAATATACCCACAATAAAAGAAATAACTATAGATACAGGGACAATGCACATTTGCTGTTTGTGCCCAGCTTTTTCAGTCTCCTGCTGTGCATCTTTGAGAATTAATGGGAATTAATGCAAGATTAAAAAGACCATGACAAAACTGAACTGCAGTCACTAGACAAATTCTAGGCATTTGCTGAAGCAATTTGGTGATCATTTATATTTTCAAAGTGCTGGGATAGAGGCTATCAGTGTGTAATGTTTAAGACAGGAGGGGGAAATCCAGCTCTGTCCTGAACCCCTACACCAGCCAGAGCACTGGAGGAGGCTTCCTGCTGCTGGTGTGATCCCCAAAGACTGGAAGGCTTTCATTCAAAGGGAAGCCAGGGAGATGTCAGCCAGGATCAGTAACATTTTCAGCATTAATGAATCAGGATGTGTCCTGCACATCCCCAAGAGCATCCCTTTGGGTTGGCTTTCTTGCCTCTGCAAGGAGGTTTCTTAGCCCTGCAATGTGGAGGAAAGACCTCAAGCATGAGAAAGACAGACAGACAGACAGAAAGACAGAGGATCAAAGCAATCTAATCTCTTCACTTTTTGCTCATCACATTCATGAAGAAAAACACAGCAATGCAGCCATGGAGGCTAACATGTCCCTTGCCTCTGACATAGTTTTGCCACTGAAAAAAAAAAAAGTTATTGGTAAAAAAACCTGGAGTCAGTTCTGTTCCCATAGACTGAGTTACACTGGTGGGAGATGACAGACTTCACCCATGGCAAGCATTTGTCTTTGAACAGACTCCAGAGATGCCTGGCATCAAGAAACCAGGAGCTCCCAGCTCTTCCAGCAACACCAAGCCATGCACAACCGTTTTCCTCTTGGACCCAATCCCAAATCCTGTCAAATCAGCACCAACCTTTGCCTCAGCTGTTTAACAAAGACATCGTGCCAAGCAGAGCAGGCTCATGCCATCCAAGTAAAACAGGCAAATGCCAAAACCACAGATTATAAACCTATTAGAAAAAGTCACCCAGCTTTTTTCCGAGGAGCACGACAAATGCCCAGGGGAGTGCTGGCAGCCCTGAACCTGCTGCTGCTGCAAATGCTCCCACACGGTCCTGCAGGATCTTGCCCAGGGAGGGATTTAAGCTTGACTCCTTTCACTGCATCAGTTACTTCAGGTCCAAACCCCTGCAGCTCTGGCCCATAGTAACAGCAAACAACAAGGAGATGAATAAAAAAAAACTAATTTAATGCTGACTGCAATGAGATTACCCAGTGAAACCTGCTGCCAGCTGCCCCACAGCAGAGCACTGCAGAGTTATACAGCAGCAGAAGTGGAAAGGGACCTGGCGACATCTCCTAGGCCAACCCTCTACTCGAGCAGGTTCAGCCAGAGTGGGTTTCCCAGGACCATGAGCAGTCCCTGGCACAGATGGCAGATGGGGATCTTGGATCTAACCTTCCTAACTGCACCAGTGCAGGGACCGCGAATGTCTGAGACTGCTGGTGGGAAGCACAGACCTGGGAGGATTCATCCTGCACTCGTCCATGGGCAGGTGAATGGAGACCCACCGAGACTCCAGCTCCCATGGTGGCAGGACCATGCCACCCAGCACATCCTCATGGATTCCATCTCTGCACTGGCACCTGCTGGTGCTCAAATGCTTGCCTGCAAATGGCAGGTCTAGGCTTTGCTGTGGAGCTAAGAGGCTGTCATCGTGACTGAAAGGTGGCAGCCAGGACCACTTGGACCTTGCACAGATGAGCTCAGCGCAGACCAAGCAGAAGATCCCATCATGGCTGTCTGGAGAGCCCTGCATGCCCAGGGGAAAGACTGCATCATGCAAGACCTTCCCCAGGTTCATCCTAAATACATTGCAACCATGACATGGGCACAGTCTGAAAATAAATCCACATATATAAATGTCAGCTGCAACGCTGACTACTCTTCACAGCCTGTGACCTGCCACCTCTGGTACACCAGCATGAAGAACAGCCCCTGAAGCAGGTCCCACCTGGGCAGCTCCTACCTGCAGCCTTAACCACTTCTCTCCACCAAGCCAAAATGCCCAACAACCTTGTAGGCATACCTCTAGGTCTCCAGCTATGCTTGCAAGGTGCAGAGTGACGCCTGCAAAGGAGACAGGCTTGCCATGTGTCGGTTGGGTCACAGCCCCTGCAGGACACTATCCTGCTCTCCCTTACGCTTGGGCAGCAGCCCAGACTGGGTGTTCAGTGGAGATTTGGCAGGAGATGAAACAGAACAAGGACACGTGTGGACCACACGTTCTCAAAAACACACACGTGGAAAATAGCATCTCCTGCCCCAGGCTGACACTGGGCTGGGTGTGGGCCAGTGGGTTACAAGGAGGTACCCCACTATTTGCCATTTGTTATGAGCTGTTAGCCATCTCAAGCTTTTCCAACCTCCAGAGCATGGTCTCGTACCAGGAGAGGGGTTTCCACTGGTTCTCTCTATTGCAGACCTCACCACCTGGGTGACCTTAATCTAGGAAGAGGGCATGGCAGCACATACCCTAAGCACATCCTCTCCACCCCGCAGAGCATTTTAAGGCCCATTTTCTTGCTGCTCTCACCCTTGGCAGAGCCACATCTGCAACCCCCAGCATCTGCTTCTTTTGTTACGCAAACCCTAGTAAATGAACCCCAGCACAGATCTCCAGCTAGCTGGAGGTCTTCCAAGCCACTCAGCACTAAACAAATCCATCCAAGCTTTCATGAGATCTCACTGTTTGCAGCAAGTGGAGCTCCTGTCACACCATACAGAGCCCAGAGCATCATGGCAGCCAGCAGCACTGCAAACGTAGAGACAAGCTTTTCTCCTTGGGCACTCACTCTCAAATAGACAGGGATCAGCAAAGTCACTCCAGATTTATCTGGGAGACCATCAGACATAGGTCCAAGTAGCAACCACTGCAAATTGGTTTGCAGACAGAAGCTCAGTGCAGATCTGGCAGTGAGGTTGAGCCATTTTTTATACAAGTGACAAAACCTTTAAGTGCCTTCAAGGCAGGTTTCGATAGCACCAGAATTGTCGTTGCTATCTACCAGCACTCAAAGGCTGGATCTGATGAGCAAAGCTTGGAGGAGACCAAACCCTGAACCTCCACCTTGCCATGTTTTACCCATATAACCTTGGGCAAGATTGAAACTTTCCTGATGCTCAAAGCAGGCTCTGACCCTGGGAGCATGGAGGTGCTTCATCTAGTTCAGGAGAAGAGCGAACACAGGACTGCTCAACTACTGCAGGTCCCTACCTGAGGTATAGCCAACTGCACAGGGCAAGCTGTTCCCCTAGGTGTGCATCAGCCACAAGCTGGTGACAAGTGCATGCTGCAAAACAAAGGAAGAGGGAAATCTGGACTTCTGGGTCTATTCCTCCTCCTGACTACAAGGAAGAGTCAGACCCAGGGGGCATAGCCAGCAACATCCTGCTGGCGCTTGGCACACATCACCTGAGGGCCACCATGGCTTGAGACACACATCTGCCATACACCAACCCTGAGACAGTGCTGCCTTCAGCTTCACCAGCAGTAGTTTATGCACCACGCTACTCCTAGGAGAGCGGGGAGACCAATCCTGCCGACTTTTGTACTGTAGAAGAGCTTGGCTAAAATATGCTGAGATTTTAGCAACCAATCTCAAAGTCCAGTCCCATCTGACCCCAGGGGAAGGAGTGGTTCAGGAGCTGACAAGCATGGCCAATGCAGGTGATTTCCCTGAATACCCAACTCCAAACTCGCATGCCAAATTTTCTTTTTTTTTTTTTTTTTTTTTTTTAATTTGCACAGGGAAGACTGTGATAACAGGCAGAAGAGAGCTGTGCAACATCTGCAGCGCTTGCACCAGGGGACAGACAAGTTACAGCAGATGTGTGTATGCCCCAAACAAGCTTATGGAGGCATGGAGCTTTGAGAGCTTTCCTCTCAATGCCTGAAGCTTGTCATTTCCAGCAAACTACAAGTTTTTCTGATTTCTCATTAAAGCACAGACAGAAGAGAGAGAACATTTAAAAGCAAAGCAGATTTAAAAGATGATCCAGTGAGTCACTACCCTGCAACAGCACCTCCTGGTTTCCAAACAGCCTTGTGCTCCAGAACCAAGTTCAAATCCCAAAAGTGCTTTCCTTCAACTTCAAAAATTAAATCCTTGCGAGCTTCCAGCTGCAATCCTGCTACCTGCTTATTCAACTGAAGACCCCAAGCATAAATCATGATAACCATGATCCTCCCCAGGTGGGAGAGGGGAGGATGCAGAAGCTCCTGTGCATGTGCTGCTGATCCACAGCTCTCATAGCCTTGGCCACCGCCCTTGCTGTGCCCACGGACCAGCTCTTCTTCACACCCTGAGGAAGGTGATGGTGAGCTAAAAACAGCATTACAGAGGAGTAACACAGGGATATCCAGGAGGGAACATGAAAGGTTCACACCAATAAAGTCTGAGCTTTGGGACCAAATTTCCTGGACCCTTTGGCCATTGATTCCTTTTCTGCTTTGAGTTTGTTGATGGGCATGGGCAAACACCATCAGGAAGGGGTACCCCAGCCAACACACTCTGCTCAGCACCAGCCCACTACACGGGGCAGCCAGGCAGGCAGAGCTCCAGCACGGGCCCCAGATGACCTGGGTCTGATCCCACGCAGATGACATGAGACAAGTCCCTTTCCCTAGTATCCACCATGTAAGCAGGCACTGATACCAGCATACAAACCCACTATGGGTTGCCTTCCACTCTGTCCCACCCAGGACACTGCCCCAGACCCTGCTGCCTGACTTCCTAAACCCCATTAAATGGGTCTGTCCCCAAGCCACAGGCACATAACACCCACATATCAGAGATATCAGAGAAGATGGAGAAGGTTAGAAACCCCTTCCTCACATTTCTGCTCATGTAAGCAGCCAGGCAAGTTGCAGACAACACAGGGAAGCTCAGTCCTATGGCTGGAGTGAGCATGAGAAATGCAGTGCAAGAAAACGAGGATCCTCAGGGCATCACTCTGAGCCCACTTGCAATTTCTTTTCTGAAAGGAGAGTTTGGACACTGGGTATAAACCCAAGCCTGCAGATGGATTTAGAGGCCAACACAGCCAGCCCAGAGCGTGGTTTCCTGAAGGGTGACCAATTCAGTTGTGTGGTGCTGCAAAACTCACCTCTAGGTCACCGAGCTTTTAACGTGAACCCATCATGAATCCTGTTTGCTTTGTCCATCAGATAAAGCAACCTTACAAAAGTGACTGTGCAAATATTTACAGTATGCACAAAAATCTGTGCAAACCCAGCCCTAAATCCAACATGCAAAATGGGAGCTGGGCTCATTCCCTCAAAGTGAGAGCCATGTTTGGTCTGAGATGCAAACTGGTGGAAACACCAGGAATTGGTCATTTTTTCCATGAAGAGTAGTCAACCCCAAAACCAGCACAAGATCAGAAAAAGATCAGAAAAGCTTTAGAGCTTGTCAGAAAATGCTAACCATCCCTGCTGAGCTTTCAGTCCATCTACAGAAGTTGCTACCATTTCTGTCCTGCTTAGAGGAGGTCTTATAAAACGTTTCTAAAACAGATCCTTCTCCACCAGCTGCTGCTTGTTCATGGCATCTGTGTGGCAGATAATTTATACTGACCCGGGCCAGCATCACAGGTGCCACGTGCATTTTTATGAGACTGCTGGTTACAGCCCTGTCCACTGGCATCAGAGGGGAATGCTCCATGAAAACCTGAAGTTTCTCGGAAGTTATCAGCAAAACCCCCTGCTGGACCTACACAGGTCTCTGAAGCTGTCCAGGGAAGCCTGTGTGCTGGTTTTCTTGCTTCAGGAGGACTTGCAGTAGGTCAAAATGGGATAACTCAACAGCTCTGACTGAGGACTGCAGTCAGACAAGCTCAGCCCACATGCAAACCTGGCACGGCCAAAGTGAGCTTCTGGACACCAGCACAAAGCCTGGCCAGCTCAACCTAGGCCAAATACCCGTGAAGTTTCACTGATAACTCAAGTGGGTGTTGCATGCTCTGCAGGACAGTATAACCCCCTCCATCTGGAGAGGAAGGTGGGTGGATCCTTCCACTCCCCCACCCCCCACCAAGAAGAAACCAGCTGAAGACCTATCACCTCTACAGAGTCTTCCTGAAAGGGTTTCCAAGCCATATCACAGGCAGCAGGAGGAAAATACCAGCTGATGTAGATGTGTTGGGGAGGACCAGAGGTTCAGAAGAAGCATCGTCCATCTCTCATCTCTTATCAATCTCTCCCCAAACATTTGAACTGAAAATAAAAAAAAAAAGCCAAGAAACCCATCACCAGCAACAAAAAGCCAAACCCAGTTTGGTTCGTCTCTACTCCCAGAAGCACTGCCACAGGGTAGGCTGTACAGGAGACTTGATGAAGCAGGGAGGGAGAGCTAGCAGAAGGACACCAAACGGTGGGCAGCAACTAATTCCTCCTGCCTTTCACAAACGATTAGTCTATCTCCTGCCCCAAAGACTTGAATGTCTGCTCCAAAGGCACGAAGCCAAGAGCAGGCAGAGCCTCGGATGAGCTTTTTGGCACACGCTGAGTTTCTTGCAAGAACCGTCTCTAGCAGTACATGGGATTTTTCCTTTTAACCTGTGCCACAGCCCAGGCAGGCATACGTCCAAGGTCACCTACTGGCATCCACCTCCCTGCCAGACTGGTTATAACCATGTACATTGGCTCCACATAGGCTCTATTAACCCTTTGTCTAGGAGAAAGGGCAAGTGCCCGGACTCGATAGAAATGCTTAAAAAGAGGAACTCTTTATCAACATGGCACCAGTTAAAGCTGCCTGGAGACAAGGCAATGGGCTTGGGCTGCTGACGGAAAGAGGTCAAGGCAGCAGAGGACAGGGATGCTCGGCCAGGCAATCCTACGCTCTCCTGCTGCGGGAGAGGAGCCTGCATGAAGCAGAAAGCAGATGACAGCAAAACTGAACTGGAAAGCATGGCATAAGGGCTTTCACCATCTCCCCCCGGAACACTTGATGTGATACACCACGAGCAGGCCACCGAGACTTGCAGATGACATGGGTCTTCATCAGGCAGGGCTTGAACCGAGGTGAACCTTGATGAACTGGTGGGATGATCTGAAGTCAAACAAGATGAACTTCAGGACAGACACAGGCAAAGCAAGGGGAGGGAGTTGGAAATCACAGGCGCAGTGGCCAAATGGGAATAATTGGCCTGGCAGAATGGGTCTCCAAGGAGGGGCAAGGCTGCCACCGAACACAAACCCATTCAATGATGATTGCTTTTCCAAAGCAGCTCTCAGGCTGGAAAGCACATGCTGAGCACCTCCAGTGGGAACCGCTCCTGCTTGGAGGCAGGGGTCCCAGCTGGAGAGCTTGGCATAGGGGTCTCCTCCTGGGGACCAACTTCCCCAGCTGGAGAGGGCCCTGGGAGAGCCTCAAGGGACTGGGCATGGGGCAAAAGCTAAGGGAGCCAAGTTTATTCAGTCTTGGGGGGAGAAGACACGATAGGAGCCTCTAAGTATAGAAAGATACTGATGGCTTCCTGCCCCCCACAAGCTCTGTCTTCACCAGGGTCAATCACCCATTCCATCAAGCCCAAGGCACTGGAGATGAAACATGTCCCTGTCCACACATCATGACCCCCCTCCATGCCATGCCACGCACACACACCAGTCCGTGCCTCTCCCAGCTGCAGGAGTTACCCAGTCCTCAAGCGCTGCTCCATGGTGTTGAAGCAACCGCTTTTTTAAGCGGGTTATGAAAGCAATCCCTGGCAGGCCTTTCAGGCTTTATTTGCACTGCAGACTGCAGTTTGTGTCCTGCCGGCAGGCAGGGGAGTGTGGTGACTCACAGGCACGGTGATTACCCCTCCAGCCAGGCTCTGCACCCCCATTTTCCCTCTTAGCCCAGACACGTGCTGGGTGCCGCAGAGTCCAGCCGTATCAGTAAGGAGGGCTGATTGCTGCCTTTCTTTGAACGTCAATGGAGAAAGCAATGCAGGTTAATGCTACACCAGCACTGCCTTGGATAGAAGGACCTGTCGCATCCCCAAATCACCACATCTTGCCATCATGGCATTAGGCTGCCTAACCAGCTACCCACCCTGCATCTCATAGACAGGCAAGGAGTGAATCCTATTTCCCAGGTTTGTCCCCCAAAAAGCAGACAATGGAGGAAGAGACATTCAGCAAGGCTTGCTCTCAGTCCAACTTTGCCTTTGAGGAGCCCTACAGCATCCAAAGTGCATCCAATGCTGTGCATGCAGCAATCACCCCTCTCGTGCAAAGGCAGCCAGCACAAGACATTTTCCCTCCGCAGCGAGGGGCCTCTTCACGCCCCCAGCATGTCCTTTGGGGTCCTGCTCTGAGGAAAGACCTCCTGGGTCACAGCCTTTCTGACCCAGCCATAGTCAGCCGGCACCAGCACAGGCTCAGCAGAGCCTTCGGCAGCTGGCAATGCTTAGGAAGATGTGCCAGAGGTGCTTGGGGAACAGCTAACACCACAAGAGAGGTCAGGCTAGCACCTGGGGCCAAACAGCCAGCATCTCCAGAGCAAGAACGAGGGTCCATCACACTCACAGACACACTGGGTGGTCCACCAGCCACCCTTGAGTCCTTTGCAGAGGCAACACACTGTTGTGATGCTCCAACACTGCCCCAGTGATGGGATTTGGAGGAGCAGGAGGGAGCTGCTCTGGTTCCCACCTGAGAAACCAGCTCTGCCAGAGAGATCCCACCATTGCAGCCCCATGTGTGAGCTACAGCTTCAGGACTAGGAGCTGAACCATTCGCAACTCCTGGGCCTGGGAAAGGCTCCTCAACAGGGTATGGTGTGAGCACATCAGCATGAAACTTCCCTGGGGTATGGCTGCAGCGAGAGGGCGGCCAGCAGTAGCTGTGCATCCAGGGTAGCTCGGCTGATCTCTTTGCAGTGTTTTTCTTGCTCATTGTTGTGGTTTAACCTGGCAGGCAGCTAAACACCACACAGCTGTTCGCTCACATCCCCCGCAGTGGGATGGGGGAGACAATCAGGAAAAAAAAGTAAAATTTGTGGGTTGAGATAAAGACAGTTTAATAGGACAGAAAAGGAAGGGAAAATAATAATAATCATAATGATAAAAGAATATACAAAGCAAGTGATGCACAATGCAATTGCTCACCACCCGCTGACTGATGCCCAGCCAGTTCCCAAGCAGCGGTCACTGTCCACCGGCCAACTCCCCCCAGTTCATATACTGAGCATGACGTCATAACGTATGGAATATCCCTTTGACCAGTCTGGGTCAGCTGTCCTGGCTGTGCCCCCTCCAGTGTCTCGCTGGCAGGGCATGAGAAGCTGAAAAGTCCTTGACTAGTGTAAGCACTACTTAGCAACAACTAAAACATCAGTGTGTTACCAACATTATTCTGATACTAAATCCAAAACACAGCACTATACCAGCTACTAGGAAGCTGCTCCCCTCCACCCACGGTGCTATTTCTCTGTCAGACACTCCCTCCGAAAGTGATGGGGCCAAGGTCTTCTGCTCCCTGCGCTGCTCCTGACCTCCCCCCAGCCTCTCCCAAATTGCTGGCCTGCCTGCTCTTCACCTCCACGACTCAGTTTCCAAGACAAAATTAGGTGGTCTCACTTTCCCAAGGATGTTGCTTTTCCAAGACACCAGGCACCCATAACTGACTAAAGAAGATTAGATTTGGGTGTGCAGCATCCAAAAATGAAGGTGATTCCTTCCAGAGGGGACATGGATTAAATCTGTGTCATAGCAGCAAAAGGCCTGAGGGGTAGATGTCCCATGAGCATAGCAACTCTCAGCAACCATTGCCAGCTCCTCCACATTTCTGGAGACATGGCACTTTCCTCCCCAGTTTTCTAGGGCATTTTTAGGCCAGTACGTCAGCTAAAGATCCAACACTGATGCATTAACAAACAAGGGCCTGATACCAAAACTCATCATCCTACCTTCAGGAGACACAAGTCTCCATCCCAAGGCAAACACGGCTCAGGTGGGATGTGAGCCATGCAGCGGGGACTGACCCCAGGAGCTTTTCACCCCTTGCAACACAGACACTCACCCATCAAGTAGCTCTTCACCTTCAGGTATCTGACAGCCAGTCGGAGGATGGAGAGTTTATCGAGCCTGGTGCACACATCTTCAGGGAAGGGCAGCAAGCCAGTCAGCTTGTTCAGCTCCCAGTTGAGCCTGTCTCTATGCCGCTTGGAGGGGTTGGACTTCACACCCTCAGGGGGTGGTGGTTTGGGGCTGGAAGAGGCACAGTAGTAAGAGGTTAGTTAATGACTTTAATGAGTCTGACACGTCACCTTGTCTCCTTTGGTTTTTAATGTTGATTTGAAATTTCTAGCTTGAAGAAAAGCCCTTCAGACTCCCCCTCTGTATTTGGTTAGATTGCATCCCCTAACATGCAACACATATTGTTTTGATGTAATTTGTCTAACCACAAACTCCCTCTCCACAGGCACCCTTGCTTCATAAAGCAGCTTTGGATAACAGGGTCTGCCAGTATTTAGCAGCAATTTAAGCTCTCCCCTTTACTACCGCTCTTGAATCTCATCTGGTGGGACTGCTCACATGTGTGACAAGAGGAAATGAGTATAAATGAAATGCAGTGAGGTGCCTGTTGAATTTTCATTGCAGAGAGCTACCAAGGGGTCTTCTAAGCACAGATGGAAAATTGTAGCATTTCTCTGGAAAAGCTCAGTTATGCTGTTTTGTAACATAAGCATCAGGAGGAATATACTCTGCTTCTCAGAGAGGTTGGGTGCAGCTCATCACCAAACTTGTCCATACAAGCTAGGCAAAACACACAGGCACCTGTGCTTTTAGGTATTCCATCAGCTAGTGGCTTAAACGCTTTTGAAATCACAGTCACTTATTAGGAAGGAAAAAATGAAATAGTTTTCCTTTGACTCTGTCTCTGATTAAAGGATATTTGAGGAAACTCAGAATAATTTTCTTCACCTCTCTCTCTCTTTTTTTTTTTTTTTTAAAAAGAAAAGTCTCTGCCCACTCACTATCCAAATCTAGCCCACAAACAGCCAGAAAGAAGAGAAAATGAGACTGGAAATGAGCAAGGAGTGCTGCTCTTTATGGGAGTGGGTAAAACGCAGAGGTGTAACAGGGTCTCTTGGATAGTCTGGCCAAGCACTGAAAGTGCTCTGGCTGAGACACGTGGGGTGACACAGCCAGCAGCGAAGCACCAGAAGGCTAAAGGAGGACACCCCAACGTCTCTGTTCCTGCATGTCCCCAGCTGCAGCACACAAGGTGCTTCATAGCCACCCTTGAGGGAAGGCATGATGAAGAAGAAAAGGGCTCTGGTGATGCCAGGCAGCTCTTTTGGTAGCCCATTTCCGTGGGCAAATGCTGCACCCTGCACCCAGGAACTCCCAGGGCCAGAGGCTTCACAGTTCTCCATCCTTAGGGATGCCACAGGGAAAGAGCTTCCAGGTGCTCATCGCTGACAAATCTGTTCACTCTCTGCCAGGCAGTTATGAAGCTCCCTTGAGCTCTGTGCAAGCCAGCAGGCAGGGCCAGGAAAACCATCAGCCCACGTCACACACGCTTACCAAGAGAAAGGCATTGGCTTGAGCACAACCACACTATTGGCCTCCAGAGAATCTGCACAGGTGAGTACTGCAGGAAACAATGTTTCCCCCGCTCACGGAAAAAGTGAAGCTTGGTCTAGATGTTTAAAATCTGTTTAAATTCCCTGCCCTTAGGACTGCCTCCATCCACACTGCAGGGCAAAGCTCTGGGTCTCTGCAGGTCCCAGTCACGGTGCAAGGCTGTCCCAGGGAGTGCTGCTACCCAAGTACAACCCTGGAGTTCAACGAAGCAGCTCAACACCTACGCAAAAAGCAAGGTAAAGGCATTTTAAAGAGGTCTGAGTCCCCATTCTGTTTGCAGGAGCCCTAATGTGGCACAGTCTTATGAAATGGATACGGTGCAAAACTCAGCGTGGCCGTGCCACGAAGTTCATGATGAAGTTGCTGAGAAAAGCTGCTGACCCCAGTGTAGACGGGCTGGAGCAGAGCTGCAGGGAAAGCTCTGCTCCCAGTGGGGCAAAGGCTGTGCTGCTGCCGCAGTGTTGTTCTCCCCAGCTGCCCTTTGAACGGGGAACCCAGCAGGAAGTTTATCACTTTTGCAAGCTGGCAAGTACAGAGTGATATTAACTATTAACAACAGCTGAGGTTGCCTGATATGATACATTGTCTCCTAATTTTTATTAATTTTTTTTAATAAGTAAAAAGCCCTGAGCAAATTGCAGAGGGACCAGAGAATTCCCTCACCCCATTCCTTTCCTCCCCACCCAGCTGGCCACACATCCTGCTGCTCCCAGCCCTGCTCACCTGGCCTCTCCCAGCAGGACCCTGCTGCAAGATCTGTCCAGTCACAGAAGAAAATAATCGCTTCTGATTCCCAAGGTTGGCCATGCAGTACCAGGTATCGAGGTCCCCTCTGCTCCAAAGAAACACCTTCTCCCGCTCCCTGAGCCACACAAATCCAGCCCAAACACTCACTCTGGCCACACCAGCCCCACCACGGGGCTGGAATCGCTGCTCTGAGGTGAGCAGCAGAAAGGCTTGACACAGAGCAACTACCCTTTGCATCTTCACACTTAAGACTCCCTAATAAACACCCAAGAGAGGCTCTGGCTCACCTTCTCACCATAGATTTATAACATTGATGCTCCCTCCTTCATTCCAGGCTTGGGCTCAGCTCATCTGTCTCCCCCCACTGCCTCCCAGAAATATTTCCTATACACCTAGTAACCTGAGGTCAACAGGCTGATGTGACTTCAGAGCAGGTATGGAGGGAGGCATGGGGGTCCCAAAGTCAGGAAACTCCAGTGACACATCAGGGGGGCATTATGTAACAGCTATTGAGCATCATGCTAGTTAATTATTGAGGAATAGGAGATCTTTTGGTAAATAGCAATTGCTGTACGTTTAATTTACGCAAGCACTGAAATGTAAGCCAGCCTGCAACTCAAACCAGAGGACAGCTGAGCATCTCAAACTCCCCAGTGAGCTTCCTCACAGGAACACTGAGGATACAGGACAATCATCATTGGGATTTTTATTTTTCCTCCAGCATGCTAGAGCCTACAAAGCATTAGCTCCAATTAACCCTAATTAAAACAGAGAGTAGCTCAAGCATGCTGTCTCCCTATCTCTTTTGCTTCTTCAATGCTCGCATCTGAGAAGCTTAACACACTTCCCCATAACCAGTTTGGCTCTCGCAGACCGTTTTTCTGCCACCCTGCCCGGTCCCACACGCCTGCCCCAGCTTCCTCCACCTCCCCAGCGGCTGCCAGGCTGCCGACCTCGGGTGTTACCGGGGGAAACACCCTCCTCCCCCTCCCTCGCTGCACCCACCTCTTCGGCACCGGCTTCTTCCTCTTCCTCCCGGCGTACATCCCGCCGGCAGCGCCGAGCACCGGGCGGGCGCGCAGCGGGCTGAGGGGAACGGGCGGCTGCGCCCGGAGGCGGGGTTTAAGGCGGATGGCGGCGGGGCGGCCCCGGCCCCTTCTCCGCACCGGACCCCGCACCGGACCCCCGGGGACCTCGGACCGGCCCCCGGCAATGCACCGGCCAGGGGAGGGTGGATCCGAGGCGCACGGTCCCTGGGTCACCATGGCCGGGAGCCGCGGTGGACAGGGGACAGCTGCCACCGTGGGCAGGGACCACCGTGCCCACAGGGTCACCGTCCCTAGGGAGCCACCAAATCCTGAGAAACACTGTGTGCACGGGCCACTGTCCCCAGGGAGCCACCGTGCACAGGGGACACCTGCCACCGTGGGCGGGGACCACCATGTCCTGAGGGTCACTGTCCACAGGGAGCCACCAAATCCTGGGAAACACTGTGACCGTGGGCCACCATCCCCAAGGGGCCACCAAATCCTGGGAAACACTGTGACCATGGGCTACCGTCCCCAGGGAGCCACCAAATCCTAGGAAACACCATGCCCACCCACGGGCTACCGTCTCCAGGGAGACACTAAATCCCAGGAAACACCATACCCACAGGCCACCCTGCCCAGGGAGCTACTGTGCTCATGGGCCACCGTTCTCAGAGGGTCACTGTGCCCAGGGAGCCACTGTGCCCAGAAGTCACCATGCTCACAGCTCACTGTGCCTATGGGCCACTGTGCCAGTTAGCCACTGTGCGCAGGGGGCCACCAAATCCTGGGAGCCACCATGCCTAAAGGCCACCTCTTTTTCCTGCAAAAGATGACCACTTCACAGCAGTTTCCGTGCTCCTCTCCTGCTGCAATGCCTGCAGGATAATGTTCACCCACAGGCTCATGTTGCTGGTCTCCATGCATCATGCTTGGTGGCTGCATTGTCCCTCCTGCGGCACACCCACCAGCCCCAGCCCCTCCCAGAGCAGCCAGGACAGTGTAGCCCGGGAGATGTAGTCCTGCCTGACAGCTGCAGCCAGAGAGACAACGCAGAACTGAAGGCACCTGAATTACTGTTGTGTTTCAACATCGAGATGTTTTGTCATGCAGTCACCAGCAAAAAACAAAAAACTGAGCGGAAAGATGCAATGAAATCCTTCATTGTCCCACTCCATGGAATAAACCTCCCCTTCTTCCTAACCCTGCAGGTAACCCTACATGCCATGACTCCAGGGCTTTGCAAGATAAGCCTCCCCACCTCCCAGAGCCTGATCTCCCTGCTGGTCCCCATCCAGGAACAGCCAGCCTGTTGCCTCTTGCTTTGCATTTCCTTGTGTTAATGGTGCCCAAACTTTTGCTCTTCCACCCAAGAGCCACTTTCATCTGCTTTTGTGAAAACAGGGGTGACAGAGGCAGGCAACCATGAACACAAAGGACAGACTGTTAAAACAGAGACATCACATCTAACCATGGTTTGTTTTTTACCATAAATCGTTTGTCTTAAAAATCAAGCCTGTTTATGTCCCAGTGGGAGGAAACCATGGTAAACAACCACGTGCTTTCATGGCTGCATTGGTGGTATAGGCAGCTATGTGCCACAGCACAGAATGGTGGTATGGTGGGAGGCGAGTCTGTCCTATATTGAGCACAAGCAGAAGCCCCAGGAAGACTAAGGACAGGGCAAGCAAATTTGATACTTCCCCTGAGGACTCTCCTGGCCTCCAACTACTTTCAGCCTAGGAGGTTTCCTCAGCCAGACATGGTTCCCACCTAGTAATGCTCTTCCAGGCTCCCCTTGAATCTCTGTAAACATTTAGCACCGTTTAGCAACAAGTTGCACAGCCCAACCATCACCGCACAGAGCCCCACCTCCTCTGATCTGGTTTTAAAGCCTGGCTTCCACCACTCACGTGGTCATTTGGATCTTTGATTGTCCTTGTTTGCCTTTCCATCGTGTCCTTTCTGAGACAAGAATGATGATGAGAAAACTGTGGGTTCATACTGGTGCCAAATGATGTCCTTTATTTTCTTCTCTCCACCTTTCCTCACTGCTTTCCTTTTTTGATCCTTGCTGAGTTGACATTTTCAGGGACAAGATGCTGCTCCTGAGCTGTAAGGCTCAGCTCAGAGCCCTGTGTTTTATGTGTCCATGTGGGACTGCATATTCCCACCTGCATCACTTTTACAGTTACCTACATTGAACACGACCTGCTGTTCTATTGCTCTGTTCTCTAAGACCCTTTTGACCCCTTCCTGGCATCCTCCCCTGGATGAGTAACTCATACCATCACCAAACGCAGCCACCTCACCGTTCACACCCCATTTAGAATGTCGGTGTCAAACAGCAGTTTTCAGCACCAATCGGGCAGAGCTTGACCTCCTGGCGCTGTGGGAACAGCTCTCTTATTCCCATGTGGGTACAGAGGAGCATGGAGTGATGGTCCTCGAGAGTCAGGCCATTCCCTTCCCTGGTCACCCTTTCAGCATCTGGACAGCCCTACAGCCTCCACTGCAGAGTTTTTCCTACCCTCTCACTGGAAAGACTCGCCTGACATGCCAGCATGTTGCAGACAGAGCTGTTAAGGATAGAAAGCCAGACCCAGACACTTTTTTTTTTAAGCCTTTTGCAAATTCCAGTGATAAATTCTTGAAATGAAATGTGATTGCTTCTTGCCAAGGGGCAAAGCAGAAGCAGCTAATGGTATCAAAAATGTCCCAGGTCAGCAGAGCTGATGTCAGTTTGATGGGAAGTGTGTCAATACATTTGTTTATGACCTTCCTAGACCATGCATAGAGACCCAGTAATTTAGCCATGCTTTTTAATAAGGCAGGCAAAGATCCAGCTCAGCCCTGGAAATTGCACTCCAGTGTCTCCATCAAGCAGAGAAGGGAAGCTGCGGGAGGAAGGTGTCCCAGCCACCAGCACCGAGGGTTCCCCAGCCCTCAGGTGTCTCAGTGGCAGGAAGGCAGTTTCCAGACCCCATGGGACACCCCCAGATTTGGGAAGTGCACACACGGTCTCTTGTTCGGCCAAAGCCCTCAAGTCCCTCTTTGCCCCCAATGCTCTTTTCCTGGGCTTCTCCTCCCCAGCTCCTACAAACCCCAGTGCCCTTGCAAGGCAGCTCTACATTGCTGTCCTACACCTACTGCCAGCTTTCCTCTGAGGAAAACCGCCTAATTTACCTCTTTCCAGCCACTGGGGGTGGACTTTGTGTCAGAGATGGAGCAAGACGTAGAGCAGCTTTAAGCAAACAAGCTTCGTAAGGCATCTCCTGCAAGGCTTGGGGCACTGCACACATTTCAAGCCTAAAAACCAGGAACCCTCCAGGGGTGTCTCTGGCACTACTGAATGCAGCAGGGAGGGGGCTGTGAATGTGCTACCTGAGTTCCAGGCCCCAAAATCAGGTGCCTGGAGCTGTACTGAACAAGAGGCAAAACCATACAGCTATACCTGTTTTCTCCCTGCTCACCTGCCTCAGATTGCTCACCACCCGCTGTACACAGACTCACGGAGGTCTTGGTGGGAAGGGACATCTGCAGGTCTCCAGTCCAACCTCCCACCTGGTGCAGGAAAGGCATGAGGCATCAAAGTGGGTCAGCAGGGAGGTTATCCGAAGCACACAATCCTGTGGGTGAACAATGGAGGATGTCACCGAGGCTGTCCCTGCCTGTTCATGTGGGCTCACCTGCAGGCAGGGAAACTTTGAGATGCTGGTCAAGCACTCAAAGCAGGGCACAGTGGGAACCTGGACAACTGAGTGTACAGATGTTGAAAGAGACAGCAGCCCAGGCAGAAGAAAATAATCTCCCTGCTGCAAAACTGGCCCACTTGGACAAGTCAGTTCACCTGGAGATCAGCTGCCTGCTCTGCAGCCAGGGGGAAGGTTGCTGTGGACATCCTTGGGTCCAGATTTCACCGTGAAACTCGTCTGTGCGTCTCTATCAAAGCAAAAGGCAGAAATGAGTGTCTGTGGGTTTATACCAGTCTGCCTGTATCCATCTCTCCTGCAAACACGGAGCTGGGAATAAGTGAAGTGAAGGGAGAGACGCTGGCTGTTGTGCTCTATGAGAAAAGTGCCTAAACCTAATCAGGGCAGCGTAGGGGAAAACCTTCACCCAGCAAAAACTGGTAGAGCTGCCTTGTCTTTGATGATACTCATCATCTCCAGTGGATAGCTAGGAGGGTCAAAAGTCTGTTACTGGCTTTCAGCAGGGCACTGATTTTCGGCTGTCCAATGCCAGAGTATCCCTAGAGGTAAGTCTGACTGTGATGGCCTTAAGGACAGCAAGAGATGGCAGAAAGGAAACCCTCTTGTCCAGTTCAGAAGCCATGGAGATGCTCAAGTTGAAAAGGAAAAAAATAACTCATCTCTAGTATCGAAACAGGTCCAGTGTGTAACTGAGCATTTGCTGTGCTCAAGACTCTGTGCTCAGCAGAGTGACGGCATCCCTTTCCATCCCAGCTCCATGCCAAAGAGCAACAAGAGCCAGGGGCAGGATGAGCCATGGGTGCCCTCCTTAAAGGAGCATGCAAGGGAGGAGGCGGTGGCAGCATGGGCAGCCTCTGGTGACAGCCCCAGGTAAGGTGAGCTAAGGAGTATGATTCAGCCTGGGGGAGCCCAGGAGCAGCAGGAGATGGAGGCTGAACAAGAGACGAGGCTGCAGCGTAGGTCCAAAGTCCATCTGGGAGACAGGACTGGGGACAAGGCTACCTGCAGCATAGGTCCAAGGTCCACCTATGCACAGGGACGTCAGAAAGGGACAGAGATAGACACAGGTAAAGTTACAGCCTAAGACCAAGCCTAGGTGCTTGGGGCTGACGTTAAATGGAGCCTACAGAGCCATGAGCAGAGGGTGAGGTTGGCCGGGGCCACTAAGACCTGCTGGTGCTCACAGAGCCCTGGCAGATGGTCCACCAACATCCCTCATGGAGGGAGTTGTCCCTTATGAAGTGCTGTGGGTGCTGCAGGTCACCATGGGGCTACGTCAGGGTGACACAGAGCCAGGGCAGGGACATGGCATGGGGTCTTGGAGCTGGGACAGAGATGGGGAGTCATGAAGATGCCCCAGAGGCTGGGTGGGGAGGGGGTGGGAGTCAACGCTGAGGAGCCCCAGGGCTGGGGGTAGTTATGGAACCCAGGGTCACAGGCAGGCAGGGTTTGGGGGAGTGAAGGGGGGCAAGATATAGGGGAGCCACAGGGGCAAGACCCTGCAGCATCTGAGGGCCAGGGCTCGTGGTGGAGGCAACGAGATGATGAGCTGGGAGCCAAGGGGGACCCTGGCACAGGCCCCACAGCCTCTGCCAGATGAGGCTCAGGACAGGGCTGGAAGCATGGCCATCTCCCCGGCAGCACTGACAGGGAGCTGCCCTGCTCACCCACAGGTGATACAAGTCCCCAGAGAGACAACAGGCTGAGAATTATGTGATGGTTGAAACCAGGAAATAAATAGATGAAGAAATCTGATTATGGAGGAAGAACTTGGGCAGAAACCAGTCACAGGTTAGGGAGCAGTGCCGAGCCCTGCCACATCGGCAGAGCATTGCAGGGACTAAACCTGCAGGTGACAGCAATGGTTTTCTGCCGGCCCATCTCTCCAAGCTGGCCTGGAGTGGCAGTGGATGTGCTCTGCAAGGCAGCACAAGGGAGCACTAAGCCTCCACTTGCTCCCTTTTCTGGAGGAGTTTCTTTTCCAGCAAATGAAAGAAACCCCAGCTCAGGGAGCGTGGTCCTAAGTACATAGGAGACACCTGGTATGGGGCACAGCCATCCCTTCCCATC
The DNA here is from genome assembly GCF_965638725.1 of Aptenodytes patagonicus. Lineage (NCBI taxonomy): Eukaryota > Metazoa > Chordata > Aves > Sphenisciformes > Spheniscidae > Aptenodytes > Aptenodytes patagonicus. The sequence continues at coordinate 32,276,459 of NC_134954.1, forward strand.
CTGATGTCTCCTTGATCCTTCTGCCTCCTCATTTATTTCAACGAGGCATTTCCAAGATCTCAAAGCTCAGTCAAGAGCTGAGCATTAGAAAGCCAAAGTCTCCGGTTCATTCAGAGGTTTCTCTGCTGTTTTCCACTCCTTCACCAACATGGGAGGTCAGGCTGGCTGGGCAGATGGACCTTTCCAGACACAAAGCAAATTTGCTCTCAATGCTTCCCGAAGCAGAGCGGTTTCTCCGGTGTTCCTGTTAGCAAACATGGAGCACAAAACCAAAAAAAGAAGGAGAAGCAAAACCACCCACATGGTTTCCAGCAACCATGCATTGCAGTGGTACAGAGACAGGAGCAGCTTCTACAGAGAAGATGCTTTGAATGTGATACCTCGAGATGTCAGCAGTGTCAGCAGCCTTTCCCAGAGTCTCCAGTGAGCCCTGGGCAAGATGGGGACTTGTTGGTGCTCATAACACAGCTCCGTGGGACAAGCCATGGTGGTGGGCAGGAAGAGCTTCCCTTCAGCATTACCCAGCTCCATCTTGTGGCAAGGATCAGCAAAATCTCCAAGAGCAGCAGCAAGGTTCACGACCGTCATGTCTGCCTGCTGTGTGGGCATCAGGGGGGCTTCCTGGACATGTGTTCTCCTGCCCTATGTGTCTGGTTAAGGCATCCCCTCTCCTCCAGCATCCCCCATCCCAGCCGCAGGCAGGAGTGGCAGGGTTGACCCAAGCTGCAGCCAGCCAGCTCGTGTCTTCAGTTGCTGTCACCTGAGCCCTGAGCCTGCTGCGGGGTTTGTGCAAACAGGCTCGGCACGTCTTGACTGCAGAAGCACACATTGGTGAGTTATCTCCCATCTCCTCTCTTTGCCATCTCATTGTGGTCTCCATTCCCAGTCCACCTTTCATTTCTGGAGGCCATCAAGGTAGCTCACCCCCTTCCCCGCTGAAGGAGGCCCAGGGAGCTCTGCCACAAGCAGAGAACAATGGTGAGAAGCACCAGGCAGATGCCCTTCTCTCTGTAGAGAGCAACGGGGGTCCTCTCTCCATGGTGGCCAAGCAACCCCAGGCTGGGAGCAGGTAGTGGCATCACAAAGAGTGACGAATGCATATGGGGGTTGGTGGACCTTCACCATCCTCTTCTTTGAGAACAGCGAGAATCCAGACAGGGATGGGATCACTCAAAGGTGCCAGTATGGAAGGTGTCATGCTGTCCCCAGCTAGCAATGGCTATCAAACACAACCCAAATCAAAGACCCAACGCATAGGGTAGGAAGTGTTTTAGATGGGGAACTGGAAATTGTCCCAAATCACCAGGTCCCATACAGCTGGAGAAGAAGGTAGATCTTGATTTCCACCTCTTTGGCTTTGCAAATCTGGAATGGTGTGGATAGCCAGACATTGGGGCCTTTGTTGTAACAGCTGGGTACCCACCAGACTGGAATGGGGAGCGGTGGTCTTGCCTACCCCCTGCCAGGTAAAAGAGGGGACAGGAATTGGGGCTGCCTTTGATGACCCCGGCCAGTGGTGAGGAGGCAGGGGCAGCACACGAGCTGCATCCTTCACATCCGATTACATGGCGGCTGATGGAAAGTGACATGACGGACACGAGATGGCTGGTGTCCGGTCGCATCCTGTTGCAGCAGAAGAACCACAAATAAGCAGTTAATCTGCAGCAAGACACAGCTTGCTTCACCAAAGCTCAAGCCCCGGGCATACCATTCCTCCTGACTCACAGACCCAGTGGGCAGAAGGAGCATGAGGGGCTTTGGCACGAGACCTCCCATCCATTTCGGCTGAGGGGTCAACACCTGAGGAGCCACCAGGGACATCGGTGCAGCGGTGTCATTGTCCCACCACCGGTTCTCCTCCCAGCACCTTGGGACTTGCAAAGGGAACAAAATTTGCCAAGGAAGTGACTTTCTAGGTGTGAGGAAGCCAAAGTTGCCGCGTGCGGAGGAGGCCAGGATTTCATTGCTTCTGGTGCTGCCTGCCCCCCTGCCAGCTCTGCCTGTACCGGGACTCCCCCAGGGCAAACTTGGTGCCAGAGAAAGGGCAGGGCTTCCTCTCTCACCCCTGGAGCTCCCACCCCACGGCATGCTCGTCTGCAAGGCAATGCGCTCCTGCCTGCCTGCTGCCTGCCCTCCTGCCTGCCCCGGCTGGGCTATCCAGGGGCTGACAGCACCGGCGCAGGGTGCCGGGGGGGACAGAGCGGCGAGAGCCGTTACCAGCTCCTGCAGGCAGCTGCGGGCAGAGCCGGTGCAGGCAGCCTGCCCGCCTGCCTGCTGCAGGCAGAGCCCGCCCGGCGCGGCGCGGCGGGGCCCTGGCTGACGGGTAAGGGGCGTGGCCGAGAAGGGGCGTGACGGAGGGCGGGGCGACCCGCGTCCTCGTAGCGGCCCCGCGCGGTCTTCTGCTGTGACGTCATCTCTCTGCGCTCCTTCCCTTCCGTCGCGGCGGGGCCGGCCGCGTCTCCTTGGCGCCGCCATGTCCTTGTGGCTGGCCAGGCTCGGCCCGGCCGCGGCCGCCGCTCGGGGCCGCCTGGGGAGCGCCGTCGTGCCGGCGGTGAGCGGGGCCGGGGAAGGGGGAGGTCCTTGCGCCCAGCCGCGGTTTCCCTGGCTGCGGCGGCCGCCCCTCAGCGCGGCCAGGCGGGCTCACCTTGGGGTGCCCGGGCCGCTCCGGCCTCCCCGCGGGGCTGGCGGCGAAGAGGCGGGGGGGGTGAGCTGGCCGTTTGCGCGGGCTGTGGTGGTAGCGCCCTCTCTCCGCCCCTTAGGAGTGGGGCTGGGCCTCCGAGCCGGCCTCCGCTCCCAGCAGCGTTCCCGTGCTCGGGAGGGGCCGTGTCTCTGGAAGGGCTGAGGATGGTCCTGCGGCGCGGGGGAGGCTGGGCTGGGCGGTTCCTTAGGACGGGACGTTCCCAATGGGCGAGTGCAGGGGCTTCGGAGAGGAGGCGAGATTTAAGGTAGAGGCACAAGTAAATACCTGAGACCAGAGTGTGATGACCCAGTGACCTTCAGCTTGTGAATGTGATTTCTGGAGGTGCAGGCAGAAGAACATTAAATAAAATCTCATGTGTGTAAGCGAGGTCACTACATTGCTCAAAATAAGGCTTATTCAGTTTTTACCAAAGTCTCTGGGTGGCTTTGCTGAGCAGGGCTCAGTAAGGTACTGCCTTCAGTTTTATAGGCCAGGTGAGTATTTCTTTCCACCTTTGTCTAGGAACTGTGTTGTGCAGAAATGAGGCTGTAATTCTCCTGAGAGACTGGGAGAGGGTTTAATGTTAATCTCTATGCAGCAACAAACAAAAATGCAAACAAAAGCCTACTCTAGGATCTCTCTTGGGAACGCTGGGCACATCATGTGTTTGTGGCCTTCAGGAGCTCTGGGAAGTTTCTGTCACTGTAGATTCAGAGCAGAGTTCTGGCAGAGCAGTCCTGATTCAAGCTTTAAACACACTGAAAATTGTTTCTTCGTTTCTGTCTTCTCAGTCTTGCATTTCATAAACAGCTTCTCAGCCTAAATACTGCTTCAGCTGCTGAGTTGAAATGACAGTGCTAACTTTACTGTATGAAAATTCCTTGTATTAGATGTGTGAGTGTGTATCCTCCTGCGTGTGCAGAAGGTCTGAAAAAGCTGCACTTTGAGCATACCTAGTTCAGCTAAGAAAACTAAAATATGCTAATTCTGTGTTTTCTTTCAGGGAAGAATTCATATCAGCTCTGAGCAGAATTTGCAGTATGGTTGGCTGGCTTATATGTTGGGAGACAGAGCTACAAAAAAGTTCACTGAATACAGCAAAATCTTTACAGTGGAGGGAAATTTATCTTCTGGGAAGGGCAAGCTTGCACAAAAAATAGCAGAAAAACTAGGTACATCTTATTTTCCTTATTTCTGTAATAGTTAATAGAATTTAAGTGTGATTGTCATTCTTGTGTAAAGAAGTTAGTTTACCAAACCAGCAGTTCTCGAGTAGGAAATTATTAGTTGGGCAATGCCGCAGTTAATGTGGAGGGCTTATAGATAAGGGGAGAATAAAACGTTGGTGAAGTTTGAAATGAGGATGGGACACTTGTCAGATCTGCGGGATACTTGTGTAAGTATGATTTGTTGTGAATGAAATTTTACTCCTAATGAAGTCAGTTTGCTCACTGAGCTCCTAGCTCTGGTGGAGTCACTGAGCACCTTGAGAGTTAGGATTTTCTGCGTGGATGTACACAGAGCATGAAGGTGATTAGAGGATTGGTGGAAAAAAGTTTCTGCTTAGAACAGTAGCTCAGCTCTCACTGAGGAGGTGAAAGGTGGCAATACTTCAGATTAGGGTTTGTGTGCCCTCTGTGATGTGATTGACCAAAGGATTTTGTGCTGTTTTCAAGTGTTGTTTAAAGTAAAGCTATATATTTAAAGGACCTGAATAGATGTTTACTGTAAATGAACAAAACTTATTATTTTGATTGGTGCTCTGTTGTGGGTTTCTTTTTTCTGTCAGGAATGAAATATTTCCCAGAAGCAGACATCCATTACCTAGACAGAATCACAGGAGATGGAACATTGCTGCATGAGAAATTTAATGGTTTCTGTAACCTAGAGAGATTTTACAATGATCCGAAATGCCCTGATGGACACTCTTATCGACTGCAAGCTTGGCTGTTTGGTAACCGTGTTTTACAGTATGCTGATGCATTGGAGCATCTGCTGACCACAGGTTAGATTTCACAGTAAATAAATTTCATTTCTAAATTAACTTAAGAGTGTAAGTTATGAGTAAGCTGTTCTGAAGTGCTTTGCTAGTATCTGCATTTTTAAATGAAAGGCTGTTATGTTAAGCTTTTTATATTTTCCCCCTTAGTGAGTACAAGTTAACAGTCCATTTAGAAAAATACCCTGCATATTTTGTTAGAACAGTATCTTGTATCACTTCTAGTGAAGGAAATATGTACTAGTTACCAATTTCATTAGTTTTAATTTGGAAATCCCTGATGATTGTTTTTTGAAAAGACACTTTAAACATACCAAGACAGCTGTGAGTTGTACAACCTTTTTAAAACTCTCCCTAGACTTAGTTCCTGATGGTGTCTTTTGTTCAGTCTTTTTGATTTCATTAAATACTGCTTTTGTGGTGGTATTGTTATAATTTGAGTGTCTTCTGGTGCGAAAAGATTTCCTATACCAACTCTGATTTACCTGTTGCTTGTGCTTTAATAAGTGTTTTCCAAAAAAGGTGAAAAGATGTGAATGCCAGAAAGTATCAGACACAATGTAAGTGTACTCCTTAAATATAGTAGTACTTAGCTACTGTAGTGATAGGCACAGTAGGAGAATATATGTATGGGTCAGACAGGCATGTTCAGCATACATATCCAGTACGTTTGTGTGAGCCAAAAACTTGCTCTTTTGTTTTATTTAAAATTTTTAGAAAAGCATTCAGAAAATTGACCATAAGAGCAGTACTGTCTTTAATTTTAAATGTTGCTGCCAGCAGTCTCTTTTGAGCCTTGCTGACTGGAACTTACTTTCAATTGCAGGACAAGGTGTGGTGATGGAGCGCTCTCCCTACAGCGACTTTGTATTTCTGGATGCAATGTTTAAACAAGGCTATATCCACAAGCGATGTAAGTTACTTGCATGCAAAAGGAAATTATTTTGGCATAATCTCAGCCAGAAGTGTGGTGGTTTATTTTTTTAAAAAAGAAACAAAGTCTGCTTGGAAGATGGAGTCCTTTAAATGTTTGTAGTTGTTCATAAGGTGCTTACCACCTTGCTGTTCCATGCATCAAGGACCAGCCTCAAGCCATGAGACTTCCAGTTTTAATTCAAGGCTTTGGTTCTGCTTATATGTTAAAGAACATGTATTCTGTGTATTGCTTTCTTGTGTTCTGTCAGCCAGAGACTCCTGTAGTTCCCTGGAAATGTGGGTGAGCATGCTGATGAAGACTAGAGGTCCTTCAGGCAGACCGTGATCTTGCAGCATTAGGTGGGAGGTAAATAATGGGTCGACAGGGTTTGGCCTACTTGCCTTAAATGGCCAGCTCCCTTTTGAATCTTGAAGAACACAAGTGTTGCTCTTGTCTTCAAGAATGGCAAGGAGGAGGATCCAGGAAGCTACAGGCCAGTCAGCCTCAGCTTGATCTGCAGGAAGGTGTTGGAGCAAATCCTTGTGGAAGCCATTTTCAAATATATGGAGAATGTGAAGGTGATGGAGAATAGTTGTGATAATTTTATGAAAAGGAAATCACACTTAAACACCTGACAGCTTCTCATAGAAGGCTACCTCAGTGGATGAGCAATGGATGTTGTTTATCTTAAGCAAGGCTTTCAGTGCTCTCTCTCATAACCTCCTCATTGAGAAACTGATGAAGTATGGATTAGATGTGTGGGTAGTAGGTTGCTGATCACAAAGGGTTGTGATCAGCAGTGCAAAGTCCAGCTAGAGGCCAATAACTAGTGGTGTATCCTAGGGGAGGATACTGGGTCCGAACCAGTGTTAAACTGGGTTAAAAACATGGATGATAGGACAGAGTGCAGCCTCAGCAGATTTGCAGGTGATGTGAAATTGGGAGGGGAATGGTTAACACACCATATGTTTTTGGTGCTATTCAGAGGAACCTGGACAGGCTGGAGAAATGGTTGGATGGTATCCTCATGAAGTTCAACAACAGGGAATGCAAAGTCCTGCACCTGGGAAGGAATAACTGCAGGCATTCCTATATGCTGGGAGACAACTGTCTAGAAAGTTTTGCAGAGGAGGACTTGGGGGTCCTGATGGACACCAAGTTGAATGGACACACAAGCAATGTGCCCTTATGGCAAAGGATGCCACCAGCATCCCGGGTGCTGCATGAAGAAGAGCGTTGTCAGCAGGTAAGGGAGGTGATCACCAAATCTGGAGTATTGTGCCCGGTTCTGGGCTACCAGTTGAAGAAAGATAGGAACTTACTGGAGCGAGTCTAGCAAAAGGCCATGAAGGTCACTAAAACTAGAGCATCCAGTGTATGAGGAGGGGCTGAGAAAGCTGGGATTTTTTTGGCCTGGAGAAGAGAAGGCTTAGGGAGATGTGTATAAATACCTGATGGTATTTATGTGTGTAAATACTTGATGGGGAGGAGTATTGGATGGAACCAGTCTTTTCTCAGTGGCACCTAGTGAGAGGACAAGAGGCAAAGGGCACCAACTGAAATACAAGAAGTTCCATTTATAAAAACAAAACACTTTCTGCTGTGAAGGTAGTCAAACCCTGGAGCAGATTGCCTGGGGAGGCTGTGGGATCTCTGTCCTGGAGATACTCAGAACACTGTGGGACACAGTCCTGAGCCACCTGCTCTAGCTGACCCTGCTCTGAGCAGAGGGGTTGAACCAGATGATCTGTGGATGTTCCTTCCAACCTGAGTGATTCTGTGGTTTGGGGTTATGGGTGCTGAGCTGAGCAGTGCAGTGTTACTGTGGTGGCGCCTTGTGGGCAGATGTGTGGCATCTCCATCCCTTGGCTAGGAATGGAGCAGTTATGTGACGTACATAGGAGACCAGCCACAGCCAAAACATGCAAACTTACAGCTGAACAAAAGTTTGAAAGTCTGTAGAAAGTAACCATAAAGCCCAGTCATCAGCTGACTCCTTAGTTAATTGCTATTGAAATTCTTGTTTCTGCCTGTTCTTAACAAATCTGGCATTTTGGCTACTCCTGAGGTGAAGATAATTGTTTCCCTGACTGCCTTGTGTTTCTGCTATCTTGTTTTGATTTGGTTTAGATGTAGGAGGTGTCTATTTGTTTTTAACACCTGCTGTAAGTTGCAACTTCTTGCTGAATGAGTTTGAGAGCTGGTTATAATGAACTGTGTCTTACTGCTCTGTGTTGGTGAGGCAAACAAAGCCCAGCAACCCACAATTTATATTTAATATAAAATTCCAACAAGTAATGGATTGTACTGAAATCCTTAAGCAGCGAACATCTTGATTAGAGGTACTGCTGACTGCTGCTTACTGTGGTGCCAAGCACGGTGGGCTTTACATTTTTCACGGACTGTTTGAATTTGAAAGCTTGGTGTTACGTTTCTAGCTAAGCCAGTGAGCCTTACTGAGGACAGCTTGCACTTGAGCTAGGTTTAATGGAGTCTGCGCTATTCATGCCACTTAAATTTGAATAGATGCTTCCCCTGGACCTGCGTGGCTTCCTAATCACCAACTATTACCCCAAAAATGCTTTAGGTTATTGATGTGGTAGAAGAACCCAGTTGCACAGACCTGACCAACTCTGCTCAGATACATTTTGGGAAGGTGAGGTCCTCTTCCTGGCCTCCAAAGTGGAGTCTGGTTGTTGTGTTTTTGGAGAGAAGATCGGCTGTTTACTTGCGTATAGCACAGAGCTATTGAGTAACAGTAGTGCAGAATATGCCTCCAATACAGGTGAAGAGGGACACTGCTAGGTTGGTGACCTCTTAAAAATGTTTGCTTTACCTCAGCATGATTGTGTATGCATCGGAGGACAATGCAAATGCCTGCCTGATCCTTGGGTTTCCCCCCATGGTGGGAAATAGAGCACTTCTTGCAAAGTCTTCTTGAAGCATATGACTCTTTTCCATTACCACCTTTGCCACACTATCATCTTTGTGATAGGACGGGGCCATTTATTTTGTGTATGAGGCTGTGGCAGAAGGCAGCCCCAGCCAGTGGTCACCTCAGGTGACCTGAGTGCTCCCTGATGTTTTGAGGCTGTCTCTAAACGATGGAGGAAAAACCTAGGTTTCTCTAAACTTAAGTCAGAAATAAATCCTCTCTTTGGTACAACTGATGTTAGATTCTTCTGTCTCAGTGCATGTAGCTTCTTAGTTTAATTGTGTTTTACTTTCTGTTCCTGGAAGATTGCTTATTCTAAAACTTCCTGAATCCCATTTGAGGAAAAGCCTACCCTAAACTTGCTATATCAGCCAAGAAGAGGAGACTACAAATACAAAGGTGGGGGATGTGATTTACTTGCAAATAGAATGTGTTTAGCAAATGTAGGAAAAAACACTCAAGAAGTGATTGCAGATTCATTACCCGACAGGTTATAATTTTAATGCTGTTCCTATTGCACTTGTCCTCATTTGCAACATGTGTATGTGTTCAGCTGGGCTGCCTTTAGCTCCAGTGTGTTTGGTTTTTTTTTATACAGGTCTTGATCACTACAAGGAGATCAAAGAGATCAGCATTTGTGAATTCCTGCCACCTCACTTGGTCATTTATATAGATGTACCCGTCCCAGAGGTACAGAAGAGGATTCAAGAGAAAGGCAAGGTAATTTTATCTCTTGCCACTATCACTGTTGTATGTCTGTTGTAATCGCACCCTTATGTGCAAGTCCTGTGGGGTTTGCTGCAGAATTCTGCTTCTGGAAAGCTTCTTGTCCTCTTAGGTGTAAGAACTGTGTGTTGGTGATGACTGTGTGGTCATATTCTGGTATGCTTGCTCTAAAAGAAAAAAGCAAAAATCAACTTTTTTGACTGTATCAATATGCTGTCATTTCTGTGATGAGAAGCTCTAAAAATCATCTGCCCTTAAACAGCCTTTGTAGCTGCTGTTTCAGGAGTCGTGTCCAGGTAATATGCTTCTTGCAGCATGCTCTAAGATTATCTGTGCTTCCTGAGTGCCAGAAGCCCCAGCTGGCTGTCCCCTTCTCAGCTTCCCCAGCTGACTGCTGTTTCAGACCTGTGTTGATGTTAATATGTGGGTCACTTGTGATCAACTAGTTCAGTTAACTTTCTGAAATTAAGAAAATTACTGTTTGGCACTTGTGTGTTAACACAGCGAAATCACCAATTTAAACTTAAAACTAATTTTGTATAGGTATTCCATGAGATATAAAATCCAGGGTGCTTTCTGGCTAATCTAATATAAAGTTGATAAGAAATACAGTTGCTTCTTGTCACTAGTGCAACTTCAATCTAGTCTGAGGTCATGATGTGTGACTCTTACCTGTTGTTGATCTTTGACAGTTGTGGGACATTCTCGCTTTTGCTCTCAAAACCCTTTGAGGGTGGCATAGTTTCTCTCCAAGATGTCTTTTTTTATGTCATGGTATTGGATGGAGACTACCGTTAAAAAGAAAATTAACTTAGTTCTGTAGCATTGTCTTCAAATTACCTCTTGTTATATCAGCGTATTGGATTACTGGGTTATTGAAATAGTCTTGGATCAGAAAAGTTGTAGGGTACTTTTGTATAATGACTAATCTAAACAAGGTTTTCGGTTTGAGTTTTTTCTTCCCCCTTCTGTAATATTTGGACATGTGCTTGTAACTGTTCTCAGATGTGTTATGAGGATTAAATGATGTTTACCTTGTACCTTGTTCAAAGGCTAAGGGAAATTGTAGTCAAGTGAAGTATTTAACTGTGGAAAGCCTAATAGATTCAAAGAAAACTTTGATTTATTACTAAAAAATTGTCAGGTCTCTTAAATGCTTGGCAATGCCTGCTTCTCTTGAAGCATGTGCGTGTACGTTAGTGTGCTAGGGTGAGCTAGTAGCATTTTGTTTTGCAGTTTCCTGCTCATTTAAGAGGGAGGCTGATTGCTGAAGGGAAGTGACTTCAAAGCTGTAAATGGAAGGCTGCCCTTGCTGCTTCATGATCTGCGTGGCTTGAGTTGCTTAGTTTGCTGGTCAAATGACTCTCCCCTTCTGCCCTCCAGCAGTTTAGGCCATGACTGAATGTGCCTCTGCGCTTTAATGAACAAGATACTTTTGTATAGGAAAACCATAGCTTTTTTGTTTTAGCAACTTCAGTGACAGAATTAGAAGCTTCTTAATGTATCGTGGGAACCTGTGAGTTCTTTGCCCTTGTGAGCATAAAGGTCGGTGGCATTTTTGAGACCTTCTGGCAGAAATTGCTGATGTAACTTGTAACTTCCTTGGGGCAATGGCACTGCTGAACACTAGTGCTTGTTTGGGGATGGTATTTTTGGGAATTCTGCCTTCTTGGCGGATGGAGTGTTTCACTGGTATGCAGCGTGCTGCTGCTGGAAAAGAAAAGCCCTCCAGTGGGCCCAACAAGCAGAGACACAGATCCTTCCAACATAATGGGCATCTTGGATGAGCATTTCAAGCAGGAAATGTAATTTAATTTTAGGATTGAACTGAAGGAGCACATGGTAGATTAGAGAAATTCCTGGCATTTTGCAAATGTGGCATTAAAGTACACCATGTGGAAGATGAACTGTTTAACAGCAGGTATGATAGCCATGAAATTTCAAAGAAAGATTTTGGAGCGGGTGGTTGGAGTGGATGGTTGCCCACACACTTGTCTGAAACTGTGGAAATGGATACACGTTGGCCCTCTCATTGAAAAGGCAGACTCAGACAATCTTCTGTTTTCTGGATGATTGTATATAAACTTCCTTGAAATGTGCAGGTAGCTAGGATTGATCAGTCCTCGGAAAGCTAATCTTTTTGAGGCTGTTGATGTATGGTTCTCTTAGTTTATGCGAACTCAGGGAAAATGAGGGGATTCCTGTAACAAACTGAAATAAATTGGAAGAAAGTTTTTTGCTTTTACATTCTTCTGTTCAACCTGCCTTTCCCTTTCTTTCTAGATTCACTGGCATATCAGAAGAATCTTACTCATATGGCTAATCATTAAAACCATGGACATAATAGTACAGGGCAAAGCAGTGACTAATGCAGACTGACTTGTTCCTTAGGGTACTCTAGGCATTAAATGCTGTGTAAGAAATTCTAAACACTCCAAATGTCTTAATTCTTGAAACTTTCATTAATGTGTATGTGGTTCACTTGGATGTTTGACTGCTAATACAAGAGTGAGCTCTTGGCAGATGGTGTAGCAGCGCCTTCTGTTTAGGCTGGAATCTGTGCTGGTGGGAGAAGAAAGAAAACTCATTTCACAACACTGTTTTCTGTTTGTTTTTAGCCATATGAGAAAAAGGTGTCTCCTTTGTATCTCCAGAACATTGAGGATGCTTACAAGAAAACCTTCTTACCAGAGATCAGGTTAGCAAACCAAAATGTTTTCTGTTAAGTCTAAGTAAAAATGTGTGCAGATCCTAAATCTCTGCCAATATAAGCAAATAAAATCATGTCATGTGAGAAATCCTCCTTGTGCTACGTGGTACAAGATTATGTCCTAATGGTGGGGTATTGCATCCATGGCATAACAACTATGTATACTTGTGTGTAGTTACCTCTGGCATCTGAGAAGCCTGATGCCAGTGTAAGAATATTGGAAGATTGAAAATGAAGTCTTTTTAGGTGTGAGCTTTATAAAACAATGTTTTTTGACTCTTAAGAGATTCAGAGTGGGTGAAGTGTTGTACAATAGTAAATTCATTGGATTTCATTAATTGACCTACCTAATATGTTGCAAAGCTAATGAGCCCTGATCTGCAGTATGTTTTTTCATCCTGCTGTCTTGGGGCATTGCAACTTCGCTGTCATGGAGTCAGATACAGGAAAGCATAAACTTTTTTTATAGTTAAAAGAGCACTTCAGGAGCAAAGCCAGGAATCTGGTCTGTTTGCTCTGCAAAAACAAGTTCTGTCTCCCTTTCTGACAGTATTCTGTATGTGGTTGGCGTCAACACCTTTGCTTGTCTTTCTGTTAGCTTGCAACGGTGGTTGGAGTGCTTTCTTGGAGTGATGTCCAAAATGCCATAGCTGTAGCTGTGTGTTTGTATTTGCGTGACCTGAGGAAAGTGTGATGCAATATAAGCTTTTCTCAAGCCTTTTTGGAGAGTTTAGAATTTTTCTCTCCTAAAAATTTTTCAGTTGTCATAGCTTTGGCTAGTTTCTTGATAGTGGTATGCAGGGAGAGGAGAAAGGCTTTCAGGTAAGGGACTGTTTCCTTTTCTAGTTCTGTTTCTCCACCTCATGAGGCATACACTTGATAGCCTTCCACATTTGAAAAGGATTTGATGGACTTGGTGCTGGTAAATAAAGACTGCACTGTGCTACCTGCTCTGAGAGACTAAAGGTGCTCTTCTCTGGGCCCCCCTGGCTTTCTCTAGCTGGGAAGCAAGAATGTGTGTGCTGTAAACTTGAGATGAGGCTATTACAGTTTGCCAGCTATCTCAATTCTTACAGGGGAGCTCTATCAAAAATCAAATTGTCCTAAAAATCTAAAAGCATGTGAACATAAGCTATCTTGGTCCCTCATAAATAAATAGCTTTCTGGAAGGGAAACTTAAAGGTCACAGAGCCAGGCCTACTTTACATCAAAACGATCTGTAATTGTGCAAGGTTCAGTGTGTGCATGAAGCTGATTGAGTTACATTTAAATCAAAATAGATCTTCGGGTATATTGTGACCTGCTTGTTTCCCCTTGCTTTCTTGCTCCATCTCCCAGGGTAAATCAGTGTAATTGCGCTGTCAGCAATTGAACTGAATAACTTCATATTGAGCTTCTCGTTCATAGAGGGCAGAAGTTGTTGGTGCGATGTATGGTCAGCTGCCTCCCAGTGTGTCCCCCACAGGTTAGCAGCCAGCACATGGCTCTCAGAAGGAAACTGGGGCTAAGGGTGGAGAGGGAGGGTGGGAAGCCTTGGGGCTGACATCCCCCTGAGGGCAGAACTGTTTTGAATTTACTGGTGAGGAGAAAAATGCTGCTTGTTCTTTGGATCAAATCGAGCCCCAGAAATATACTGTGGTGTTTAGTGAGGCTAAATCGTAGACTAGCTGGTCCTGCTGTGATTTCAACTCTTTCCCCTTTGTCTGTACATGGTCAGTACGCTTGTTAAGCAAACACCCTCCGGTTGGCATCCTCATCAGTGGATGGGCTTACAATAGCTTGTCAGATCAATCTTTGTGCTCAGGTCTGAAGAAGGATGTCTCTGTCCCCTTGATGTGGGGGAGTTGTGAATGTGTGAAACTTCAGCTTTGTGCATCTCTGGACCTCATTGATGGTTTGTATATTGGATAAATATACAGAAGCTTCAACTGTCTTTAACTGTTTGCTGGCTTGCAGAGTGATGCAGTGAACTATATTCATGCCTGGCTGTTAGTTTCTGGGCAGACTAAGAAGTATTTGATTCCCTAACTCTTGAAGATGACTGAAATCTGGTTCAGACAAGCTAAAAAGAGTTGTTATAGACTGTTGAACAAACTCCTGCATACTTTCCATGTTCAAGCTTATGTTCTCTTGCTTCTCTTGAAATGCAGCAGGAAAATAGTCTAGTTTGTTACTTGGCAAAATTCCTGTTATCTTGTTCCATTTAATTGGAGCAACTTGATGCTGCTTGAAGTAGTGTGTTTTACAGTGAATATTTGGCTATCTTAAAATTGGTGCTTCCTTTCTAGTCTGACATGTTTATGAATGTCTCTTAATGTTTCTTTTGATAGTGATTTGTGAGCCTGGTGCTGTGGCAGGTACTACCTCGTGACTTTGAACAGACAGCTTTTGGGTTTTGGTTGATTTTTCTTTTCCTGGACCAGAGCCCTAAGATTGCTAATGTTCTTTTTCATATCCAATACTGCTTCCACTGAGCAGCTGTTTTCTCTTAATGAAAGCCTTAATCTGCAGAATATCAAGTGATTTGATCTGCATTGTTAATGCAATTGCCAGTATAAGACTCTGGTGAAGTCTGACCTCTCCTTTTGATTACAGACAGTTGATATTGAAGATGTGAGTATGCATGCTACACTGTCACAGCAGCTCCCTTTGAAAGGAGGCCGTTTATTTTCTTTCTGTGACTGGAGTCGTGTGAGGCTTCATGCTTTTTTCTCAAGTTGAGAATAAACTCTTTAAGTAGTTCCCGTACTAGGAGCACCAGTTGAATGGCTGACTTTAAGAGCTTGGGGGTTTGTAGGAATAAAAGGCATTTTGTAAATGAACTTTTTTACCAGAGCTGTTTTGACTGACCAGTGTTAGTGCAGACCAGGAACTAGTTTGGACTGCTGCAGTTGTAAGTTATTTTGATATTGGGACTGCTTACACCAACAATGTTTAGGTTGCCAGCCTTAATCCTGATTAAACTTGGAAGCGGTTGTGCTAAGTAAAAAGTCTGCAAATTCTTCTACGTGCTCTTCAGCTTTGTGTGTTGTTTGATATACCATGCACATTAGGCCTCCATTTTATTTTCTTTGAAGGTTTTGTTAGCTAAGGGAAAGGTCTTCCAGGGCAGCTGAAGCAGGTTTGGGAACAACTGTTACTGAGGGCGGCTGTGCATACGTAATAGTGAAACATGTTCATATAGGAGCTCCTATTGTGGAACTGCTCTGCAAGTGACTTTTCTATGAAGGCTGCTGTATGAATAGAAAAACAATCTTGTAACCAAGAAGCTATTACCCATTTTAAATATTTTTCTACTTACAGATCCTGCTGCCTGCATTGTATTGGTTCAGTTAGCTTAGTCTTAGTAAATAATGATGAATGTATTCTTCTCTTAAAAATTACCTGCAGGTATTAATGTACTTGTTATAAAATCAAAGGTCTGTGAAAGTTTTGGGTTAGGCTGGTTGAAAATTTCACTTGGCTTCAAATAAATTGGGCAATTGTAGTTGGGGAAGTATCCACATTAGTGAAATGGAAACAAATTCATAGGTGGGATTTCTTTTTTTTTTTTAACTGAAACTATGTAGGTACCACAGGCCGTTTGCCCCTTAAAAACAATTTTCCATGAAGAAAGAAGCAACTTGTAGGTCTAATAGGAATTCTATTGCAAGAACTCTGTAAGCATTCTAAAAAATTGTAATGACTCTGGTTCTGGTGTTTGTGCATTTTAACTTCATTTCTGCTTCATTTTGGAGCGGGGGGGAGAGGATGGGTAGAGCAGTTGTATCAGGGGAATTCATTTTTTTCTCTTTGCAGTGAGACCAGTGAACTACTGCAGTACACAGCAACTGAGGCAGAGGATGTGGAGAAGGTAAGAGTTTAAATTTCCAAGACTGAAATGTAAAGAGAACATGTTGTCCTAGATACAAACTTAGTTAACTACTTAATGTGTTTAGTGTTTGTTGCTATGGCAAAGATCTGGGCTGGGTCTGTACTAGAATATTTCGATAAGTGAGTGTTGTTTTGTCAGGGTGGAAATCCCACCCCCCCATCCCTCTTGCTGAGATACCTGGCTATCTGAGCAAGCAAAGACCCCTATAGACCACATGATTATCACTAATAATTTTTTTAGTGTCTCTTGTCTGATGTAACTTATGGTGGGTGTTTCTGAATTTGGTTTGTTTTTCCAAGAAAATCCTGTGAGGGAGGTGGAAACAGCATTTCCTGAGTCTCTGCTGGGCTGTGCAGTGTTTGGCTGTTCAGTAGTATCCCTGTTTGAAGTGGCTGGTGGGATGGGCAAGGCTCTGCATAGCTCAGTGTGGGAACTAATGGCATTAACCAAGAGGTAAGTCACCTCCAACATTCAGCTGAGACTTTGTCTACCAGTATAAGGTCTGTCTCTGTTGGCTTTTGCTGTTGTGCAGCTTCCTATGATCCAGGTTGGTGTACAGGTTCCTCTGTGATAAAATAGCTGTTGTTTTCTAAAAGCTAGTTATTATTTGGTTATAGCAAACAGCTGGATAACCAGAGCTGTTATAAGCATTGTAACCGTGGGTTATTCAAGTATATTGGCTAGCATGTAGTATCTAAACTGCAGTTTCTCCTCCAAATGGTTTTGCCAGACATGTTGGCCCTGGACCAAGCCAGATAAATTGCCTTCTCATTGCTAGAAATAAACAATCTCTAATTATGTGACAGGATTAACATGAGATCACTGCTTCCTCCTACTCTACTGTGTTATTTTTTGGAGTAGGTGTAGTATTTGCTTTATTTCAGGAAACATTCTTGCTCACGGAGGGTTACTAGTGGGATAACAGAAGCCTTTTGCTTCCCCTTTGTTAACTTTTCTCTGTAGCTGCTGTCCCCTGCTGAGAAGAGCAACAAGCTTTTTGTAATTCTGGACAAGTTTGTAGTGGGCCCACTTCAGTTCTAGGGATGAAAGTTACATGGTGAATCCCTCAAAGCTCACTTGAATTCTGTAGTAGCAATAAGGATCCCAGCTGCACTAAAAATATCTTTTCAGCTATGTCTTGCTGATTCTAGTATTTTCATCCTATGTTTCTTGTTTGAAAGCTCTGATAATCTTTCTACAGTTCACTTAATGCCCTCCCGTACTCTGTTAGAGGGGAAAAGAAATATGAGGCTGGTTATATTGCTTTTTGCTTTAGGAAATAGGTCCAGACCTTTGCACAGCAGTATGTGATTAATTCTTTAATCAGCTGGGAGGAGAAAAGTGGCAGGGTGATTACTCTGAGATGGAAAACTTACTAGTTTGGGAAAGTGTAACAGGCTTTCCCAAATCAGATGCAAAAGAAAAACAACATCTGTTTCAGTATACCAGCACCTGTCCACCCACCTGCACTACATATGACATTCAGCAGGTAGCAGGCCATCTTACTGCAGAGGTTTGTGTGTAGTTTTATGGGAGCACTTCCATCTTGCCATGGGACATGTCTTAGATCCTTTCCTAACTAAGCCTCCAAGCCAGTGCTTAACTAAAGATCTGTAAGCCCATCCTTGGCATTCATAGCAAGTGAGGTTTCTGACTGCTTACTGCCTTTGTGGAGTTCTTTTTTTTTAAAAAAAAAAAAGGCATGTTTGAACATTTCTAAGTGTTGCAGGAGGCAGCCTATTACTGCTGTGCTCACTTGCTGATGGGCTGGGTTTGACTGGGATCAAGTTAATTTTCTTTGCAAGAGCCCCTATGGTGCTGTGCTTTAGATCTGACCAAAACAGTGTTGATAATGCACCTGTATTTTAGCTATTGCTGAGCAGTGCTTGCACAGCATCAAGGCCATCTCTGTTTGTCACTCTGCGCCCTGCGATTAGGCTGGGGGTGTGCAAGAGGTTTGGGAGGGGACACAGCCAGGACGCCTGACCCGGACTGAGCAAAGGGATATTCCACACCATGTAACGTCATGGTCAGCCATAAAGCTGGGGGCGAGTTTTTTCCAAGCTAGCCATTGCTCAGAGCAATCCTGGAAGCAAGGGGCTAGAACATCTCCTGGATCTTTAAGTCTTGTTCCTGCTGGTGGGAGTTGGTGATAAATCTGTTTCAGTTGAAGACTGCAGTAAAGTTTTCTCTCTTAAGCTTGACTTTGTTTGGAGGAACAAAGTGTGGATTTTAGTTGGCCTTGTGCGTTACAGTAGCTTGTACCTAAATATCCTCGTGTTCCCATGCAAAAGCTTTGTGTGAAGCAGGAAATATTGGTAAGGGCTTTCCTGGTCCTAAAATTTTAAGCCCCATTAGCTTCGTTCCTCTATGTTTCTATGCCTTTTAGTTCCTTCCCTTTATGAGAAAATGGTGGTGTGCTACATTTTGGGCCCTGCCCTGTCGCAGCTGGACTTCTGGACGCTCATGCACTTGATTATAAAAGCTATAATTATTAACCAGTAGATTTAGTGAGGCAGTTTGAGTTTATACCCAGAAAAAGGGCTGGTGGCTTCAGTATGGCAGCAGATAAATAGAAGTTCATTGTGAAAACACTTCAGGGAGCCAACCGCTTGCAAACAGCTGGTTTTGGAGTACTGCAAAAAGAAATTTCTGAAAATGAGGTGGTTTTAGAAACTTTAAAAAAAAAAAAAAAAACCACAACAAAAAAACCCACAAAGGCCTTTCCCTTTGTTCTGAGATCAACCTTGCTTATGCAGATAGCTACCTGCAACCTTTACCAGCTGGCAATTCTGATATGAATCCTTCTGTATCCTTTTCAGGAAGGGGAAAAAAATGACTGAAAGGGGTAAACCTTTACATTTTGTCTTAGTCCTGAAATTGTTTCCAAGTAGCTCTTGAATGTCTGAGGTTTCAGTCTTGTGAGTACCCCTGTGAAAAATCAAGAGCACAGCATCATTGTTCTCATGTACACAAGAAAAATTAAGTATGGCTTTGGTGTTAGCAAGGTTGGTGTGCCCCTGCTTTTGTGGTAGATGAAGAAGGTGTATAGCAGCTGGTAGGCACTTCTTGTTGAAGTTCACACACCTGCAGCTACAGTGAGGATTCTGCTTTGCAGTGAGAAGCATCCTCTGTGGCAAGAAAGATCAGTGTCCCAGGAATAATGTTTTCTGCTATGTTTTTTTTTTTTTTGAGGGACAAAAATAGAGAAATGGGAAGAAGCTGAAATAAAAAAACGAGGTCAGGGTGTGAATGAGAATATTGAGCAACTATAGTTAATTTTTCAGGGTATTATAAAAGAAAGGGTAACAAGATTTGAGAACCCTGGTGTTTCAAGAAGGTAGCCATGGATGTTTGGTAGAAGAAATAAGAGAAAGTTGGGGTGGGGGTGTTATTTGCTTGTTTTCTCCCCTTCACTCTCTGTGAGCATGTCTTGAAGAGGTCAGAATAAAGCAGTTTGTTTCCTCCCTAGATTTTTTTGTAGTAAAACCCATTGCTACAGACTTTATTTTAATCCTGTAAATCAGGGTTTAAAGTCAGTCTAAAGCTCTTATTGCTCAACTAGAGTCTACCAAGCTCAGCAATCTTGTCATCACTGTACATAGGGTCACCAGTATGCACTGATGTAGTTCTTAATTTGGTTGGACAAATCTGGACTAGAGGAAGGATTATTATTTTGAAGTCAAAGTACAAGATAGTATCATATTTTCATTGTTAGATGTTAGCTATAGAGATTGGCACTCCTTCCACTTCAAAGAATAAAGTTTTTTCCCTTCTGTTCAGATTCAGTTTACCTTTGGAATGAAATAGTTGAAATTTGGAAATAAGGGTTGGCAGGAGGGATTTAATTTTGGCTTTTAGGGTGTTTGTTTACACAGGTGTATCCTGTTGATATGTAGCAATGTTTAACTGTTAGCTAGCTTCAATCTGCAAATTATTTGCTATGTGATTTGGGAGCTTAATTATTTTGTGACCTTATTGTTTAATGGCTTTTGATTTGCTCATAGCAGACATACACAACTTAGAAATGACACTTGTTTCTGAAGTTTTAAAAAAATCAGTTGGGGTTTCATATTGTAATTAACATTGGTTATAGTGGCTAAAGAAGTAGTAAGTGCTGAAATGAGCTTCGTTAGGGTGTTTCAGACTGCTCTTACATGAGCGTAAAACTGGGAATAAAAAGTGGCTAATGTTTGTTTAAAATTTTTTTTTTAAAGCCCTGGATATTAAAAAAGGAGTGGGGGTAAAAAGGAAATAACTTGAAACAATTTTGGTTAAGTTTTTAATTACTCTGCGCTTGTGAATAGTGTTTTGTATTATGTATCAATTTTATTCAGTGTCACCAGCTTGCGTAAACTGGAGAAGATGGTGAAGATGAGAGGCTGCTGACAGACCAGCTTTGTGCCGCATCCTTTGCCGGTGCGAAAGTGAAAGGCTCCAGAGCTAGCCTGCATGAATTTTTCAGTTGAAGGTGCTGTATGTGGGCTGAGCTCCTTCCTGCAAGCTGTGGTCTGAACTCTGTAGGGTTGTAGCCTGCATTGCTCCTTGTGTCCATCTCTTGGTTAAAGAAACAACCTGCAAGGAAGGAGTTTGGGGAAAAGTTGGCTGACAGAGCAACCTGTTGGGGTTTGGTGTCTTTGTCCCCAGAAATTATATGAATTAGAACAGTGTCACCTGCTGCCCACCACCCCCAGCTCTTCTAGAAGCAGCACTCACCAGATCACTGTGAAACAAGCTTAGAAATTGTAAGCTGTTTGTATTGGCTTAGTTGCAAAGATTACGGAAAGAGGTCTCATTATTGAAAACCACTTTTTCTAAATCCTACCATGCTCTGCAATATATTAAGACGTGACCTTTCCTGGACATTATTACAAGTTGTGCTGTGATCAGGTTTAAATCATTCATTTGCTGCTAATTCCCGTGGGGGTGCCAGGGCATTCCTTATAAATTAAGAAGCTGCTCTTCTAGCCTGGTTGGGAGGCTGATATCATTGTTAATGAACTGCTAGGAAAGGTATCTTCTGATACGATAATAAGAGTGTGCAAAACTAATTTGGATACAGATTTCTTTTTCCCTGCCACATATTCTGAGCCCTATTGTTAGCAACTCTATTATTAGTCCTGTCATCAGCCATAGCGGGGAGTTTCCACAGCTTTGCTGTGGAGTAGAGAAGCAATTGCTTTTGCATAGCTAATGGAAAGTATGGTGGAGGTTCAGCTTTTAAATTAAATAATTAAAATAAATAATGGATATTTGAACTAACTTACCATATACCTTTCTTCCTCTTTACATCTTTGAATACTTATCTTGGGGAGTTATGTTACAGCAGTTTGGTAGGAAGAAGCAGTTTCTAAATAGAATTTTGGAAACTCTTCTAAATGTTTGTGGTGCTGTTTTCTGTAGTGTTTTTTGAAGATTGAACCATTTTTTCCATTAACGGGTAGATTCGTCGTCGACTTTTTTCTTTATGTGAAAAGTAGGTTTCCTATGCTCTCAGCTACAGTATCTGGTTTGCCACCTTTGCCTCTTTAAGAGATCAAAAATGGTTAAAGAGCATCTAAACTTGCTTGAAGTTTTAAATATGCTTTGGTGATGTCATGTCAACTGTATTTTTTAAGTCTTTATCAGCAAAATTAGTCTTTAAGAAATATAAATGCCTCAAGGAAAATGATCATGCAGTCATATCTCTAAGCCATTATTTCTTACCATAAAAACATAATACTGGTAATAGAGTGGACCTTTATAGTTGAAACTACTTTGCAATAGCATTTTTTAATTGCCTTTTAAGTAGTAATAGATAGGATTTAGTGTTTGCTGTGATTGCAGGGAATAATTATAGTGGGTTTAATGACCAGTAAATAATAGAAGCATTTTTCAGTTATTATTCTATCACTCACTTTATTACTGGCATCTGCTTCCTTGTTGTCAATGGATTGACAGTGTGTCCTCAGGATTTCAGTCCTGACCTCATAGCTTTATCCCTTCTGGAAAAGGCCTCTGTAAAGTGGTGTTTGGAGCTCTAACAATCCACTCCTTTCCAAATTGCTTCAAGGTACTATCTCCACCTCATCATGCACCTTAAGTGCATCCTCCTGACACTAGTTTGGGTTTCCTTAGATCTAGTCAGTTGTGTGATAACGTCAGGCTTGTGTTAAGCAATTACCCAGTGGACCAGCAAAGATCTGTTTTCTGATGGAGCCAGTCTGTAAATGAAGCTCAAACATGGGATTGATAAGTTTGGGGATGCTGGAGGAGTGACTTGCTGAGCTGGTGTTACTTGTTGGAATGATTCTGAGTGCTGAGCTGTGAGTTTCACCTTTCCTTTCTGCTGGGGGTGCATGCATGCATGGGTAGGTCTTGATGACTGATCAAATCAGGAGCCTTTGGACTTCTGTTGGTATGGCTACTTCAAAGGTGTTGTGAGTCTTCCAGCCTGAAACATGCCTCGGTTTCTGTCATGTGAACAACACATGGCAACACCGAGAGGCAATTGCCACAATTGCTCCTCAACCTGTCTCAGTTAGTATGCCACTAAACTGTTTTGAAAAAAAACCCAGCTTCCTGTGTAGCATGATAGTTTTTGTTTGCAACAAAAGGGGGTTAAATTTAGACTTATTTCCATTTCCTCCTCATTCTACCTTAGAGGTGGGGTTTTTACCTTCTTTGCTTCCTTTCAGCCCCAACAGCAGGTTGAGGAAGAGTGTCTTGGATCAGGTAAGAATTTGGAAACAAGGCACCTCTCAGCCGATGTGTTCCCTGCCATCCTCTGCTCACCAAGGCTGAAAGCACCAGGAACTTCAGAGCTGGCTCCTATGTGTCTGCCCAGTGCTTATGGCAGGGCCACGACCTCTGGAAGTATGACTGGGAGACATGTTAGCTCTAAACATTTGCATTGTTAATAGAGCTTTAGCAGTGAAGCCTTTTTGCTGGATGACTTGTTTAATAATATATTTTGATTACTTTATTGATTTTGGGGGGTGTGTTTATTGATTTTTGGATGTTCTGATCAGACCACCTCTTAGTGTGATTTTTATCTTCTGATTCCAGGTAATCGAAGACATTGAGTACCTGAAGTTTGACAAGGGGCCATGGCTGGAGCAGGATGATGTTTCTTTCCATCATTTGAGACTTTAGTAAGTATGATGTCTTCCAGAAACTGAACATTACTTAGTATCAGATCTCGGAAAATGGTTAAAGCCTTGAGTTTTTAAAGGTATGTTTATATTTGCACTCTGACTTGGTTTTTTTTTTGTCAGAAGTCAGCAGTGATAGCACGCTTCTGTAATATTGGTGCTTGATACTGTAATGCAGTGTGGTGTTTTGCTGCTGCTAATAATTGATTAGACGAGAGACTTCAGATGAATAGATTCCATGCCATTCATGAAGTGCAAGAACTCTCCAGGCATTTCCTAAGTGCTGTACCCTGTGGCTCTTACTTTTGGGAATGTATTTTTGTGAGCACTTCTGTTCCTGGGTGATCACAAAAAACATTTCATTTTAAAACAGAGCATTTATGCAGTTGGCATGGTAGTTTCTCTGCTACCTTGGCAGCATGACATCCTTCAACAAAGCTTGTTGATGGAGCAACCTTGTAGCAAGTTTTATATGTGGTGCTGTTTAGACTGGCTGTGTTTAGATCATTTTTTCTAAAATTAGACTAATTTCTTATGCTGTCTGCTTTTAAGTATCTTACCAGCAGTCAAGAAGCTGCTTGAAAGAGTATCGTGGGGAAGGAATTAAGCAAACGTGGGTGACTGCTCAATAAGTAATTTTCTCCTCCTCTCCCCTGACTCCCAGTAAATAATCGTAAATAAAAGCTTTAATTCTAATTCACAGAATGAAGTATTGCAGTTCTGTTGTTCATTCTCCATAATAACAAGGGGGATTGTGAAGTACAGCGCTTTAAGAGTGGTTTTTTGCTGTTTGTTTTGTTAAAGATCCTTATCTGTCTAGTTGGATGAGAAGAGCTCAAACTCAGATAGTGGAAAGTGCCTTGCTGGAATAGAATCAAATTTCATTATTATAATTCTTTGCAAGTACTCCATGATTATCTGTCCTCCAATTCAGCTGTGGAGTGCTACTGGTGGGGGTGCATGTGTCCCCAGAGCAATGCTGAAAACAGAGGTAGCCCTCCAAACTCCAAGATATGTTGAATCAAACCATTGACCTGTATGTAAAGTGAGATCAGACCTACACTTTTATCCATGCGTTACAGATGAAGCATCAGGAGTGCCACTCTGAAGTCATGTTGATGAACAAAATGTTCTCTGGATAACCCTGTATAAAGAATATATCTGCACTCGTAAGACTATTAATAGATATAATCTTGCACTGAAGTGAGACAGGCTTCCCATTTTGCTAGAACTTCATCTTTAGACTGAATGTGCAGGTAGCAAGTGCAGTATAGTTATTACACTTTTAAAACAAAACTTAAGAGTTATATTAATTTCATATTTATTTCTGGTTATCTCACAGGTTAATAGGAACACAGGGTTTTTTTAAATTGAGTATCTGCCTCTGAATTTCAGTCTTTGTGACAGGCATTGGAGTAGTAAGTTAAACTTTTTTGTGGGCTTCTGATATTCTTTGCCTTTTACTTTTTTGTGCTGTTACCTCAAATGCCTCCTAAAATTAGAGATATGTTCCTTTTCTATGGCCCTTCTGTCAAGTGGTGAAGATAGACACCACCCAATAGTGCTCTTCTGCAATCTAAGAGAAACAAGTCATGATTCGGGTGCCCTTTAAGTATCTAAGAAGAGGTTTCTTTGTGTAGTAATTAAAGGATAGCATCTGGTGACTTAGACCCTGCAAACCTATCAAAATCAGATTTCCTTTGAAAGAGAGAATACAGTTAAGTTGCTTGTTTTCCTATAGCTTCACACTAGCACAGATATTAAGAAAGGTTTATTAATTGCAGAGTGTAGGAGGGAGTTAAAGGAAAGCATACAATTAAAGAGCAGTGTATTAAGATATTGTATGAAAACTGTACTTTGCAGCTGTAGAAAGGAATAAATTGCATTGTGAAGGACTCAATTTTTCATTGAACTATGGGGGAGGCTGAGAGGGTCTCCTGTATAAGGCTCTTGTCATTGTAGATAACACTATTTCTTCTGTTGGCAGCGTGTGGCTGTTAAGATCTTACAATGCAACAAACTGCTAATATAAGTGTTCATGTGGTTTGAGTTTTGCTGTTTCCCCTTACCTTCAGAATAGCATTGTCAAGATAATGGTCGTATTCAGGCAGATGATGAATGTGCTCGGTGTTTGCTTTGAGCCTTCATTTGGTGCTGGGGTACTAGGGCATTGATCAACTGTGTAACGACAGATCCTGTGCCAATTTTGTGCTTGTGCCTTGCTCAGCTGAGTGAGGAAATCATGGGCAATATGTTGGGCAGCCTGGGAAGAGCACCTTTGTAATGTTTTATAAAAGTGTGTAGGTTTGGACATAATCTTTTTTCATGTTAACTCCAGAAGTGCTGGACAAACATGAGTCTCCCATCACAGCTTGCACAAACTTCACCCATGAAAACATGTCAGGCCCAGTGTCAGACAGGGAACAGATGTGTAAGGACCGAACAAACACTGCAAGGAGTTTGCTGCATGTCATCAGTGTTGGAATTGCATCCTGGAGCATCAAATGGCAATTTCAGGTGGTAGTTCATGAACGTTAAAGCCGACGCTTTCCTCGCTTTTTCTAATGCCCAAGTAGAAGAGAGCTTGTGGTACCCAGTCTTCTGCAGATTTGCAGGTGTCCCATGCCGATGTTAATGTTTCCTTTTGGAAAGAGTATTTAGCACATTCCTGATGGGCTGTCTGTTCCATATGCTGGCACATGCTGCCCTCTCGTGGGTGTTTCTGGAAGGCTGCAGCAGGTATTTGTCTGTTTTTCCATCTTCAATTGCTTACTTTGCTGACCTCCCAGCATTTTGCACAGCCCACTCGTTCTGACTTGGGCTATTTCAGATCTGATGCTGCCTGGGAGTCAGAGGGGCAGCGCAGCGGGAGGCAGGGCATTGCAGTCATAATCCTGCTCCAGTGGTGGCTTGGCTGTTGGCAGTTTCACCTCTTTCACCTTCAGCTTGTACCAGCACGTCTGGGGGATGGGGATTGATAGGCAGGGGTGAGGATAACTTTTTCATTGCATGTATATAGGGTCTAATGCACAGAAACCCCAGCAGGGCCTCTGGCTACTTTGGTAATGCAAATAAGCTAGCTAATCAAAACAGTGAGCCGCACCCATATAAGATCAGTTGCGTAGTGATACCTTTTATCTCCCTGCCTTGCCCTTGAGTACTCTCTCCCTTGCCGTAATAGAGAGTAGTATGGTTGTGGGACTGAGGCATGTCTTGGTAAAAGGTTAAAAATGTGTGTATTTGTCTGTATGTAAGCTAGTGGGATCTCCCAGAGGATGTTCTCCATATCTTTCCTTCCTCTCCAGGCGCTGTGTCCAACAGAAACCACTCTGCTGGTTTTTTGAAAAGTCTCAAGGAGTTCCTCTGTTGCCACTGCACTCTTAGGCACGGTTTTATCTGTGCCCTTCCCAGTGAAATCATGTGACTGTCTACCTCCATTGCAAAATAAATAATGTTTTGGAACGAAGAGCTGTAGTTTGTGTAACATCCCCTGTATTACTTTACCAGTTGTTGCGGGGAGCTTACTGCATTTGACTTGTTTCATCAGACAAGTTCAGGGTTAAATCTGTTACATCCCCACACTCCTTCAGAATTTGCTATAGCAGAACATATTTTATATGGGCAAGTTTTCAGCTTAAGTCACCACTAATATAATTTAAAAAAAGATAGGTATTGGTGTTTCGTCTTTTTTAAGCCACCACTAATTTCACTTAGAAAAAGATAGGTATTGGCATTTGTTTTATCTTGATGAAAAGAGGATCTCTTTCCATTTGGAAACAATCTAGCCGTGAAATAGTTTGCCAGTCTCATCTGTTCAATTTTGTTCATTAATAACTTAGTGTGCCACAAACCCTGGGTAGTAAATCTTCCAGTATTGTATTTGGCGGAACATCAGACATATTTTGAGGTTGTTACTGAAGGACCTTGTATATGCAGTAACTAATAATTTCTAAGTTCTCTTAACATTTGTTTACCTTCTTAGAGCTATTGCTAACCCCAGAGCTTGGCTCCTATTTCCTTTCTGTACAATTTGCTCTGGTTAAATGAAATACTGCAATGAGGAAGCATGGGAGTGAATGAGGGAGAGCAACCCTTCAGCTCTGTTTCACAGTGTAATCGAGCATGCTTAGCAAAGGGAAGAAGTGTCCATGTTTGAATGTCTTGTCTGATTTCAAGTAGCAGGACTAGAAGTGCTTGCAAGAGCTGTATTGGACTTGTTTTTGAAACATTTTGTCATGGAGACTCCAAAATCTCATAAACCATTCATTGTAAAGCTTCTGGCACTATTAAAAACTGCTTCCTTTGGCACCTTACTTCTCTCTTGCTTCAATTGAAACAGTTTTTCTAATTTCCTCTTTGCAGTGGCTTTTTATAGATTTGAAGAGGTGTTGTTTCACTTTCTGACCTTCTCTTGCAGACCTGCTTTTCTTGGAAAGCTCTTTTTTTCTTGGCGTTCATGATGAGTGTTTCTGTTCACCAAGGGAGTGGCCATGGTTCACTTTGGGCATGGCATACTTGTTCTGCCTAACCAAATGGTGGAGTCTGAGTCCCTTTGGCAGAAGGAGGTCTGTATGTCACTGCCCTGCCTTTGCTAAGTTCTGGAGAAAATGGACAAGGAAGAAATGACAGGCAAGGAAAGACACATGGGGGACACAGCCTGCTGCTGTCCTGTGTGCCTGCTGAATGAGCACAGGGGCAGAGGAGGTCAGTACGGTAAGAGTTGGATGCAGGAACTATCTGTCCCACCCAGCTCTATGTGCCTGTGGCATGAATCAGGAGCATTTCTCCTTTCCCCTGCTCTCACAAGCATGGGCAAAATCGTAAGCGCATCACATGCTCACTGGCTCACTTGCATGTGTTGTACCCTACCCATGGGAGGCATGAAAGCCGACCGCAGCAGGGGTTGAGGAGCCCTGGCTGAGGTAGTAAGGGTGTGAATAGCAGAGGAATGAATACCACCCACTTGCTCAGATTCAAACCTGAAACACAATAACTGGTTGGTGAGAAGCTGGTTTCAAGGTGTGCGAGAAAATCTGTTTTCCAGTTGGATCCACCTGCTATTTCTCAAGTTACTTTCATGTATAAGCACAGAATTTAACGTGGGATGCTTTTGTGTTGCTGGCTCTAAGCCTCTTAGGTCAGTGAATGCTTTTAGGTAGGAAGTGTGGTTTTCTAATACTGTATATTGTCATTTCAATTTTTGTGATTATGCCAGCATCAGTTGTTGAGAAATCATGGCTCAGGCTACGCAAACTGTTTTTTTTTTTTGTTTGTTTGCTTGACTAGTTTATTTTTTTCCAAGCAGTCTACTTCCTTTACCCTGCCTTGCACCTTTAGCAAATATGTTCATAAGACTTTCTAATGTTCATTGTGGTAGGCAATCTTTGGACTTGGTGGGGAAAAAAAAGTGTAAGTTACTTGTGTGTAATCAGGTTTCTGCAGGTTCCCTGAAAAATTTGTGTATCCTTGCTGTAAGCTGCCTGTAAGGGAAACAGGACTTCCCCCTCTGAAAAGAGGGAGGAATGTGTCAGTCCTGATTCCTCAGTACCTGCTCGTGCATGTGGTGCTGGACATAATGTGTGGAGTGGGTGTGTAATAGGTGCTTTTAGAGAAGCAATGAGCTGCCCATTGCTGTAACATACATAAGTGTGATTCCTGTGTAGCAATGGGAAGAACTGTAGCTAATAGGATTATGGATGGGTGAGCTAAAATCTAATGTTTGTACAGTATTAGAACCATGCAGTCACATGCTCTCAGTTAAGTTTGAAATGTCACATAATCTTATGGGTAGGTAAAGCACGCTCTGGGAAGCTATGCTACTGCATGATGAGAGCTGCTTCAAGAAAATATGGTTAAGTGCCAGAAAATAATAAATAGTGATACTTTTGTGCAGGGGGAGAGAGAGAAAACTAAGGAAACATAAAAGGTGCCTTTAAATGCTTCCTGCTGAGCAGTGAATTAGTTCTGGCAAGCGAATGTGGTTTTGTGGTTAAAGACACTGTTGTGGCAGGTGTCTTTGGGTGGTGCTTTTAGTATTCAAAGTTATTTCTTAAGGTGCAGAGCTGAAGCTGGAGAAGCCATCTTTGGTAGCATTAGGTTTGCATTTTTTTGTTGTGCAGTGGTTTCTTTGGAGGCAGTGGTTGTGAGAGCAAAGAAGTTTTGAGAGCAGCAGGTTTTCCATCTTGACCACTAACTAAAATAAATTGTGCCTGGGAATTGTCCTCTAGAATTGCCATTTTTCTGAGATTCATGAAGGAATGGATTAGCTGCAAACTGGTTGACTATTGGACACAGTTTGTATGTGTCAAGTTATACTTCATGTATGCCTGGACAAATTTTACCTGCTTTCTCCTACAGACTTGTAAGGTCCAGAACATCTGCTCCTACTTGACGGAGAGCTGACTCCCATTTCTGTGGGAATAAGGGATGGGAGATGTTTATTCACTGATAGATTAGTGGATCTTCCGCAGCCTCTGCTGTTAAGCCTGAGCTCAGCAAGGTCTTTAAACATTGCCTGCATGTGGTCCTGTTCAAATCAAAATTCTTAGCTTGCTGTCTCTGCTATCTGCACAATGAAAATGCAGATTAAAGCTCATAGCGTTGGTACTGATTATAGGTGTGATTGCAGGATGGACTGTACTTCAGGTACCAGCTCTTCATTCCTGAAGGGCTGCTTTCTGCTGGGGTCTGTTTATTTTAGTTCCAGGTTAATTAGCAGTGCATATTAGAGCTGATTCCTTCTTGGTAGAACCCCAAGAGAAGAAACTTAGTAGGTGCAAAGGTGCTCCTCCCAAAGCATGTTGGGATTCAGAAATAAAACCAGTTGCATCATCAGATCACCACTTTTGACAAGCTTTTCCATCCCAGCTCAGTTATTCCAAGCTGTCTTGGAGTGGGAAGGCTGGGAGTGGCCCCCAGGAGGGCTGGTGCTAGCATGTCACAAAAAAGCTCTTGCTGTGTTGGTGAGGAGGCAAAGGAGGACCCTGTTTACTGGCTTCGAGCATGTGAAATATACATTTAATGTATGTGAAGATAGATAGCGTAGTAATTCATAGGAAACATCTTTGGTGTTCATCCTG
The DNA here is from genome assembly GCF_965638725.1 of Aptenodytes patagonicus. Lineage (NCBI taxonomy): Eukaryota > Metazoa > Chordata > Aves > Sphenisciformes > Spheniscidae > Aptenodytes > Aptenodytes patagonicus. The sequence goes on from NC_134954.1 coordinate 32,306,511, forward strand.
GCCTTGTAAAAGGGCATTTATCCTTACTTTCTCCCACCTCAACTTTTACTAGATTATTGTACTTCCTTATTAATTTGTCTGTAGTAGGATAATTTATAGTGTGTGTGTCAGGATACGTTAGCAGACTAGTTTACTTGTTGAAACTGTTCAGTGCTGTGAGGTAAGGTCCCAAAACTTGTGATTTAGGGAAAAAAATTAATTGCTTAAAGATGATTAACTTTGCTTTGCTCAGGGCATATGCTTTATGTGTGTGTAAACGTTTGTAAAGAAATGCAATTCACTGAAAACACAACTTGCAGAGTTTAAAGTGTTGCATTTAGAATTTGGTCACTGTCCACTGCAAATGGATGTATTTTTCCCCAAATATGTATAGGTGGCACTGTTGGTCTACGTATAATACCAGAATGCAGAAGGTGGCTTTCTAGCAGTTTCTCAGACATTTTAAATTTGGGGTATTTGAAAGTGCTGGCACCGTGCAACATGGATTTTTGGTGGATCCTGGTATCTGTCATTACAGCTGCTGCAGCAAGCTTCCCCTGGTTACTCCCAAGCAGGATGCTAGAGGCACTGTCTGCTTCAAAACCCTGTGATTGCGTCAGTGTCAATCCATTTAGGATGGGAGTTTGGGGAAGAGCACCACCTTACTTTAATCCTGTGACCGTTCATTTGTGAAAACTAATTGCACAAGAGGCAATTAAATGAAGTTGATATAGCAAGATAGTGTGTGTGATTCAATAAAACCATTGTTTTACCTTGCTTATATAGGAAAGCAAAAAGCTAGAGATGCCTTATGGAGAAGGCTTCTAGGAATGACAGAGCATCTCCAGGGAGGAAAAACGCAGGGGAGGGAGTGGAGAAGCAGAAGTTGGAGCAGGAGCCAACTGGAGGCAAGGGGGTAAAAAAAACCCACAGGAACTGCGTGAGGAAAAGGACTATGTGTTCATCATAATTGGAAAAGAGGCAAAACCTGTGGAAGTAGTATTTAACAGAAAAGTGGTTCTTCAATATTTGGTCAAACTCAGAATTGATGTTGTTGTCTTTGGGACAGGACGTGGACTAACTGCTCCTTTTTCTTTCCTTCTTTCTTTCCCCTCAGTGTTCAGGACAAAGATGGAGTGCTGGATCCTGCAGCCATCCCTCGCTTCATTCCAGAAATCACAATTGGAGGCAATGAATATGATAAAATCTATTATGAGTATCGATCGGTAAGTAATACCAGAAGGGGAGCAGTTGTATGGTAGCCAGGCAACTATCCCTGCCAAGGTGTAAGTGCGTTCGTAACTGTCCTGTGCACAGCCTGGGTGTCAATCTCATGTACAGGCATACACATTTCTGAGAGTAAGTTCTGGATTTTGCCCAGATCACCACCTTTTTTGAAGTCTGGCTTCCCCACAAGAGGAATAATGAGGCAGATGGTTTGTTTCATAAGCTGATTTTCTTTTTTGATCTTTAGATGTGGACTAAAGGATAAGTGGTTTTCATTTGTTTTTGTTTCTCCTGCCCCGATTAGTCTCTGACCTCTGAAATCTAAAATAATCCTTTGAGTCAAACAAGAAAATTGGAAACCCATGGCAACTTCTATGAAGACAACAGCTTATAAAATGCTGAGGGAGGGGGTGTTTTTTCTGGAATAGGCTGAGGAGGTACAAATGTTACATTGCTTCTCAAAACTGTTGTTGCTTTAAATAGTGTGTTTCTGTACGTGGGCACACATCCAAAGCCTGTTGTGGCCCAGCACTCTCTTACACCTCATGCAGGCTCCCACACAATGTTTTAATTAGCTGCTTGCCTTTCTGGTTCTGGAGACAACGGCTTCCAATTGACTTAGCACTTTGCCCTATCGCTTATTGTTATTTAGCTGGCATGGGGTCCTCTTGCACCACATGGTGTTTTCCTAAGGCCCAGGTATTGTAAATTCTCATTAGAAACTGTGGAACTGATGACAATTAATACTGATTAGACAAACTGAAGTCACAGATGATGGTATATTTTCAAGTTGAATTGAAATCATCTCTGCCACTGCATTTTTTTTTTAAGCCATCACTGAAGACAAAAGAAGGAAGATCTAGATAAATTGTTGTAAACCATGATTTGCATAGTCAAAACACTACTATTTTTCTGTTCCTGTTAGTATACAGTCTCTTACTGAAATTAAAATGTAAGATACAGGTTCGTGGACTTGTTTGGAAACTCTGGACTACCAATGTTTTCTTCAGGAATAGTCAGTTCAGAAGTCCCTGTGAATATTCAACATAATTTGTTTCTCCTCAGCTTAACTATGCAGTGGAGAGGCTCCTGGGTTCATGCTGTTCTGCCTTACTTGAGATGTAGTCTTTCCAGCTTGTAAAAGGGGCTAAAGCTAAAGGTTAAAGTAGCAGAAAGCGTCTCAATACTCCTTGAGGTTGTCTAATGGGTTTGAAAACTCCCTGGTCCATCTGAGAAATTGCTATCAGAATTTTGTGCTTCTTGGTATCACTTACATTTTTAAGTCCAAAACTTCAAGCTCAGACTAAGGATTTTTGGAGTCCTTCGCTCCAAGAGACGTCTGTGCATGTGCAGCACATATTTCAGAAGGATCTGCTGCATGACTTGTTGCCAACATGCAACATCCATCTGTACTGACAGTGCCTTTCTTCCCGAAGATGATGGGTTTTTTTGGCTGAAATGTCACTTTGCAGTGGAGCTGGGAATTATTGAGGCTGCCTGACACACAGCTAGATGTGACCTTGGTGCTGCGTGCTGAGAACCGGGGGTAATACTTCTGAAAGCCTTTTTTCTCTAACTATACAACAGCACATTCCTCTTTGTGCTGGCAAGAAACTGAGAATGCCCTAGCTCATCAAATAGCTGGCTTCCAAGAAAAATTGTGACTTGCCTTGCAGATGTATCAAAGGGATGCTTAGGAGTAGGAATATGAATACCTGGGAAGGAAAGCTGGGCTCTTGGATTGCTCTGCTTGATGCCAGTTAGTTGACAGCAGAAGCTGAGCACTGTCAGTGCAAAAAAACATTGCCAAAATATAATCTCCCTTCTGCAGGCATGCTTTTAGGTCCAGATTCAGGAAAGTACTGTGGAAAGTGATAATGTCCTTTGGAATAAGGAGGAGTTGTACATTTCATGAAGCATTTGGTTAAATTCAGGCAATACTAGCTACTCTCTTTCTCTCTTCTGAATGCTTAGACACTTGTAATCCTTCAGGGATGGGGGGGCGTCTATAGGGATGGTGCACAATGCAAAAGATGCTGGGTTTTCCTACTTCCTATAAGCTACTGGAAGGGGAAGCACAAAGCCAGCCCCACCTGCCGTTTTATGTTCCAAGATATGTTTCAATTCTTTGTGTTGAAACTTTGAAGATCTGGGGTTTTTTTCACTCCAACTTTGTTTAGCAAATGAAGGTGTGAATTTCTTTGTAAGGCAAGGCTTATATTCAGAGGTAATACAGCATGAGACCAACCAGTGCAGGCAGAAAAAGCAGATGAACTTCTAGACATACAAATCGTAGCTATGAGGTTGCTGGGTCTAACGAGAGGGAATCGTAAACCCTTGCCTTGCCCATGTTTATGCAGGGATGGTTACAGCTGCGCTACCACTTCTGCATTTGAAGACAGGTAAAGATTTTAGGCTCACATGACTTGTAAATAAAGACTTAATTATGGTATAATTACAGAACTTCAACTTTTCCTTGTGGGAAATACGTGCTTTTAAAGTTAGTGTAATGATGTTTACCACGTAAATACAATGATTTGTGTAGGGGATTTTTTTCCTCAGCAATCTTAAACTAGTCGTAAATCCTTGATCATACCAATAGGCAGCTAACTGCTGTGCTTTTCAGAGTTGCATGCACACAATTCATGCTGCCTAATAATGGTGGTTTTTGGGGATTTGCAAATTCCACGCAGAAGCTGTTTATTGTTCAAAATATTCATTAGTCAGAAGCAACTGAGAAGGAGGAGGAAACACTCTTCAGAGTCCAAGATTTTAGTATGTGTGCCTTTCTGCAAAATAATGAGGTAGCCACATACAGCTCTGAATACTAGAAACTCTCTTTTTACATATATCCTTTAAACTTCTTCAAGTGTTCCTTTCACATGTGAGGAGGTGGCTTTCTGCCTCATTCTCTTATCATAAAGTCATCTGGCAGGGTTCAGCTGTTCTGTTCAGGCATTCATAAACTTCTAAAGAGGCTTTTCTGGCAAGGGAAAAGTAACCTTTTAGTCAGGTTCTGTAGATCACAGAGATAAGCATGTTCATTTGTAAGTGAAGCAACATTATTTTAGGAACTGTCAGACTAGTAAAGACTTGACTACTCGTTTTTTTTTTTCTTAACAACTGCTGTATCTCTCTGCTTTCTTCCAACTGCGCACAATCCCCATGGATAGTGCTCCAAACTCCATGTGCGCCCTGTGAAGCTGGAGCACTTAGGCAGATGTGTTTGCAGAGAACACAAAAACAAATGGTTCTGTTTAATGGAATCAGTGTACTTAAATAATGTACTTATGTACTTCACACTCCCGAATGCTGTTGGCAAGTCCTGCTGAATCTCCTAGGGGTGGTGAAAAAAGGATTCTTTTACGTGTATGCTCTTTTCTGTATACATAAAAGTGCAGCTGTCTAAGATTCATATTGAAGCCATCACCTACGTCTTTACCTCTGAAAACAAAGCTGGAGAACTTTAAAATAGTCTTTGCCACCTCTCCCTTCACTGCAGATCGTAGGGAAATGATCAGTATTTCATTTATGTAAACTTCGTGTTTAAAAAGCCTAAAAAAAGTAAAATAATGGGCTGCTTATCACAAGGTGTACCAGAGCCTGAGTCCAGCGTTTGCTGGTGTTCACTCAAGGTGAAAGCAAAATGGTTAAAACCTAGTCTCCTTTCTCATGTCATCAGCCCCAGCAGAAAGCATTTCTGCTAGCCCACTCACCCCAACCCTGGTTCACGTAACCCAGCTCCCCTGTTTGTCCAATGGCTTGTCCCAACATCTTTAAACACAAGTCTAAGAAACCCTGAAGGACAAAAGGGCTGTCTTCAGTAGTATGCTTAAAAACTGTGGCTTGCATCTCATGCTCTAGGATTTGTTTGGGTTTTTTTTCCCCTCATCCTTTCTCCAGGGTGTAAGATTGCACAGTGGGAGGGGTATCCTACCCTCTTTATAGTTTGCTGGGATTCTTTAAGTATATGTGCTGGTGTGTATACTGAAGAAAGTAACCAAATGCTTGGGCACACACATTCTTCTTCAGACAAGACAGGCCTAGGCACCTAGAAGTTCCTTTTGTACTAAGGCAAATCCCATATCAAAATGTTCTATCTTTTGTTAGCCTAACTTACACAATTAGAAAAAAGGAAGTCAGGGATGTGTACCTTACCCTTGAAGCAGACAGTTGTGATGAATTCTTTGAAGAATTTATTCCACACTCTTGAACTACCTTCAAAGACGCTTCCTATCCAATATGACTTCCAGCTCCTGTGAGTGCGTGTGCCTGTGTGTTAAGGCTTTCTTAGATCAGTTTTAGTTGTCATCTTTCAGTCTGAAGTGTCCTTCTGCTCTTGCATCGAAATAGTGAGCCACCTACTTCCCTTCCTTTCTTTACCCTCTTATTGCTTTTCCCCACCATGCACTGGCTATTTGCTGATCCTGGCACACTTCAACCTCCATCCCTTGGCTCCTTTCCTTGATGGTTCTCATTGTCCTCCTTTGAACCATCTAATTGTGCAATGTCACTTTCTGTGGTGAGATAAACTTTGCATGTGTGCCATATTCACCACATGAGGAAAGCAGAGGCTTATTTGGCAGTAGTATTGATTCTGCTTTGTCCATCCTTGTCAGTGCAGCTCCATATTAAGCAGAGACAAAATGGGTGGCTCAGATTTTTCTGCCCAACATTTAACTCATCAAGAAAGTAAATAAATATGACACTGAAAGGTAAGAGAAGGCTCTCATTTTCTTTTTCCCCACCCTTTTCCCTTGGTGGAAGACTGCTTTTGGAATATGGGTATGCTGACCATGAGGCAAGGAAAGCGTGAGCTAGTCAAAGACCTAGCTACTGCTATAAGGTGCAATTCGGCTCCCATAACTGTGTCTCTGGCAAGTCCCTTCAGCTTGCTAACCTAACAGGGATTTATTTTTTTTTTTATTCCTGGACTAGTCTTATGCTAGATTGCCAAATGGAACAGGTTTCTGGGGTTAGGTGAATACTGGAGCTGTGGAAGGGAAGTAGTGGCTGGGGCGGGATGGCTGCCTGTCCACAGCAGCTGCACCAGCTCAACTGCCTTGTCAAGCTGCATCTTCGTATCCTGCTCCTCATCCCCCTCCCTTCTGCCCCAGGACCTGGGAGTGTGTGGCTGGCAGTCCCCTGCAGTCTTGTGTATCAGCAGTGGAGAAGCAGCAACAGGTTGGAGGGGAGGAGAAGCCCATGCTTTTCCCACAGGCTCTTTATTTCCCTCTTTTTCATAAAGATGCAACCTCAGGGGTGGGAAATCCTCAAGTGTGGGATGCCTGCCTTGGTAGTTGCAGGGAAACAGCTGTAACACAGCAAGGTTTTGAGTGAGGAAAGGTGGGCCTGCAACATTAGTCAACTCTCAGCCTCACAATGCAAAAATCAGAGTATTGTAAGAATGTGTGTTTATCATTAGAAGATCATAAGTAGCCCAAAAGGGAAAACATTAAGGGAAGACTTTCTCCAGGTTTGATGTGGCCCAGGTTGCATGTGAAGTGCAGCCCTGACCCTTCTTGGCAGCTGTGGTTGCAAGGGGCTGAGGATGGCTGCTGGCAAATGGGAGGGTTAGGAAGTCCTCTAGCTTTCCCATCTCTTCTGACAGTGCAGAGCACTCCTGGCTTACACACAAATTCCACCATTTAAAATATCCTGAACTAAAAAGAAATACTTGAGCTTTCAGGGAGCCAGAGTCTGGATCAGCAACAGGGAATGTTTGTGTCAAAATGACGCATTGAGGTTTAACATGGTGATATTGCGTGGTGGGGTCCTCACCATCTTGGCCTTTGGCTGCAGATTTTGGGTTTCAGAAAAGCTACAGGCTTCTAAAAAACCCTTTGACCAATTCTACTTGTATGCTCAGAGTACATTACCCATACATACATACAAAGTACAACTGCTGCAATAAGCTTTATCTAAGCCATGAATTGTCTTTCATGGTACTCTTGCCTTTGCAGAAGTAGGGAGGTTTAGGATATCTTTCTTCTCCATGTTTGTGATTGTTACCATAGCAGCGTCTTTGATACAATCTTCTGTTTTCTCTCTCCTGCCATTTTTTCTTGGCTTGATGAAGTTTTCATTTTTTTTTTTTAGGATCAAGATCTCCCTTCCTAATTCTTATTTTAATGGAGGTGTTTGGCAGCTGTAATGCCCAGCCCTGTCTGCTCTTGAATCCAGGAAGGAATGAAAACAGACACACAATAAATTAGAAAAGGCTTAATTTAAGTTTTTTCCTGTTTTATATCTGCAAAAATATTTTTAGCCCTTTCTAAAGTAACAAGATGTTGCGTGGCTAAATATTGGTAAGACCAGAAGAACCTGAAGAATAACTAAAACCTAGGAATGATGAAGTTGTTCCTGAAGGGTACCTGGAAAGGGGTGGGAATAGGCATGTGATCTCCTTCTCTTCCCACCTTCCCACTCCTCCTCTACTCTCACTGATCTTGTACATACAGGGAGAGTGTGAGTAGCCCTTCTGCTTTAGAAACTTGTAGCTTCTCTACCCTGCTTTCCTTGAAAGATATCATGGGCAGTTGGCAGGGATATCTATCCCAGATATGGGGGGGGAAGGAACCTGAGAGACCTTGGGACTATCTCAAATCTTGGTCTTGATAGTTGTCTGTTTTGTTTTAGATGACGGACCATGCTGTCCCAGGCACTGGGTACCTATGTAAATCAAAAAGACAGTAAAATCCCACTGGTGTTAAAATAATCCATTTCAAACTTGACAGTCTGCAACTGAGCCCTATGAAAGAAAACATTTTTTTATGTGGGAGCACATCCTCCCTCTCCCAAACCCCTCTTAATCCCGTACCCATGTAGGAATGTGATCCTCAGGGTAGGATCACAGGTACAAATCCTCTATTAAATAAAAAAATAAAATAAAAACCCAAGGAAAATAGCTTGGAAGAAAGATCTTTTGTTAGTGATTAAGCAAAGTGGAGAAAAGTTGCAGGTGAACTGTTCCCACTCCACTCTTCTGTATCTCCTAGGAAACTTTAATTAAAAAAAATCCAACCCTCAGAGAACAGTTTTATTGTGGTATCTTATATTGAAAATCATGCTCTAGATCAGGAGAAGGTTTTGGTAAATCTCTAAGAAGGATACCTGGATTTATTTTTTGCTCTCCCTGCATTGCTCCAGCTTCTCAGGGATAACATCTCCATGGAGATCTTAAACACCTCAAACTGACGTTACTTCACAGTTTATCTGTGCTGGTGTGGTGATGCAGTTTTGGTTGGGATGGCATTAGTGTACGATCTTCCTTGTTTCCTGATAGTGTTTTTATGCTGAGAAGTGCTTTTGGGCTTTTTAATGTAGAACTGGCATTGCTAAGACCTGTTGCTACCTTAGGTAATGTAACATAAGGAAAGCTATTTTAAGAGGCTTTTTGCATTTTACCTGTCCAGTTAGAAAAGCAAGCCTACAGTTAGTACAACACTTTATCTGGCTTGGATATAGTTACTTGGCTTTTTCCTGTGGTAGGTTTGCACTCTGTAGTGGATAACTGGCATTTCTAACATATTTGCTGAGAAAAACCAAAGTAGATATGATTCTGCCGCTATGGAGAATAGTCATTAGGGCAAGTAGGCACTGTGGGAAAAAAGCTGTGACAAAATACTTAGCTGTTCCTTATTGCTTGCTTATTAAAAGCAAGGCTAGAGATATACATTAGATTGTTTATGGTGTTCGTAGTTGTTCAAATTGTAAGTCAGAAATTCATTTCTACAAATCAGATTCCTGCTTAAGCTCACTTACGTTGTTTGAAATAAAAAATACTTCAGCTTTAAAGAAATATGCTGTTTCCTCCTTATGGCCACTTCTATTTCCAAAAGATTTCTACTGTCTTGTCTGTCTTTTTCAATGAATGAATGAAGGGTAGGACAACAGTCAATGAACAATTTCAGCAAATTGGAATTGTTTTAACCTCAATTCAGTAAAGCTTTTGAGTACTCTTGTTACTTGGGCTATAATGAATGTTCACAGCATTAAGAATTTTGTTTGAGTAAAGAATGGCAGGAGTCAAGCTGTAAACAAATCTATCTATGCCAATCCTTTGGAAACGAAACCATATACACCTTGAATGTGTGTTTGGGGGTTATTACACCACCCCCCTGTTTTTTTTATCTGTTGCTCTGGAACATAGGAACCAAGCTCTTCCAGAATACAGCCAATATATGAAGCTACATGTTCCTAGATTTAGCTGTGTGCCAAAAACAAACACTGACAAACTTCAGGAAGTCAGGATTTCTTCTGGAAAAAGCAGTAGTCTTTGCTAACAGTGGTGATGGAAGGTGCTGCTATTATGCTTGTTATAAACAGCCACTAAATGAAAAGGTTTGGATATTGATGAGCCCATGCTTGTGGAGCGATGACTCTGTTTTTAAGTGCTGTTTGATCAGCGCTGCTCAAAACGTGCTATTTATAGATCTACTTTAGCTGTGAAGCCCAGCCATTAGTAGAAAGCAGCACAGGAGTAGAAGGGAAAAAATGGTAATTCTTTTTGCTCCTGAAATGTTGGAAAACAAGACATACTCTAAACTGATGGATGTAGACCTTTTCAGGTTGTTAAAACTCTCCAGAGCTCTACCTGTACATGTCTGGTTTGAAATTATTTTGAGGAGCTATGAAATGCAGCCACAGTGTATAGCAAACAGCTGGCTGAAACTGTTTGTTGCTACTCTGCAGCCTATACCACTTTATAGGGCTTTTCATCATGTTTATAGTTCTGACAGACACTTCTGTGGCAGAGTTCTTAATTTAACTGAGGAGATGATCTTGTTTTCATCTTTTTACTGATGCTCTTTTAAAGTTGAGCAGTTTCATTCTTCTGAGCTGGCCCTACCTTTGGGTACAACTCATTTCATTAGTTTCATGCTCTGTGTGGTGGATTTTATCACATACTTCTTCAGATAATCCTTGCTGCCAACTTTAAGTTCTGCACAGTGTAATGCAGCAGACCAAGACTTGATTCTGTCTCATCCATTTCCACGGAGTGGAAAAATCTGTTACTTGGCAGTGACCTTGCAGGAACTCATGTTTACTTCCTGCCACAGGGATACGTGTGAGCTGTTGGGCTTGTCTAGTGGGATCTCTGTTCCCATTTGCTTGTTCAGTGCTGCTTCAGTTGTAAGCTCTTGAGGGCAGAGAATTAATTCTTGTGTTGCAAAGTCTGTGTCTAGATGGCTGCTGTGATAACATGGCTTTTCTTACTTTTTGTGGGAAAGATGGTTCAGCTTTGGTGTGATGGTTGACTGGTTTCTCTGCCTCTTCGTGCTGGACAAACCTGTTGGTGGCTCCATAGGTCTCTTTGGGCTGATGTCAGTGAAGGACCTAAGAGGGTTTGAAGGGATTTATTTGACCATGTATGCTACTCCTTTTACTTGCCTGTGGAAATGTGGTGGTGTTAATTAATCATGCATAATAGGATGCACTACTGTTATTTATAATGTGGCCATTAAGTGACACCTTTTCTTTGGTCTTGCTCAAGTGCCATTTGAAGGTAACAAGCTTGGAGTGGTCCTGTGAATGTGCCAGGCACTTGCAAATGATGTAGCCTTGCTGATTTTCATTAGAGTTCTGACTGGGAAACTTACTCATAATTCACAAGTCTCGTGGGAAATGCAAGTCGCTTCCAAGTACTTGCCTGGTTTCCCATCGAGACCCTCTAAATTTTGTGGCAGCAGTATCCTTCAGCAAGGAGTCCTTCAAGCCATTGGCTTTGTTTGATGGCACCTGTATCTTGTACTGGAAGAGACAGTGAATATTCAGTCCTTCTCTGTGTTCTCCCAGCAACTGGCAAGTTATGCAGAGCTTTGTCCTATCTCCCTTCCATCATCTCTTTTCTAGGCTGGACAGTTTACCTCTTCTGGCTGCAATACCAGCAACCTCAGGGCTGGTTGCTTGTTCCCATCCCTGCCCTTGTGCTGGCTAAGCAGCTGTGGGCAGAACAGGCTGGGAACTTCAGCTGGGTGCAGTTTGGAGCACCAACTTAACCATTTGTTGTCACCAAAAAAAGCACATACTACCACCTGCCTGGCATCCCCAGATCTTCTCTGGTGCTCCTACCACTCTTCTTTGCAGTGGTCTGGTATGTGTTTGGCTGACTGAGCTTGCAGAGTCACTGAAAACTAACCCAGCCAGAAGGAGTGAATAGCTTCTCGCTGGGCAAGGGCTTTGATTGAGCTTGTGGAATGATCCAGCAAAGCTGCAGAGCTGGCTTGGACTGTGCAGCAGAGAGGTGATAGGATGGGTAATGTAGGACCTCTTCTTGTTGGCATCATGCTATTCAGTCCATTCAGCCACAGTGTGCAACAATACTGCAACACTTTTCATTTGGCTGTCTAATCCAGGCTCCTTGTGACATTGAGCAAATGCTTGTTCTGGCAGGAGGTGGGCCTGTGAGGAGCTAGCGGGGAGGCAGAAGACCACAAGAACAGGAATGACTCCTGTTCCAGTATTTTTCCAAATGCTTAATAAGTGCTAAAAGATCACCAGCTGCTTCTGTGGGACAGACTACATTGTTCCTAGTTGTGCAGCCTTTTTACTATGGACATGGCTGTAAAATGTGAGCTTTGAAGAGCCCTTTCTCGGGAAGTCATCTGTGTTACTTGTACCTGGGGCAGACAGTGTGCAGAACACAAACTCACATCATTCTGCTTGCTAGGTAATACGGGATTTGTTTACTGTGCCTTCCTTTTCCCATTTTTTGGGCTATTTTGAAAGCTTGGCTGTAACATATCCCAAAACTCAGCTGCTTTTGCCAAGGCCCACTGTGAATGATGGAGTATGGATGAATACTTACTCTAAAATTCACTTTGATGTATTGCATGCCTTTAACCAAAGGCACATGGGCAAATTGTTTTGGACAATGAATTTGAATTCTGTTGGGATTGATATTGTATCTTTTAAAGAGGGCAGATTTACCCAGAAACAAAACTGTAAACTCCCATATTCTCCCAGAGAGCTCCTGTTGCTTTAATAATCTAGTTATCTGGGAATCTCTTGAAGTATCAAAGGGCCAATTACGTGCTGCCTGGAGAGGACCAGGGAGAGCTGGTTTTGTGCTAGAATTAATAGATACAGGCTGGTCACAGCAGGTCTGATGTCCTCCCTAGCTCACCACTGTAAATTTGCAGGGCAGAGATAGTAATCATTTATTTTTCATCTCGCATCTCCTCTTTGCTCAGCAGGAGTAACTCTTAACAGGACTGCATGGTTTCTTCTGATATTTAGACAAGACATTAAAGACAACTTTAAATGAAAAAACCTTAGAAAAACTGATCAAGAATGGCTTGTAATAGCTTGTGACAAGGCAGGGTGGGGAATGTCTCATGAATGACGTAGAAGTCTTCTGTTAGCTTGATGTTTTAGGGAAAGAAGTGTCTTATTTTCTGTCCTTCAAATAAAATAAAAAAAAAAGAAAAATAACACGACCACCCCCCCTCAAAACAACAGGTTCATCCTGGATTAAATAGCTGGTTTTGTGGCCTGAGTATAGATTTCATCAAGACTGGGTCTTGCTTCTCTCTGCAGGGGCAGCTCTCTCAAACAAGATAGTCTTACAGTTTTTTTGAAAAGAAAAATCATCAGGACAAGTCAGGGGTCCTATGTGAAACCAGTGTTTTTGTGGAGATGAGCAGATGATCTGTGTGTAACTATTTGTAAAGGCTGCCAGTGGATAGCTTATTTTTAAAGGAAGGGTTTTATTATAGCACCTTTGCTTATTTCAGACTTTTTCTCACAAACCTCACTTGCTTTTTCATGGTGGTTTGCTTCTTGATTCCAGTATTGTATCTCAAAGATGAATGCTGTGTTCTGTCTTTTCCATTCCCGGAGATAGGAAGAGACGTTCTGGAGATAGACTCTGCTTTTGGAGCTAGGACCTGTCTGTCTCTGGTACTGCAGGTCATGGTCAGTACTTTCTGAGGGGGACTACTTTTCAACCTTTGAGACTCGGGTGTTAATGTATCTACAACTGTTTCCTCTGTAGGATCACTCAGTTCAGAGTAATTGCCAAAGTAGCTACTTTATGCACTGATCCTGTTGCTGGCAGGTTTTGTTCCCACGGCTTAGTTATATAGTGGGTACAGAGCCTGGTTTATGTTTATTCAGGCTGAAACTGCACTTAAAAATTTGTGTCGCTTTTGCAAAGCAAGTTGGTAGGAGATGATTTTGATGACAGCGTTGTTGGCACACTTGTGGTGAGTCTTCTGTCACATAAGCGTGCTTTTGCTGACCTGATGCAGCCTGCTTGGCCTGGAGGAGCGCTTTCCTTGCCTGCAGAGAGAACACATACGCTGTGTAAGGGGAGTTTGCTATTTTAACCATACTGGCAGGCTTTCTCTTGTAGTCCTGTGTGCTGCATCTGTAATCCCTTAAAATGGCTGCTACTTAAACAGCCTCTTTTCCCAAATCTTTAAAGCTGAAGGCAGAATGGCTTGGCCGCTGAATGTTTGTGTCTGTAATGCTGCCTGAGTGCTTTTGCAATGTGGCTGCACATGGCAGCAGGCTGAGAGGGCCAGGTTTGGCTTTCCATCCTGATGCATGATCTGCACAGCTGTGCTTGTCCTCTTCCTCCTGAACCCTTGTGGAAAGCTTTGGTTGTGGGACATCTGTTTGGTTGGCTAGATGGACTACCATAAAGAGGGTTGTGTGCTTCAGTGTCTCATGTCCTTTCACAGACTTGGAGCTAACAGGTCCTCATCTCTAGGTCTAGACACAACTCCTTGAACCCCCAAATGCCAACTCTGTTTAGGCTACTGCTATTCACCCCTGTTTGCTCTCATCTCTGTGATAATTTGCTTTCCCTCCCTGGTGAGGGTGCAGACCCTCCATCTTTCCTAGTACATCTGATGTCCCCCTCCCAGCGCTCCAGTCCATCCAGCCTTTCCCTCTGCAACGTGTTTCTTGGTTCGCTAGGCTTGAACCGCTCCTTGCATGATGCTCTTGTGACCTCTACAACCAGCCTAAGCTCTTGAGGTGCTGTCAGAAGGAAAGGCTTCCCGCTGCAGTCCCCAGCCCTCTGCCATCTCACGTACAGCGATGTGTAACAAACTGTACAGAGCAGTGACTTCGTGCGGCAGCACCGTGGTTCCCTGAGCCCTGCTCTGGGAACCACGGGTACAGAAAGGTCAGTCAGGCTAACCTGCATGTCCAAGCTGCCTAGGCGGAGGCTACTCCCAGCAGCATTAAGGGTCTGTGCAGAAGAGTTGCAGCCTGAAAGGTCAGTGAGGTTCAGAGGCAGCATGTGAAGGCTGTTGCTTAGATCCCAGGGTACTGGTGAAATTTGGGTATGGGGTTCGAGAAACTTCAGTTTTTCCAGCAAGTAGTGGTTTTTGACTTTGCTTATGAAGACAGGCAGATACTGCTTTTGCTTTAATAAAGTTAAGTTCAGCTCTTGAAGGCTAAATATGCAATTTCATTTGAATGGTTTAATTTAACGTAGTAATTAACTCAGTGTTTCATGCATGAAATACTTCATGTGTTTAATAATGTGTGCCTATTTTGGCATGAGATTCTACTGACTGATTCAATTCTACTACATGCTATGATTAGAGGGGTCATCTCTTACTAAAACTGGGCATGTGAGTGTGTAGGGAAGAATTGGATGAATCCAGGTGGAATATGCTGTTGTGCTGTTGACATATTGGCCTAGTTTTTATGTATATTACGGCATAGTGGTTTTTGTGGCCCCCCTTCCAGCTGCACAGCTCAAATTTTTCAGAGGGACTGATTTTTCTACCAGTGTTAATCATTGTTATAAAAAAAATATTTCACGTTGCACTTCTGCAGATACCACGAGGCACTTCATAAAGAATCTAAAAATTTCCATAAAGAGTGAAAAGAGAAATGTTTCTGACTGAACTTTCTGCTTTCTCTAGCTTCCTGGTCGCAATTTTAGGCAAGGCTACAATGCTGATGTTGGTGACAAGTGGATCTGGCTGAAATGAGATCTGCCTCCCCTTGGAGACCTAACCACAATGCACCACAGAACTTGAGTGAAGAAGCCGTTGAGTTCAGTTGTGCCTGCTCTGCATCGATTGTGTAGCGTGAAGAAAATGCTGGTTAAATCATCTTCCAGCTACAGCATAAGAGAATAGACTCCTAGAAGGGAAATCACTTTATTCTGGTTTGTTCTTCCCTGATGAATTCAGGGTGATTTGTCTTTGGATGTTTGATAGTCAACATGTGATAACAAAGTGATCTGGTATTACAGGGGCAGACTTAAGATGAATGCTGAACTTTCTCTTTGTCAAGACTGTGGCATATTATTACACAGGATTATTGTTGTTTTGCTGAATCAAGAGAAATTAAACCTGTATCCTCCTGGGTCTCACAAAGTTAATTTCTTGCTCTGTCATGCATGGTGTTTTATTAGTTTCATTAGAAGAGTGCACATGCTAAAAAAAGCGCTTGCATCATGTTCTGAAAGCCTCTTGCTGGACATCAGCATCAAAGCAGGCAAGCATAAAAAAGCTCATTGAGAGAAGGAAATAAGTGTTGATCTCAATTTAACCAGCAAAATACCTGTGCTTAAAAGTTAAAAAAAAAAAAAAAAAAATCAAAATAATTGCCAGCAGTTGTACTCATAGCTTCTTCCTTTGAATGGGTGCTATAGATCAAAATGTTTGTTGGGTATAAGACAAATGTAATTATTATTTTTGCAAGTCCCTGAAAGTCCAAGTTGGAGTTCTTTTTAAAGAAATGATTCATTTGGTATTAGTTAGTCACACAAATGAGGCACCTTGGCATTGGTTCAAGCAGTGCTGAAGATTTAGTCTGCAGTAATTCTGCATTTCCAGGAAGGGGCTAACTACTTCAACCACTGAGTAAAAGTGCTGCCAGGCATTCCAGTGTTCAGGACAATGCCTTTGAATTAAGCAGCCAGGTCTTGCCCATGCCCCTTCCCATATCAAAACTAGTATGAAAAGACTCCTTTAACAAGAGCCTTGGGGGCCTGGTTAGATACTGAAATAAATGAGCAGTGGGATAGAAATGTGGCTCTTCTCACTGATCTCTTAGCTCTTTGTTTCCATGTTTTATGGCTTTATAAACTTTCACCTCTGGTTGCAAAAGGACTGACTCCACTTTGGTGCCACTGTGCCACCCTGTGCTAATGCAGCTTGTGGCTTCACAGTGATGAGCAAGTGCTGGGGTGCAAGGCCAGCACTGTGCCTTGGACTTGTGTGAAGATGCAGCAGAACTGGTGTAGTCAGTCCTGTGAGGCTGTGCATATTTTTTTTTTTGAACTGTTGCAAGATCTTTGTGCATTTTCAGTAACCAGCCTCTGGAAGGCGGGGCACTGGACCTATGCATGTTGCAGCTCAGCAGTGTGCTTCCTTATCCCATGTCTCCCCCAGGAAGGTGTATCTTAGTGCTCTCATGCCTGAGGACCTGCCAGCCTGAGCACGTGTTGTCTTCTCCTATGCAATGAGATCCTGAGCAATTAGTGTTAGCTTTTCTTATCTATCCAGAGTGACATCTTGCAGCAGTCAGTGATGTGTGTGGAGATGAAAAGAACATCTGCTGTGGCTTTAGGTTCCCTTTGGAGTGGTCCAGATCTGTTTTTACAGGTGTCCTCCACTCAG
This sequence comes from Aptenodytes patagonicus, assembly GCF_965638725.1. NCBI lineage: Eukaryota > Metazoa > Chordata > Aves > Sphenisciformes > Spheniscidae > Aptenodytes > Aptenodytes patagonicus. The sequence goes on from NC_134954.1 coordinate 32,323,313, forward strand.
TATTGCTGTGTTCTCCAGGTGCTGTAATTCACCTGGCAATGTGCATGCAACCTGATGTTGGATCTCCTAGATAGGCATTTTGTGCTGTGTGTAGTGCTGGTGAAGCTGTTGTGTTCAGCTTTGCCATAGTGGGGCACAGTGAGGTGCAAAGCATTTCTAAGAGCCTTCCCTGCCTGCTCCAGCAGCACGCTGAGCTGAGCTTTGGATGTAAAGGAGTTTAATTCCAATCAGGAAAAGCAGTGTTGGCTTGTATGGCAAGCAGTGTGGTATGACAATAATGCATGTTGAGCATACTTTTTTATCCCGGCTTTAACTCTGCTTTAAAAGTAAACCTGTTTATAAAGTAAATCTGTGAAGGAAATAACTTTCCCCTTGCTGTAGGAAGGAGTGTTAGCTGTGTTTTTTCTCTTCCCTCCTTCCCACTCCAACACTTCAACCATCTCTTAGCAAACCAGCTGTAAAGTTTTTGGCTTTTGAAGACTATGCTGTGCCAGTTGGATGAATTTATCTCCAGTTCTTTATTAGATTGGAAAAGATAAAATGGCTCAAGTCCTCTCCATGCTTCTGTGTAGGTGCACATGTGATATCATCTGCAGTCTGTCCTCTTAGCCTGAGTTCCCATTGCCTGTGTTAACGCATAGGGAAGTTTGCCTCTTGTCTGTCATGTCCCATGCTTGATTCTGCCTGCTTTACAAAGGCAGATTCCCTGGGAATGGTGGTGTTTCACTTATAGCCATCAGCCACATTTTATGGGCAGAACCACTGGCTTTCCCGATGGCTGCAGTTGGTCATTCCAGTAGTCCAGCAACTAACTACCCGTGGGGTTCACTTTTCGGTTGCACAGGAGGGGTGAAAGGAAAGAGGAGGTGGGTGGGAATGGGTCCTGCTACCAAAACGAAGGGTTGACATGCTGCAGCCTTAGATGAGTTTGTGAAGACTGCCTCTTTGCCTGAGGAACCTGTGATTTCATGCCAACACCTGTCCCACTTTAAAAACTTGGCTTACCGCATTTCAGATTTGGTCTCTTAACCATCCCCATCTGGCCTTTGCTGTGGTTGACTGGTGAGTGTTTGTGCTTTTCTGATGTGTCCATTAATAGCTTCCTCATCAGCTGGGGGACAGCTGAAACAGTCTGGGGTGTGACAAGGTCAGCCTCTCTGCTGAAGATACCTGCATGTGTCTGAGCGTCCTCGTGCTTTGCACTTCAGCTTGAGGTATTGACTCCTCACCTGCCCCCACCTGTCTTGTGCTCTTCAAGAGTGACATTTGGCCCAGGGCTACAATTAAGAGATCCAGTGAGTTTCTTCCCCTTCCTCCTTCAAGGTGTAACTTTCATGTTTGAATAGCGGTGAGGTTTGGATGTTAACCATGCTGCTTCAGTTCTGTGAAAGGAAAGAGCTGCTGCAGTAAAGAGAAGGATGTGCATTGCCTGTGATGGGGGGACAGCAAAGATTGAAATGAGTCCCTTCTGTTGAAGAGCTTGCTGAGCAAGTGTAATTTAGGTGCACAACGAATTCCAGCTGGCTTCAAATGCTGTTTACAAAAGACTGGGCAAAATGAATCATTTGTGCAAAAGTTAATGGAAGCAACCAGAGCAGAGGGGAGATGAGATGGCACACTGTAACCTGACAGGCTGCTCTCCAGAAATGTTCCTGCTCAGGTTTAGTGCAAGCTGAGCATTTATGAAGAACCTCACAAGCCATCTGCATTAAAGGAGGTCTTGGAGGAAAAGGAGGTCTAAAGGTCAATGAAAAGGATTGACTTTTCCATATGTTCCTGTCCTGTTGACTTGCATGTGATCTTGGGCAAGCTTCTCAGAGGTGCATGGTCCTGAGAGCTCCCATTCATGTTGGTCAAAACCGAGCCCATCTGACAGTGTTGCTTCCCATGACCCTGCTTAGCTCATATGCAAAATGAGTGTTTTATAAAACACTGGTTGAATGATGGGATAGGCATTCAAAATTGTTGTCTTTGATGCTTTCCTCAGGGCTGAAGGGAGGTAGGGTCTCGGTTTCCCTGGCAGAAAGGTGCAGCTCTGTGGTCCTAGCTTGTCTTTCTGCTGCACTGGTGAGAAGGTGCCATGTCTGTCTCGCTGCAGTGATGAGCAAATCCTTGGCCACCAAGGAGACTGCTTTGCTCCAGTTTTGATGTCATGGGTTGGAGATATGAAAGGAGCTCATGCTAGAGAGCTTTCCTGAGAAAGGGAAACTATTTCCCCTTGTAGTCACTCAATGAGAAGCACTTAATTTGCTCTGACCCTTTTAACCCTGATAAGAGGGCAGCATTCTTTACATAGCTGCTGCTCAGACAGTGTCATCACATGAGCATCGCAGGTGGCAGGATGGCATGAAACTTGCAGGTTCTGCTCTGGTTCCCAGCTTTAAGTCTTTATTTGCCAAATACATATTCACAGTGAGATCAAAACAAGTGTGTTGCCTGCTGGTGCTGTGTAATTCCTCTGCAGGTGCTGGAGCCCAGCCTAGCTGCTTCTATCTGATGGGACCACTCATGACTATTTGATTCCTGCTGGTGTTCTCCACCCTCCCAAACAAACTCCAGGTACAAATGATACCCAGATCTTGCCTGCCTGAGAAAGCTTCATCTCAATTAGCTTAGTGGGTACTGAGTGTCTTCAAAGATAGCTGGGCATTGCAATCTGTGGCAGCTGCTGTGGTTCCCTCCAGGTGAGGCAGACACCACACCTCATTCCTCCACCTGCTTGTGGATCAGCAGTTCACAGAGCATGGCCTGGAGACACAATCCCAGACAGTGGTGCTGCATGGGGGATAAAGGCTGCATCTGCTGGCTGGTGTGCAGGCTGCTGCACCTACAGGAGAGCCTTCCCAGCCCTCAGCTGTGCCTCTGCACACAGGTATAAGGCAGAGAAATGTGAGTGTGTGGCCAAGGAAGGATTGCTGGTGGATCTGGCTGGATGTGGGGTTGCAGGCATGCCAAATGGGAGCATACTTCTCCCAGCTGTGGGCTAAAAGTTGTGGTAGAGCAAGGCTTTTGGTTTCTCTGGGTTCCTTATCTCACTCCTGCAGGCATCCTCCTTTTGGCGCTCGTGGGGCTCTGGCAGAAAGCGGGGAACCAGCTCTTTGGGGGACAGGGTTGTGCTGAATTATGGTGTCAGAATAGCGCAGCAATGCCACTGCATTCAAAGAAATGCCAGTTACAGTGTCTTTTGGGGGGTTGGCTGGAGCCTGACTTGCCCACGGTATGACAGGGTGGAAGTGAGGTGTGGGGTTGGAGCCTGTTAGCTGGGTTTTGGACTTCTGGCCCATGTTGTGTGTGGTAGGACCACGGCCAAAACCATGGCACAGCTTTAATCTTTGCTCCAGCTCTGATTCACTCGGTCCACTCCCTCTGTTGTGCAGTGCTCTCTGGGAGGTGAGGTGGATGAGTTGGGCTTGTTCTGCCAGCTGAAATGGTCCTAGAAGCCAGGCTGGTGTGGGCAGGGGCTGTACCTTCAATGAGAATGGGAAACCAAAGCCACCATGGTCTGAGAGGTCTCCCAAATCCCTGCTGACTTCTCCCTAGGGTACTTGTTCTGAGCACAAGCGAGAAAGATACTGCAGCTTGACAGAGCAGAAGGGAGGTGAGGGACTAAACTGGAGTGAGGCATCAAAGCTGATGCTCTTAACTGCTGCTTCGTGACCATGGTCTAGGTTATGCTAGGTTGTAAGTTGGTGATACAGACCAACCACCAGTCCCCAGGCAGGACTATGATGAGCAGACCCTTCTGGCAGGGCATTCAGCTCAAGCATTACTTTCAGGTGACTTTTGTCCAGTGTATTAATTCAAGAGACGGGATCCTTGCTGCTTTCGGCAGTTCCCCGTGAAGGACCGTGAAGGGTCATTGCTGTATTGGGACAGATGGCTGCTGTGTTGCTCTCCAGGTGGTGATGGAGAGCAGCAGGGTGGAAGACTGTGTCTTTAGTTTTGTGGGTATGGCTTCCTTACACATGCTGGCATGTCTGACAGCTCTCTGACGACCTGCACATACCACTAAGTGTCTCTGAGAAGAGTAGCTCCCAAATCCTGTCGGCGGCTTCAGATCCTGCCGCCAGTGCCATGGATAGCCCTGAGTTTTCCCCGTGCAAAACAAGGTCAAGTTGGTGAGTCCTGGGGCTGCTCCCACGTAACCTTCTGGTTCCCTTTGGGCGGGTGAGATCGGGTGAAGCACAGCCCTGCTATTTCCAGTGCAGGTCTCTAGTGGGAGGCAAAGGGGGCAGGCAGCGGTTTGCAGGCAGGGGTGGCAGGCTCTGCACCCCCAGGCTTCCTCTCATGAGGCATTCATGCAGTAAGGCTGTTGAAGGTGAGTACTGTGGGCTCTTCCCAGGAAATGTTTTGGTGGCTCTTTGCTTTGAGACACGGCTGGCTTGCTATATCTCCCAGCGAGGAGCTCAGTGGGAGGGCTGCTTCCCAGCCTCCTGTAGGACTGGTTTTCTTGGGCATGGGGAGATGGAGCCAGTTGAAGTGGCTTGCCTGGAGCCACGCAGCAAATCTGGGATTGCAGCAGACAGAGTCTCTGCCCGACTGGTCCTGTGCTTTCGTGGCACAACTGCCCCCTCTTCTCCTGGCCACGTTGATTGCCACCCCGCGGACTCAACATTCGTTGCCGGAGTCCCTGCAGGTCTGATTTTCCCCTTGGTGTCTGCATGCAGCATTTTGGTAAGGAGGCATGTTTAACTGGACAACGTATCTGCTCCCTCGCAGAGCTTAATATTAAACATGCTCCGCTGGCAGGAGCTTTTATGAGCCGTGGAGGCAGTGAAGAGAAAATGACTTTGATACCCAATAAACCTTTTCCCTGTGTGCTCAGATCTGGGTTGTGATACTGCTGGGTCACAAGTGGCTGCCTCAGCTGGTGTTTCCTGGCACAGCTCTGAGTACACAAACCCGCTCGCATCTTCCCATCCTCTTTGATTTGTGCCTCCTGCACTGTTTTATATTACAGTGCCGGGAACGTCCTGACCAGGAGATCTCTGCTGGTGCAGGGGAGCTGGGTAAGCAACTCCACCTCTATACCAGTCCTGCTGGTTTCCAGTAGGATGCACAGGGCTTTCCCAGCACATCCCATTAGGTGGCAATGCAGCCTGTTCCTCTGTGCAGCACCGGAGGATGATGGCAGTGAGCATGGGGCTTCAGCCTGCCTGGGGGGAGTTGAGCTTCAGACTGGTGACTGCAGTGGGGTAGGCTGAGGCAGCCAAGGCTCTGAGCACATAGGAAGGGCACTTTGACTCTGTGCTTTTAACTTGGCTTTGGCTGCCAAAAGACTAAGAGCAACCCTGGTATTTCCCATCCTCCTGGCTTTGAGGTGCCCTGTATCACGTGATGGCTGTGGTGATCCTTGGGCCAGCCCTGTCCCTCGCGTGGGCTACACAGGTTCTCTTTGCAAGTACTTTGGCCTCTGTGTCCACAAGCCTGGTGTTCCTGGTTGCCTTATTCCATGTCATCTCCCAGCAGGGCAACAGGAGAAAAAGTGCCTAAGTGGCATCAGGGCAAGAGAGGCACAAAGCATCTTTGGGGTGACCAGCGAGCGGGGCAATTCTTGTTCATCTGACTGCCAGCCCTCATACACTTGCCTGCCTTACAGACCCTGCCCCAGCTCGAGCTTCAGATGGGATAAGGCTTCTGCTCTCTATCCTTCTCAGCAGACTTTCCTGGGTCTGCAGAGGATGGAGGGAGACACCTGCAATGCCTTTGGCCAGGGCACTCAAGCTCTTGCTCAAGAAACAGGTGAGTAAAGAGCTCATCTGGCCAAGTGCTGACAGGCATGCTGGACTGCAGCCAGGGGACTTCCCAGGATGACCACCAGGCCAGACAGCAGCATTACTCACGGACCATGTAGAGCATCACCTGTGTAAGTGCCCAGTGCATTGTTGGCAAGGAGATGCCTGAATTTCAAACAGGAATTGAGATCAAAGCACGGAGCTAGAGGCTGCATGGGTCCCCTCGGGAAAAGTACGACGGACTGGAAGACCTGTCATGGGTTGGGGATGCACTGAATGCCCCAGCCACCACTGAGCTCAAAGGCAGTGCACCGCGGGTGCCCCCATGTGCAGCCTCATGGTCTGTCACCCCTTCTCCTGGGCTCTGGTGAGTGGTGCATCTCATTACCTACCTCTCCCTCGTTTAACTAGGATGTTATCTGGAGATCGGAAAGCACTTGGGTCCGGATCTCAAACAGAGCAGCATTTCATGGCAGCACAGCCAAGGGGAGCTAAGTAATATTAAAGTGTGATATTTCATTCCTGTGTAATTAACTTCAGCTGCTTTTGAGCTGAAACAAATTACCCTCAAAGACTGTTCTTGTACTGGGGAGAACTTTGAACTGTGTTACCAGCCCTTTTGTTGTCTGGGAGGGGAGCAGACCAGCTGGAGCAGGGAGGCTGCTCCTTCTGTCTGTGGCTGCAGCTCTGTGTGTGGTTTTAGATGGGATAGTGTGGCCCAAACCAGCCTGGTTCCCACTGATGGTGGGTGTGCCAGCTGTGGGTGCCCAGCCTCCACTGTAAACAAAGACAGAGGTTGTTAGCTGTGACTGTAATTAACCCCTAAAAGGGAGAGCCCGAGGCATGGGAAACTACCGCAGCATCCCAGGAGAGCCTTTGGCTCCACCCTGGGTGTCTTCTCTGCTCAGCTATCCTGATGCACCCCCGAGATGTTGGGCTTGTGGGTGGCAAGGACTTGCTCCTCGGTCTGCCACAGCCGGAGGGGTGCATGCCCCATGCTGTGTGTTGTCTCCCGGCTCCTGTAATTGCCTCACAGGCTTTGGGTGCAGGCTGCTGTCCCCAGGACTTCCCAAGTTACTGTGCTCAAGTTAATCCAGGGCTGTGAAACTTCACCCAGCTTGTTGGGAGAGAAGGCAGCTTAGCTGAATTTTATCTTGCAGTCGTGCATGTTAGTACGTGGCTGGCTGGTGCTGGGATTCAGCAAAGACCTGGTGATCCGATCGTGTATGGGAGACACTGATGCCCTTTTGAGACAGGGATAACAAATGGCTCAAAATACAGCTCTGCATTTCCCAGCAGGACGCCTCCTGCTGCAGCTCCCTAAATACCTTGTAGAATATGCTTAGCACTTGTTTGCATTTACTTTGCATTTGCATCTTCTATCTCTCACCAGCAGGGACTGTGGTGATGGTACAGCCTGGTATCCTGTGCAGCCCAGGCTGGGGAATGTGGCACAGACTCCTGCAACACATGGGATGGCTTGTGGCTGAGCTGCTGCCGGATTTCCAGGCAGAGGGTCTGCCTGGGCTGACAAGTGCCGAGTCCTGTGTGAAGGAGCCCTCCCTGTCCTGGAGAAGCTGCTCTGGAAGAGCAGGAGGACTCCAGCAGCTTGTCTGGGATGCATCAACCAGGGGCGGCTTAATTGTCTTTGATAAATTCATGAGATCGTAAAAACAAATGAAGATGGGAAGCACTCATGTTAAGCCCTTGTTGCTGATGGGATGCAAGGCAGACATGCTTCGAACTGGCCTGAGCGGATTAAGCTCAGCATCCAGAGGAACTGCAGAGGTAGGGAGGGCCCCTGCCTTGACCAAGAAAACATGCACTCAAAAGATGTGGAGAGCAAGCCTCCCAGCTCTGCAGTGTTATCTGGGGGTGCAGTGTACGCCTCCAACCCTGCTGTGGGAGCTGAGGGCTGGGGAGCTAAGGCATGGGTCAGACATATTTGCCATGTGGCGTTGATGCGGTCCCTCTGGCAGCCTTGTAGCTTGGTCCCTCGCCCATCCCTGGGGGAGCTGAGTCACCCTCATCCCCGATCAGAGGTTTGCAGTGTGCTCCGGTGGCCTTGAGGAAAGGGCTGGCTGTCCTCTTGGGTGCCTTCAGGAGAAGAAGGAGGAAGAAATTGTCTGTGGCTGGTCTGGACCTCTCTGCCCATCCATATGCCCACCAAGGAGGTGGTCAGAGGAGTTTTAAGAGCTGCTCTGTTACTTTAGATGAAGAGGGAGGATGTGAGTCCCTGATCTTGATGTGTTGAAGCGTGAGAGACAGACCTTCTGCCCAAATTCCTGGGAAGAAAGCCACCAGCCCAGATCCAATTGTGGCACCCTGGTCTCATCTCCTTGTTCTCATGCAGCAGCAAGTGCTTGCTCTGCTGGAATGAGTCAGTCCCAGTGTGGGTCCCCAGCAGCCCCATTTACACCTGTGGGTACCAGCTGCAGTGGGGTTTCAGTGGCTGGATGTGGTGTAGGAGGAGTCACAAGGAGCTTGATCTGTAAAGCTGGAAGGGAGAAGTCAAATCCACAAGCTGGGGGAATTCAGGCCAACAACTCTGTCACTGCGTTTTCAGGGCTGTGTCATGCTGTGCTGCCCCTCCAGCCACAGAGGAGCTTGGGATGCACTGCAGCATCCTTGCTGGTGGGGACATGAGATAACCGGGCTGTGCTTGGCAGACCTGGTTATTCAGCACTTCCTAATGGGACTGACCTAATGCCTTGCGCTTGCCCAAAAGCTAGCTCTTAGTTTTAAACCTGGGCAAGAGCCATCTGCTCAGTCTAACTGGAAAAAAAAAAAAAGGGGGGGGGAAGCTTTCAGCTTTGGTTTCGGCAATGCTCTTGGAGTGGTGCAGGAGCCAAGGCAAGGCTTGTGTCCCATGTGTGAGGGGCTGCAGAAGGTGTGAAGCAGCAACATGTGGCCAAGCTGTCAAGCACCTGAATACCCCTTAGTTACCCAAAACCATCCCCCTGGGTGAAAGTGTGGAGCAGATGGTATTCCACTGGGATGAGGAAACAGGGAGGGCAGTGCCTCGCTGGCTGGAGAGGCAATGTCAATGCTGTGAGCCAGCAGCAGCTTTGCTGAGACGTTTGCTGTTGTGAACCGGGCACTGCCATGGTGAAGATGCCCTTCTCTGGGGAAGGCATTTGGTTTGCAGCCTGCTGGGGCAGCTGCAGAGCCTGGCTTATAACCTTCAGATCAGCCAAGTGTAGTAAGTTAATGATTAGATTGATCATAAAGCAATCTAATGAGAAGCAATATAGCCAAGCACTTTCCATTCAGTGACGCACATCCAAATCTTAATAGAAGCTGACAGCCTGACCCTGTTACCGTGCTTTGGCCAAATAAAATCATCCTGATAGTTCCCTGGAGAAAGCGGCCACGGCTTTAATGTGTCTTCTCAAAACATTTATCTGACCAGCTTTAAAAAAAAAAAAAACAAACAAAAACCAAAACACAAAACTGCAGTGATTCAGAGCTGGTTTACATGACCACCCCTTGCTCTTGCTTCCCCAGCTCCTCTGCAGTGCAGGGGAGCCAAGGTAATACAGCTCAAAAAGCCTCCAACTGCCCCTTGGCCTGGAACTGCATGGCAACACTCACTGCAGGATGGCTCAACCCAGCCAGGAAAGCTCTGCAGGGTCCCCTGTCCTTTCCGGGTTGTGGTCTCGGGTGCCCAGAGTCTGCAGCGCTGGCACCTGAGGAAAGTGTTAACATACTGTAAGTACTAATAGGAAAGCTTCAATAATTGAAGGTATTTGGGGGCATTTACTAATTTTTTTTGCAGGTAACATTTTACTGCACCAGCTCTTCCAAGGCCAAGTCTCTGCTCTAAACCTTTCCCTGTGTTCTCCCTCTGCAGTTTAAAAGGGAAACAACATGTGTTTTATTACAAGTTCCCAGTGCAAACCTCTGTCCCTCTCGCTGACTGTACTTTTATTAAAAAATTCAGGCGTGCCTTAGGATCTCAGAAATCATTGCACCTCAAGCAAAAGTTCAAACCCTTGATATAAAATGGGACTGGGAAAAAGAAGGGTTGGTCTTTCCAAGCCCTAGTTTTATCCTGACTGTTGCTGTGTATTCACATCTTTGCATGTTTTCACACCTCTTCCAGTGCTGTTTTTGATAATCAACCACGTTACTGCTGTAGACCCATTTATTGCCTCAACTGTAGTAAAGGGAAGGACTGAACCAGGCCACGACCTTGAGCCACTCCTCATGGTGCCATGCAGAGAGGCTGGGATGTGGGCTGGAGCTGCAGGTGTCCTTACATCTGAGCCCAGCACCTGGTTTGAATGCTGGCTGCAGCTCCTTGCAGGGCAGGTGCTGAGATGAGGCGCTAAGATCTTCCTGGCAATGGAATAGGGATTTGGGGAATCGAGCTAGGTACAAGGAAAATCTTCCAGGAGTGGCTGGAAGGAGCCACTGATACGCATCCTTGTGGTGGGAGTGCTGGTTGCCACTGTCACTAGTAAAGGATTCTTCTGACTCAGTCAGGGTGGCATCAGCTGGTACCAGGAACCTCAGGGAAGGCTGCAAGAAGTCCTGCAGCCTGCATCCAGGCTGTCCCCAGAACCTGTTCCCAAAAAAGGTGGTTTCTCCTTGGGAAGTCTTTTCCAGCATGGTGCTTTATGAGTGAAACAGCTAGAGTGGTTTTTGGTGCTTGTGTGTGGTTCACTCAGCGGGCTTTCCTCATTTGTATGTAGTTTATTTTTTGGTATGAATAACAGAAATACCCAGGGTCAGCTCAGCAGTTGTTTGATCCCACAAGTCCCTGCCCTTGGCCACATCGTATGATATTGAGTTCCCCAAGGCAAACTGTGTGAAAAGATGCTGCTTTTTCATCACTTCTGAATTTACTGTTTCTTCATTTCTGCTGAATGCCCTGTTGTTCACTGAGCATGAATACAAGCTCTGTCCTTGGGACCAGGATGGCCCCAAACGCTGGGCACCAGAGGATCTCAAAGACACGTTTTCTTGGATGCGCTGATTTTCAGAAGGGCCCTCCAAGGCAGGGCAATTACTCTGGCTTTGTGCAACAACCTTGATCCAGGAGATGGCCCAAGAGGAAGATGGAGACAGAGGCACAAAGAAGACCCACTTGGAGGGGGGTGGGAAGCCAGCCAGCTCTAGTGAGAAGAGCTCTGAACCCCTCTTTATGTTGCTGGACTCGTGTAGCAGCGACCCTGTCCTTCCTCTGCCCTTGCGTGAGTGCAAGTGCTGCGAAAGTGCCTGGGAACTAGTGGCCGAGCAGGGGCTGGGGATGATGGGGCTGGTATGTTTATTCCCTCCTCAGTCCTTTCCTTCTCTGCAGCCCAGGCTGCTCTCTCTCCCCTTTGCTTTTTATTGTGTTGTATCTGTTCATCCAGTTGGAAACCTGAGTGCTCTCTGCTCATGCTCCTGAGGTCCAGCCATGCTCCCTGGGCATGCTGAGGCACCAGCCTGAGCACATCCACCAGTGTGGATGCTCCCTGGGGCACACAGCCTGCTCCACACACATCCTGGCCCCGTTCTTTGGTGCATCCCCATAGCTGCTCCCTGCTGCTGAGATGGCTGCCCCGACTGAGATGCTCCATCCTGCTCCAGTGCAGCTCTTGCCTGTGCTTGTTTCCTATGGCTTAAAGTACACCATGTCCCCTGGCACAGTCCCTGGGTGCTTAGCAAGGGCTATGGCAATTGCCCAAGAGCCTAAGCGTCCCTGGGTTCTGTCCCCCCCTGTGCTCCTGTCTGGAGGATGCCTGCACAGATTGGGATGCACTGGGGAGGCAACAGCTGCTCAGTAGAGAGTTTCCAGGAAGAAATCCCTTCCAGAGCCATTGCTGACTTGCCTGAGCAGAAAGGGAAGCCTGCTTTCCGGTGAAACAGGAGCAAAGGGCGATTAATTGGAGGAGCAACATACGGCTGATGAATTTTCCATCTCTTGGACTTTAACAGGCACCTGGGCATCAGGAGGAGAAATGCTCCAGCACAGCTGTGAGGGGCAGGTCAGTGACAGGGAGGCTGGGCGACAAGCCAGAGCACCATGATGGGACCCACTTCCCCATCCAGGGCCTGGCAGTGCCACCCAGGAGCAGCGATGCCCGCACCAACTCATCTGCAACTTGCTCCACAAGGACAGCATCCTTCATGGTAGTCTGTGGCCAGGTCTATGTCACCCCCCAGATGTGGGGACTGAAAAGTGTCCCCTAAGTGTCACTAGAGGTCACTGCTGCACTGGCTGGGCTCCGGAGCCTGCTCCTCATCTGGACAGCCAGCCAAACTGAGTAGGAGCAAAAGAAATAGCCCCAAGGAGCTGGGGCCATGCTGCACAGCCTGGCTGCAGCTTTTGCAGGAGCAGATGCTGGCAGAGAGCTTTAGTTTGGGAGAGGACTCGTGCACTGGAGATGCTAAGCAGGGAGGTGATGCTGCTGGATGCTTTTGTTGCCTTTGGGCTGTGTCCCAGCCCTGCTCTCCTCTTGTTGGAGCTCCAGGACCCAAACTGGTTGAAAATCATGGCTCTGAACAGAAAAAGCACAGAGGGCAGGGAGCATGCAACGCGTTGCACTGCTCCTCCATAAGCATGAGAAGCAAATGACTTGGTGGCTGTCACATGGCCGATCTCCCCTTCTTACTGAAGGAGCTGGGGCAAAGAAACAGCCAAGTGTCCTCCTAAAAGCGAGGGCTGGGAGGAAGGCAGGTTCATCTTTCTGGGTAAACCCTGGCAAATAGTGTTGTGCTCTAAGTGTTGGGAGCCTGTGTAGGTCTCAGTTTGCTCAGGAAGGTGGGTTTTGTGTTTATGTAGTTATCTGCTTGTGAGGTTTTTTGGTTTTGTGGTTTTTTTTTTCCCTTAGAAGCATCCAGGTAAAACTCTTCAGTACTCTAGATCTTTGGGGATTTGTTTTATGTTTGCTTGATTTTTCTTTTTTATCTTGCAGCTCCCTAACACTTTTGTAATCACAGTAGGAATCACATTTTCCCTGTGTTGCAGCTTTCCTCTAGGAAAGCTGAAAGCGACCTGTTCCTTTGTAGTTTGTGCTGATCCCACAAGGATCCTGCCAAACTAGGTCTGACCAATATACTTCAGACACTGGATCTGTGTTGCAGCTGATTTCAGCACCTCCACAACCCTCCCCAAACCAGCCCCCTATTCCCACACTGGATGAAGGAGAGCAGGCGCCCACCAGGGAGTATCTCGGTGAGAACCGGTCAGCCCTGAAACAGAAGAAACGCGTGGGGCAGGACCTTGCAGTGGCATGGGATCCACCCCATGTACCAGGAGGAGAGCGGACGGAGTGGTTGCTCTTCCCTCCCTGCATCCCATCCCCATGTGCTGCTTGCAGTGAGCAAGTTGTCCAAAGGAAGAGAAATCACCACCAGGTTTGGAGGTGTTTCTCACCTCTGTGAAAACAAACAGGGCTGACTTGTTTCTTAATTGCTTGTCCATGGGAGCTGTGAGGCTTTGTCTGTGTGGGGTAGGAGCTGGGAGTTTTACTCCATTTGATCGCATGCTCTTTTGCCCCAGCTTCAAAGATCTCTTTGGTTTTCTGCTCCCTTTTATGTCCCATCTCTTGAAGCTGCACTCCTGCACAAAGACACAAACCCAGGACAGCTGAAGGGTTCCAAATGCAATTATTTTGCAGAGTGTTTCAATAAATTAGTAGCTCATTTCTTTGCCAGACAGCACTTACTTTTCAATTGGCCTGTCTGTGCAGCCTGCAGTGTGCGTTGTACCTTTAGCCTTTGGGATGTCAGCTTGGGAGGACGGAGCCGGGTGTGTTTAGCTTGATTCAGACCTGGATGTGACTCTGCACAGGTTTTTGCCCAGTAAAACAATGATCTGCAATTTCATCTCAGTTGGAGATTTCCACAGTTTGAATTTCGTAATGTAAAGACAGAGTTCCTTCCAGTGAGTTGTCCCTGTGAAATGGGAATGCGAAGTACCAGCACCCAGAGCTGCTGCTGGAGAAGAAAGGTTGGCACAAGCATCTGCAGATATTTTTTTTTAATAGCCTTTTATTTATTAAGCTACTTCGGAGTCTGATTCACTTGCTTTGCTCGATATTTATTAGTACTTCACCTGCCTTGAACTGGGAGCTGCAAGCACTTTGATAAATGGATTGCCTTTCCTGGAATGATGTCCCAACATCAGCTAATCAGTATCCTCAGCACAATTGCCAAAGTACCACTCTTGTAAATCAAGGATGGCAAGAAGAAAAACCCTGAGCGCCAGCAGCACAGGGCCTGCTCGGAGGCAGGACAGCAACCCAAGCACCAATCTGCCCATCTCCATGGGCTTCAGTACTTGGATAAGGTATTGCTCCACTTGTGTGAGCTCTCCATTTAATTCAGGGCTGTCTTGGTTGTAATTGCACACAGTGCTGCTGTACCTGCTCTACTTTATTCATACTGAGCGGTAGCATTGCCTGTTGGCCTGGCTCAGAGACCTGCCGGAGGAGTCGGGCTGTGCTTTATGCAACTGAATCCCAATACCTGGTTGCAGCCGGCCATCGCATGCAGAAAAGGCAACTCCCTGTTGAAACAGAAAAAGTGCTGTTAAGAAGCAGGCCTATTTGCTGTAGGATGTCGTGGGTGCCAAACAGCTACACGGCTTCAAAAAATGAGTTGACTCGTGCATGGTAGGAAAATCCTGCAGGGGCTGTAAGAAACCAGAGCATGGGCTCTGGTCTGGGAAGTCCCTGGGCTCCTGAATCCCCGCTGCTGGGAGCACAGGCTGGGCTCAGCTGCAAAGTGGGTTGCATGAAGAACGCGTTACCATTTTGGAGATTTTCCAGCTCATGCTGCCAGTTTGAGTAGGTTTGGGCTTTCTGAAAGAGGGTTTGCCGCAGTTGAAGCATCACTGCGGTGCCCAGGTGCCCACCGAGCCTGTTTGCGTATGTGGTGCCTTCAGCCTCCCCTCACGGGACTCTGCAGTCCAGCAGCCGCTCCATGCCCACGTTTGCACAGACTGTGCAGTGATGGCAACTATCCCCAGTGCACTTTCCGCACCAGCTCCTGCCCACGCTCACTGCAGAAAGGTTGCTCACTGCAGAAAGGTCCCTCACCCTTGTCCTATCATACCCCAGGCTTAAAGGACTGAGGTGCACAAGGATTGGGTAGCACTGACTTTGTAGGAGAGAGCCTGGAAACACCAGCGAAAGGTGACCCTGCTGTCATTGCATGAACAGCCTCCCCAGGATGGGGTCAAGGAGGCTTGGGACATTTCGCCAGGTGCCTCATGGGTGTAATCGCAGCTTTTTCTGTAATGTCTCACATCTGCCAGCAGTGTTCAATAAAGATTCGGCTCTTTCCTCAGCTGGGGAGTCAATCATGTCTCTCCTCTCACCCCCACTGTCTGCTTTTCACAAAACTGGCAGGAATCAGGAGCTGTACCCTGCTGCTGAACTTGCTGGAGATGCATCGCTGGGGATAGCGTGGGGAGTCACAAAGCAGGTGAGCAGAGCATGGCTGCGTATCGTGTTTTCTCAGAAATGCCCAGGCTTGAGCAGAAAAGGTGAGTGAAGAGTCCCAGTATTTTTCTGTGAAAGTCTCGGGACACGGTGGGGGCTGTGGCTATGGGAGGCTAATGCTGCACCATCTCTTTTGTACAGTGCTAAGCCATGCTCTGTTAGCATCCTACCCAGCACAGCAGCTGCAACCTATCTCTATGGCTCTTAATTTTCTGGCCTCACATTTTCTCTGCTGCCTGGCAATGAGAGCTGGGTGCCAGGCTCTCCTTGGCCCTTCTCGACAGTCCCAGCTGTCTCTTGCTTGCAGGGCGTCTTTCCTCTTCCCCTCTCTACAAGCATTAACTGATTAATGATCCCCAGGAAGGTATTTGAGCAGCATCCTCCGTGCTGAGGTTTGCTGCAGCAGCCATTCCCTGTGCACCTTGTCCATCCTCCAAGGACGGTGAGGTGGGTACTGCTGCCTACCTGCACCCAGTGCCGGCAGCCCCTTGGCTCCGGGGGTCCTGACTGCCCCCAGCCCTGCCTCCCTCCCTGGGTGTGAGCAACCTCTGGTAGTGGGGTCTCTGGCACTGCCCAGCTGTCCTGGGGAGCAGGCACTGTCCCTCTGCATCTGAAGCCATACGTTAATCTCTTTCAGCAAGGAGAAAAAATAATTTAGCAGCTCATCAGCTAGCTAACAGCTTGGGATGCAGACGATGCGAGACCACTCCTAATTAGCTGCTTTCCCATCTTCTTCATTTGGAGATGGGTAAGGGGGAAATGTGACATTCCCTGAAAATGCCTGCCCGTGGTAGGGAGAGGTGGCGTTTTTGCAAAGGCGATTTGGGGATGCATCTATATTTAATGTCTAGATGTTGCTATGGAGAAGCTGGATGGTGGCAATCAGGAAATAGCACTTGGGTGAAAAGGGACCGTGGCCCCCAGGTGATGTTCCTGTGGGGCTTCCTGCTTGCCCAGGTGGCTTGTGCTGGACACTGGGGTGGGCTGGACCCCCAGGGCAGGGCTGTCCATGCAAGCATGATGCAGGCTGGTGTCACCTGCCCTGCTGCCCCTCTGAGAGGAGGGTTGCGGATGGGGGGACTGAGCAGAGAGGATGGGCAGGCAGAGGAGCTTCCAGCAGGCCTGAGCATGGCAGCAGTGCCCATAGTGAGACCAGCACTGACAAGGAGCTGTACGCATGACTGTCCCCTCTGCACGGTGAGATTTTCTTTAAAAAAAAAAAAAAAAAAAGTCACTTAACAAATATGTTTCAGGCCTTTTGGGTTTTTCCCTGTGATTAAGTCTAATAAGAAGAGACAGCGGAGGATTTATTAGTATCTGCTTGCTGATTTTCAGCTTTACCTCTGTTGTGACAGAAGATCTAATGCTGTTATTCCTGAGCAAGGACTTCATGACCTGACTGCAGAGCAGTGTCCTAACCCTTTCCCAGCTGCCTTGCGAGGCAGGTTGCGCCAGTGTGGCTACAAAGTACTGGGGGGGGGGGGGAAATAAAGCAGCAGCAGAAATTGGGATGGAGGAAAATGTTATCTGAACATTGACAGCATTGCCATGGTAACGGGGCACCTGCCAGCAAATGCGGCAGCGTGGCACTGCGGGCAGCGTGGCACTGCGGGCAGCGTGGCATGCTGTTATCCAGGCTGCAGAGGGCTGGTGAGATGGAGAGTCTGTGCTTTCCCCTGGGGAAGCTGGCAGGAGCCTTGGGAAGATGCTCTGGGGAGGTGATGGCAGGGTAAGAGGCAGCTCTGGGAAATGACAGTCCCTTGGGCAGAGTCTGGCCTCCTCTGCCTCCCCCCCATCTTGTTTCACATCCACGCCGCCGTGCTCGCAAGGAGCCAAAGCCTCGGCCGCAGCCCCAGTGCTGCTTCCAGACCAGCCTTGCAGCGTGGCTGCCTTTCTACCCAGCTGCTGCTTGACTGCAAAGGCCGCAATTAGCAAGGTTAGTCATGATGGTGGAAAGCAGTGATTCCCCTTTGTGAAAAAACACCAAGGCTTGGGCTATGTTTTAATTCCCCAAGGAGTGAAACCCAGACCTTCACACATTGCTCATCCAAACCAAAAAAATCCACTGGCCCACAACATCTGCTGGGCAAACACCCACAGCATTTGCCCTGGCCAAAGGCGTTTGCATCCCTGGCCGAAGCAGCTCCTGATCATTCCAGTTCCCCTTCCCCAGCCATCTGTCTGCCAGGCTTTACTTGAAGGCAGAGATCAGCAGAGGAGACCCTGTCCCAGAGAGGCTCCGCAGCACCCCGGTTCTTGGCCTGTTGATGGCTGTGGCTGGGCTTCAGCTCTGAACACAGCTCCGGGGGCCTTCAGCTTGCTCCAGCACCCTATTGCCTTCCTGGGGCCAAACTGTTCTCTGGTGTAAGAGAGGGACAGCATGAATCGGGCCCCTTGGGACAGCACTGTCAGGATGGGAGCATGTTTGGCTGGAGGTATCTCTAGCAATGGGGCTGGTATGGGCAGTGGTGTTGGCTAGGAACAACCTCACTGCCCTGGAGCTGCACCCCGTGGGGTGGGGAGCAAGGCTGCAAGCAGCAATTGATTTAATGATGCTGTGCTGTAATTACTGGCAGTGCATTTGCCCCCAGCCCTGCCATGCTGTAGAGGGAGAAAGCGCCCTTCCAGCCACTGCCGTAGGTCTCTTGCATGCCATGTGAGAGGCAACGTAGGAAAGACTAAGTAAAAATAAACCAGGGTAAAAATAGTCCCACGTGTACCTGCTTTCTATGGGAAATGAGGAAAATTTTGACATTAAGCAAAAAGTGAGATTGAAATTTACCCTCCTAGCTCACCCTCTGGAAACCGGGGCCTGTCTCTGGGTGGGAGAGAAGTGCTTTGGTCCAGTACAGCCCCTGGAAGATGGACAGAAGTGGGCAACATCAGCTGAAGTGAGTGACACTTGCTGCATGTGGGGAGCTGCCCCACCTGCACCCACGTGACCTGGGCAGCTCATCTGGGCTGATGTTCGCAGCACAGAGCTGGACTGCACAGGTGGCTCCACCGCTGTGGAGAGCCTGTCTGCCTGGTGGAGGGAGCAGCCCCCCAGCTGGAGCTGGGACTGGCTGGTCCCAGCATTGTCTGCACCACCAGGTAACCACTTCTGTTTAAGGGGCAAAGAGAGAAGCTCCAGTGAGAGCTGTGTCAGGCACCCCCTGTGAAGTGCTCCTGGTCCCCGTTGCATCTGAGGGCATCTCCACCGCTGCAGCCATGGTGAAAGGCAGCTTATGGGCCCAACCTTGGGTGCTGTTTGCTCAAGTCCTGCTGTAGCTCCAGACAGCTGCAGGCTGAACTTTGAAATCTAGCAAATGCTGCTCTGTCCTGAATACAGATGGAGTTATTGCTTGCCCAAATAGGGTAAGGTTTTAAGCTAAAAATCTGGGGTGTTTTCTTGGGCTTTTCACATAGGAAGATGCCTAGGAAGATGCCTAGTTTGGATTAAAGATGTCACAGGGTAGGGACTCCATCTTAGCCCTTGCTAATTCACAAAATATGTAAATGCACCTCTGCGTTGCTTCTTCCCTCTTTTCCAATTTCTCTTAGCTGCTGTAACCTTCCTTTCTGCCCAGCTAAGCTGTCTTGTGCTTGAGCAATGCCTCTGGGCTGACCTAACTTTTTTGTATGCAAAAAGGAAACATACTTAATTACACCAATGGGAAAAGAAAATGTTAATGGCGTTATAATGGAAACACAACCCCACCTAGATTTGTACATGGCCCTGGTGCATCGGGAGGCCTGGGCGTCAGAGGCTGGGCTGCGTGAGCCTTCGCCTTGGCTATAGGAGCTGACAGCTGGGGCTGTGACCACTGCGCAAGGCTCATCTCTGCATACAGACACTAGTAAGGCATTAAAAAAACCCAGGTAGAGTTCCCATCCAAGATCTACACAGGCTAGTTGTGCCAGGACTGCCGGTTTGCATTTTACTTTTACATGTGTTGTTTCCTAGGTATTTTTATTACGCAGCAATCCTCATAGGCCCAGATGGGCTGGGCAGTGACTTGTGGGGATACCCTGAGCGTCCTAAATCACAGGATTTCCCAAAACAAGCTGTGGAGGAGCTCCTCTTGCCCTGGGTATGATGCAGATGCCTCCAACTTCTTCACAGGTACAAGCCTGTTCGGTGGAAATTAATCAGTTGCATTGAAGCTGGGGGAGCAGCATTAGCCTCAATATGCCATGCAGTGTAAGATAACAATGCGTTAAAAGTATAGAAAGCAAAGACTTACTGGGGAAGCAGTGCTTCAACCTGGGGACTGCAACCTTAGGAACAGCCCCCTGGCACTGGGTGGGGAAATGCCATGGAAAAAGGGGTTCCCTGGGAGCAGGGGTGGATTTGGCTGATTAAACACAGTGGGAACAGACCCAAAACCAGAAGTGTAGCAGCTGTGCCTTGTCCCACACTGTATGACTGTGGAAGGAGCCTCATGTATGGCATTGGCTTTGGCCGACTCTGTAGAAGAATCATTCTCCTGTTTACCCAGTAGCTCTTGAGCGGACCTCTGCTACATGCCGAGAGCGGCAGCAGCCCCTTGGGGCCAGCACCCCCAAAAGAAAACATAAAAAATGAGTGAGACCCTGCAAGAATCCAAGTCCCCCAAGTGCCCAGGAACCCCTTCTTCCTGCAAAACCCTGGAATATTGAGCAAGGACCAGGTGTCACAGTGCTCAAGTTTAACAGGAGCAACTCCAGCTGTGGTTTTTAAGAGCCTTTTGATATGCTGATTCCCACAGGACCAGATGCCACAGTGCCAGCTGGCTCTAGGGCAGAATAACCCTTGGGCAGCATTTTGGTGTGCTGCTACAGGGACTCAGGAAATCAATTCCAGCCAGCAATGGAGAGTGCTAAACACCCGTGGTGAGCCCTTCAAGGGCAAATGTATGAAAGGGCAGTGCTTCTGTTAATCAGAGGTGGGAAGGAGGAGTAGCTGAGAGCAGGTGAGTGCAGAAGATCCTCCTGGCTTTGTGCATGGGCAAAGCTGACTCCTCAGAAGAGCGACAGTCTCTCTTTATTGTCTGTGTATCGAATGAAATGGGCTTTTCTCTGCCACCTCCTTGCTCTGTGGAGGACAGGGGTTGAGACTTAAATCTGCACCTTTGCAGCCCCCCTGGAAAATTCTCCAGAGTCTGTTGCACAAAACAGGGCTAAAAGATTGGCTGAGACTCATCCATCCATTTGACTCTTGCTCTTTCAGAGGCCTGACTTAACATCCAGTTGTGTTTGGTATTTAACTCTGCAGTCTGGCGGGGCAAGATGGGGCATTGGTCCTGGGAAAGCAGATTTTGGCTTGTTGCTGCAGCTCCTGTGACAGCAGGAGGCTGAAGGCTGTGTCTCGGTGGTGCGGCTGGCCATGTCAAGCTGTATTGCAGCAGGCAGATCAGATCCAATGGGAGGCACTGGGTCTCTCAGTACACAGTTATCCACCGTCGTACCATTCAAAAGACAAGCCTCCCCAGGTAAGCATAAGGAACAAGGAACCTGCCTGGGATTTGCCACAGATGTTGGAGCTGATGAACAGCAGAAACTAAGTTATTGAAGCTCATCTGCACCCTGTTACAGCAGAAATGGAGGCAGCAGTGGCAAGACCTAGAGACTTAAGAAGTCAATTTATTACATGCCTTATCTTATCCTCCCAGATCCTCTTCATTTCCTGTGTCCAGAGAGAACAAGGGCGACACATTAACAGTGCACAATAGCAGAGCAACCCTTTCTGATGGCTTCCATGGGCTAAGTCTGAGCAAACTACTTTTCTAATTATGGCCTCTGTCCAGATGGATCCCAGACAAATTAGTAAGTGTGAAAGCCAAAAGGGACCATGATTAGATCTGGTCCTTTTGGGTGCCGCTGCCTGCAGTATCTCATCTTGTTACGGGTCATCTTGAGCTGGCCTGCGCTGACACATCCTATAGGAGTGTTTGACTATGGGGACATCGTAATGGGACCAGACATGCCCTGGGCTTCCCTCCTCATTTCTTGCTTTTTCTTCTAACTGGCAACCAGCATGGCCTGTAGAAAGCAGGGAAGAAACATTACCCAGTTACACTAGCTAGGCTTCTCATGCATGACACACAGAAGCGAAGAGATGCTGAAGTCATTGTTGCCGTTCATGTGGTCCACCTGTCTGAGACCTAATGGAAGTTTATTGAACCTTACTGGAGTCTGAATTCAAGTTTTTCTCTTCAAATCTGTTCTTTATGGGCTTGGTTGCATTATAGGAGCTCAATAAAAACAATCCTTTAAACTGAAACAGAAGAAAAATGGTCATTACAACACATTCCTTTCCAGGCTGGCACATGTTAGAAATGTTCTTAATTAATAGCACATTGGGAAGAAAAATGAAAGGGAAATGTTAAAGCAAGATCATGGACAGATGTAGAGGAGGAGCCCCATGAAGGAAGATGTCCACAAAGTCTCTCCTACCACACAGCCTCCAAATTGTTCCCAGGAGAGGACTGTGGAGCCAAGGCCTGGCTAGCTCAACCCCCCCTGCTGATCCAGGCTGTGGCAGGACGGTATACTTTGGTGGTACCAACACAGGAATGTAGGATGAGGAAAGGACAAGAGCAGACAGTCTTGATTTAAATGGAGAAGCTGTGCGGTTCTCCTAGTGAATCTGCCAGGCTCATCTGCCTAATGAAAGGCATGTTTTAGTTTCTGACTAAAACTTTAGTTCCCTTTGACTGGGTGAAATGGCATTTTGCAAAAGGAGGAAAGACAAATCACAGCATCTGAGAAGGCTTGGTACCTGTATTAGGCAACACGTAGCCAGCTGTTGTGAGGTTGTGCTTGCTAAAAGGGACTTTCTGGGTTACGCTGGATGGAAACAAGGTCTGATGAAGTCTAGATGAGTTCATCTAGAGCCAGTTAACAAAACATCCCTCAGCACACTGACCTCTCCATGCTGTTATACAAGGCTTTTCGAGGTCTACTAGGGCAACCTGTGTTTTTAGGCTGGAAAGGTGCTCCCCATCTCTGCTTTACCTTATATGTGCAAATGAAGGAGGAGAAATGGGGAAAAGACCCTTTGACACCTTGTCATTCCTGGACTTTTATTAGCACAAGCTTCCTTCTCAATGCAAAACACAGGTTTTTTTTACGTGTCGTCTTTGTTTTGTTTGCTTGGAGAGAGCACTGGCACGTACTCCAGGAAATTAGCTCTTAACTACATTTATGTAATTGGGGAGGGAGGGGGAGGTGTGTGTACACTGACTTTGGGGAAGTTCAGTCCACAAAAACAAACCTCGCTAACTACACTTGGTTCTGATTAAGGAAGATAAATCTGTCAATGAGAGGCTAAATTTACCGAGAGTGTAACCTCCCGTCCCTCGCCCCACCAGCGATGGTCAGGCTGCATTTATTTCTGTTGGGCAAGCTCCAGAAAGCATTGGGAGGTGAAAAACAATCCCCAGAAATGTGAAAAATGTGGAACGAAGTGGGGGCGGCAGGAGGAAGAGTGGGGGAAGAGAAGCTCGAGCGACTAATAGCAACATGATGGGTACAATTTAAGCTCTTTTGCTGCTTCCACGGCTGAAATAAGAAAGCCCAAGATGCATCCTGAAGCCCAAGATGTGCGTGCTGAAAATGCAGTGAAGGGAATCCCTGCTTCCCTGCTATAGGTGGGATCCTTGCAATTGCAGAGCTGAAAGAGCGATGCTAAACCTAAAATGCAAAGGGGTACATGTCACCAAAGCCATCTTTGTGCTGGTCTGTACAGTCAAGGTGTAGCAAGCTCTCTGCAGTCACCTGCCATGAGGCCAAAGCTGGCCTTGGACACACAAGGCAGTGGCTGTGTTAGGCTCATCAGAGGATGTGAAGAGAGTTGAAAGGACTAGGCAGCAGCAAATCTGAAGACACAAGGCAGGTCTTGCAGTTGGCTGAGTGGTGGTCTGGGTCCCTCGTTACCTTAAGGTGGGAGAGAGATGATTTTGCAGAGAGCGCTATGACAGCTGCTTGTGAAGGATATCTTCAGTACTGCTTGGTCGCATCAGTGTCACCTGCAGGGCCCTTTCTTACAGGGACACAAGAGCTTTTGTCACGTGCTGCTGGCCAGAGCAAGCTGCTTTTGGATGTATTAGCCTGCCCGCTGCCACCAGATGGTCCTAGCTGCGTGTGGCTTGAGACACATGCCAAGGATGTCCAATTTACTGCTGACCTAGCTGTTTCTTTTTGTTTTGTCAACATTTTGCTCTTTTTAAAGCTTTATTTGCATCCTGTAAGGAGCTGCTTTTGGTCACACTTGGTGTTTCCTTTCACAGCCAAAGAGAGGGATGTGTTTGGCCCTGCCAGGGAAGAGTTTTGTGAGCAGAGATTCCCACCTGCCATAGGACTGATGAACCACAGCATGGCAATAGCACCTCGCCCCCCAAAATCATGTACACCATGATATCCCCAGCTCACATGGAGTGAAGGCTTCTGTAACCACCTTCTCATGGGCTCATAAAGGTACTCATCTATCTGTGTTACCATGACAGTTGTCCCTTTGGTTAGCTTGTCAGGAAATAAGCTGGTTACCTCCTGGATCAAAGTAGCTAGGAACCAAGCTTTCTAACAGACTGATGAGGGACAGGATGGCATCCATAGCACATGCTTCTCATCCATACGATAGCCACCACCTTGACCTTTCCAGCAAGTACAGACCTGCTGAGGATAATATGTCTAGGACACCATCACTGATGGCTCATGGACTCCAGTCTGCTGTGTGTGGGCACTGGGAAGGACACCACACATCCAGAGCAATCTTTCTCTAGCATGCAAGAGATATATGCATATTTGAGATTTGGCTAGCTACTCAAACCTGTCATTGTTTTTGATTAATCAATAAGTCACTGACATCCACTGGCCATGAACCAGAAGACAAGCCCGCTTGGTTCAGGGTTTTAGCCCTCTATAGCAATGCTTTTTGTGGAAGAAGTGCTGGGAGAGGGGAAGAAACTTGCTCACATGGTCATTGGCAAACAAACCTCTTACTTCCAAGCTTGCTCTTGGAACTGTTTGAACTGTTTGATCCCTTCTGAATCTTGGGGATATCAGAGCTGAGAAAGCCATACTGACACTGAAAGGAAGGCTTGGCTCCTGAAGAACCCATCGTGACTTGCTGAACTGCTATGGAACGTGGCTGAGTTTGGTGATAATCACATAGCACTGCAGCATCATTTTGTAGCTCAAGTATGAGAAGCCCAAAGGAGATGTCAGAAAAACAAACAACAAACAGACCAAACAACAAATTGGGGCCAGATGCTCAGTTGGTGTAAAGAAGTGCAGTGCTATTGGATTCGCTGAGCTCTGTGGACTTCTGCCAGGTGAGGATTCAGCTCTGCTGTCAGAGCATCCCTGTGCTGCCTTGTTCTAGTAGCTTTGGCTCTCTCCAATGGTCTATGCAATCTATACAACAAGGACATGTTTTTTTAACACACTTTCCAGCTGCCAAAATAAACCCTCTCTAAGATACAGACAAAAAAGGCATTAACAATATTGGCATGTGCTCTGGCTGCTGCATTTCCTCTGACTATCCCTAGCTGGACCTTGATAAGCTTGATTTCTTTGTCACTTAACTCTACCTCCTTAATGAGATTTCCACTGAAATGAGCCATGCTGGGTTCCCATCTGTGGGAGAGCAGGGCAGCTGCACTAGTTGATGTCCTTTAAGAAGTTAGTCCAGGGAGAGCTGCTCCCATCCTTAGCAAGTTCAGACCCCGCCTGAAAATGAAGGCCTCCTGGAGCTCAGAAGCTTGCAGGAACACAGGTAGCTCTGACTCACTTGGTGCACACTGTGCCTGTCCCTTTGAAGCACTTCAGGTGCAAGGAAGAGGCAATATTCATCCCCAGCAGCAAACCCAAGGGGTGAGGCTTATGATGACCACCTTACACACCACCACCCCCCAAGGACTGAACGCCCCCCCCTTGGTCTTGAGCCAGAGACAGGGTTGGTTGGTGCATATCTAACAGTCACCCATGGCCTTTGCCTAACCCAAGTCAGAAGAGGAAGGGTGGTGTGTTTCTGTCTCCAACAATTATAATTTATCAATACTCAGTGTGCAATAATACACCTGCCACCAGTTTCCCTCTTAAATATTTCCTTTCAAAATTTCATCTCCTCTCTTCATGTCCCCTGTCAAACTCTCAAAACATATAAGCTTTTACTATCAGTCTTCAAATAAGCTGATTTGGGTTCTTGTTTTTGTTTCTTACACCAAAAAACTTCTGTTCAGTTGCTCTGATTTTGCCATTAGAGTTTTTAAAATGGGTTTGGGATAGATGAATTAAATTCAGCCAATGCTCCAGAAAACGTCTTGCATGCAGTGACATAGCCAGTTTTCTCTTTCCAGATGTGGCATCAGTAACAGATAGACCAGTAGGGGCGTTCACTGGCTCCATTCTTGAGGAATCTCATGTTTGTTTTCTCTTTGGTGGGTCAGCCTTTGCTGATACACAAGAAATGTTTTACATCTGGGCTGCTGTGAGGAGAGGAGCAATGGATTGTACATCTTTTCTGCAGTTGTGTTTGTATGGTTCAGTAGTGGATGGACCCGGAGCTCAGAGATGTTCCTCCCCTTGGGACATAGTTTCTGCAGCGTGATGAAGCTCGGAGGTGGTTTTGAAGTGGGTCAGAGACCAGATTAGGATTAGAGTTTGGAGAAGGAGTTTGTCATGTTTTTTTGGGAGGAAGGCCTCATTTAAAATGTAACAAGGAGGATATCCTGTCCCAGCCATGGGGTATTTTTGCAGAGAGGATCTAATCTGGGGTTTAGGTCTTTTAGGTCAGGCTGGCTGAGACATGGGGGTGAACCTGCGCCCTTCTGCTTCTGTATGTTTTGGGGAGAGAGAGGGAGGGTTTTTCTTTAAGTTAAAAAAAGGTGGGGACAATATACATGTATTTCCTTATTTCCCCAGCCTCTCTGGTAAAAACAATCGCATTAACGTGTGAAAATGATTTACAACCTGGTCTTTATGCTCGCGTCTCCTCCAGGCAAGGTGAGGTGGCGTGAGGGGGGATGCAATTATCCCCTCCACTCCGCAGAATCATAGAATCATTAAGGTTGGAAAAGACCTCTAAGATCATCGAGTCCAACCGTCGACCCAACACCACCATGCCCACTAAACCATGTCCCTAAGTGCCGCATCTACACAACTTTTAAACACTTCCAGGGATGGTGACTCAACCACTTCCCTGGGCAGCCTGTTCCAATGTATGGGGAAGGCCCCCTGATTCATTGCAGGGAAAAATACAGAGAGTTTTTAAAGGATGATTTAGCAAAAAGGCAGGAAGAAGGTGCTATGTGGGCTGATGCCGTGGGCTCAGCGTGTCGGCCTGTCCAAGGGTACAAGACAGGTGCAGGGCTGCAGCGGGGTTGCCTCACCCACACACGGCCATGTGAGGTAACCTCAGCCCTGCTGCCTCTCCCCAAGGATACCGGCCTGAGAACTGCCGGGGGAAAATCAATATGAGGGCTTGGGCTCTGCCCTCTGCTCCCGCAGGCTGAGGCCTGCTGCCTTCAGGGAGGGAGGGAGAAGGTGGCAGTGGGGTGTCCCTCTCTGGTGATCTTGCTTCCTGGTTGTCCTCAGAGGATGCAGGGAGATGGTTGTCTGTCTGTGTCCTCGTGGTCACCACCATGGAGGGGTGCTGGGCCTGATGATGGAGGTCCATGTAGGGGCATTGGGTCAGGACTATGCCTGTAGCCACCTTAGGGCCAGCAGCCTTCCCTTGCCCAAAATGGCCGCCGCCTCCAGCAGGGCAAAGGTACTGCTGCTGTCGCCGTCCCCGCAGTGGCAAGCAACCACAGCCCTGCAACCCCTTGCTGTGGCTGCCACTGCTGCGATTAAAAAAAATTAATTGTGAGACTAAAAAAACCCAAACCAAAACAACCCCTGCATGCACATTTATTGCAATTATCCAACAATTTTGTAGCTGATGAAAATAATATAAGGGCTTGGGAAGAACTGTAAGTTATATTCAAGACTTCTGAATGTGTGTGAATGGATTTTATTAGAACTGGAGGTTTTAAAATATAATTACCCCTTTCTGCTATAAGGGCTCTGCCCATGGAGGGGCTTCCCAGAGCGTGGTGATGGCGGTGCTGCTGAGATGTGCTCTCACGTCTGCTCCCTGCGGCTTGCACGGGCCTGAGTGTGGGCTCTTCAGCTTGACGCTTTGGCCATGCCAAAGCCTTGGGTTAGATAGTTCAACCTCCCATTGAAATATTTTGGTTTTCCTTTCTTGGGATTGGTGGGACTGGATGTGTGGTAAAACCGGTCGTCCCCATTAATTAAAATGGTGGCTGGACTCTTGGTGGGGTGCAAGGGCTCCCTGGGGTCAGTCCATGGAGTCCAAGCCTCAAGGAGCAGCCCAGACCTCCACACCTCTGAAGCCTGGACAAAGACATTGTGGTCCAAGCTGACTGTGAGGGAGTCCAACAGGGAACAGCAACTCTTCTGGGGCAGCCAATGCCCTGAAACGCTTCCCATGGGCAGGCCCTGGAGAGGAGGTTTTTCTCCCATCTCTTGTGCCAGCGTAGGAAGGAAGCTACATTGCTTGACCTGTCACCTTCTGCAGCTTGTGGGGTGGCTTGTGTGGTCATCTCCCTCCCACTGTGCTTGAGCTGGCACTGTTCTCCACCCAGGGCATCCCTTTTATCTTTTCCAGGATGGAAACGTTGACCTGAGTGAAAAATCTCTGGGCTTGTCTGCGTGGCGTGCACTAGATGCAAGAGTGGATGGTCCCATCTAGCCTCGATCCTGCCAAGCTGGTGTTGGGATGGTGCACGGTAAGTCCCGTCTGAGCGGAAGGCTGCTGGGAGCACAGCTGCGCTCCAACTCTCCCACCATCTTGGCTTGCTGGCGTGTTTCCCTGATAAATGAGCTGCTACATTGGGGAGCAGAGTGGGGAAGAGAAACCATTGCCCAGACCGCACACAACAGCTGTGATCTTGACATGGGCCCCCTTAAGGCTGAGGCACTCTCTCTCTGTGAGGGAGAAGGTCTTGCTTGGTGGGGGATCTGCAGTCTCCTCCCCTAGACCTCAAAGCCCCCAGTGTGCTGGAAGAGAGGGTGCTCTCCTGCAGAGTTTGGCTCCATGATCAGCTGTGGTTCTCTACCCTGTGTTGGCTCTGAGACTTGGCCCTGGGCTGCTCTGGTTTCGCTGCCATCTGAGTAGCTTTGCCCCTGGAAAAAGGGTGCAAGGGACAGCTTGCGTCCCCAAGGCTAACTTATTGACCTAACCGATGGCAGGCATCTGCTGAGAGTAATGGACAGGTAATTTTCCATGTCCATCTTGGACTGCATATGGATAAAATTAGGGAAAAGGGAAGACTGGAAAAGAAACAGACTGCTTTTTCAGGAACAAATGAGTGTATTGAAAGGGAAGGGGAGGGAGGAGAAACTCAACCCTTTTCCCAGCTCCCTTGCAGATTGAATAAGATGTCCAGTGCCCCAAGTACCAAATGGTCTCAATTTGCTCCTGCATCAAATAGAGCTGGTTCTCAGCTGGCTGGGGCCTTGGCAGGGCCATGAGGATGCATTTCATAACAGCAGCTCTTGTCAAGAACAACAACAACAACAGCATCAAAAACCTGTTGAAACTGTGCTATGCTCAGAACAGAAAACACATGCAAAGAGGAAAAACTCCCTCAATGAAAAAGCCAATGTAATTAGCCCTGACAAGCTCTGCAAACCAGAGGCAGCCAAATGGTGGAAGAGGAGGGGAGAAATAACCCAATATCATTTTATAGGCGAATGTAAATGGGTCATTAGCTGTCTTCGAACAAAATGTTCCTTGGTGGGGAAAGCAAGGGGACAGGCCTTGCTGTAGGAAATATTGCAGAAAGCCTGGCAGAGTTTCCTGCGGAACAAGCTTTCGTGAGATGCTGGATGAAAAGATTGCTCTGCTTTCTCTTGTTGCAAGGAGAGCTCCCGGGATTTTCACCTTCAAGCTAGGGTTAGGGTGGCAGGGCACAGGCACTTGGAGCTCCTGCCTGATTGTTGAGGTGGAGGGGGACTGCTCTCAAAGTCAACTCTGAGCCTCTCCACATCATCTTCTCCATCAGCAGAAGTATTGACCTGCTCTAGGGTCTCCTGAATAGATATGACTAACAGCAAGCTGAAGGTCCTCCTGCTTAGGATTTTGCTGTGCTAGGTGCTGCAAAGTCATCAGGGAAGACATACAGAGTCCTCTCCTGATGTCAGAGCTCAGCTGGAGCAATGGAGTAGTGAGAGCAGTTGGTGTAAAGCTAGAGCAGTAGTAACAAGAGGAGGGATGCATGCAAACCCAATGCATGCTTGCCTGGACTCTGAATCAAAAAACACCTTAGTCAATAGTACCTGATCCTGTCCTGCTGCCCCTGCCACCCACAGCTCTTCCCCTCTCCAATGGAGGCTGGACAGGAGTGCTATGGCATCCAGCTACTGTTTCCACAATCTAGCAAGGAAGAATCTTTGGGCCTTTTAGCTAAGACTAAACTCGATCCCTGCTGCTTATGGTCTTGATAGGGAGACTGACATTACCTTTCCATATTGTTAATAAATATACCCTAGGAAGGGTGGCCTTGGTCAATTTTGCTTTTGCTTGTCTTGAGCCTCTCCCAGTCTCCCTCAATAATAAGGGCACATTCAGAAATGGTTTCAAAAGGGGGAACAAACTGAAAAGATGGACTTGGTTGCTGCAGAGATAATCAGCCTGTTTGATACATAACTGTCCTGTGTGGCCATATCAAGGCCACTCAAGCCAGCATCTGAAGCCCTATATACTAGGAGCAGAGACATACCTAAGACTGCTGCATCCCTGAGCTTCCAGCTCAGCTTCCAGCTTCCAGCATCAGGATTTTGGGGGATGTCCAGGCCTGGAAGTTTCCATCAGATCCAGTGTTTAAAAGCCATTGTTAGATCTATTGTCTTCAAGTGAGTCTAATTCTTTTTGAGCCCTCTTATATTCTTGACTCCCACAAAGTCCTGTGGCAATGAGTTCTGCTGTTTAACTGTGTGCTGAGAGGAAAAGATGTTTCCTTTTGCAGTGTTAAACCCATTGCCTGATCCTGCTGCTGCAGGTCACTTAGGCCTTGGACTGTATGGAGTAACGACTGGCTTTTGTATCCCTTCATAGGTGTTTTTGGTTGTGACTGTCCTATACGTTTTAGCTCTTTGTCCCCTTTCTGTTCATACCTTCTCCAGACTTTTCCTGTGCATGTTGAAGAACAGCATCCTAGTAGTACTTGGTTGATCACCGTTGCAAAAACCACTTATTTTTTCACACTTCGTTTTCTACCGTCTCCTCCCTTTTGTGAGAACCTTAATTTAGTTAATTTAAAAGCCTTTGAGGGATCTTGTCAAAAGTTATTTTGAAAATATAATGCAATACATTGCACTTCTCCCTGCATCTTCCACTCTGCTCTCTTGCAGTTCCTCCTGTCTAGCTTGGCATAAACTACTTGTAATGCCCAGGATTTCTCCTGAAGCTCTCTTCAGATGTTGCATTTTGCACTTTAGATTTTTTTGATCCAATCTGCGCAGCACTTATGATTTTCATGTTTGGGCTCTATCCGAGCTCTTAGGTGAATTACAGCCTGGTTCTGGCAGCTGATTTTTATTATCCATACCTTGGCTTCAGACAGTTCAGGTCTCTCGTGACCTCTTTAGAATGAACACAGACTGCAATTAGCTTTTCTGTGCTGGTCTTATTTTCCTGGGTGTGTTTAACAATGAAGTGTATCATGTGCAAGTATGTGATGTGAGTGGGGTGTTGGAGCACAGCTAGCAAAAAGAAGTGTTTTTCTTAAGCACTGAGTCCTCACGTTTGTTTGGATTGTTTGTTTCTGGTCTCCCTGTGGAAGATCTGAAAGTTTCAGTTTACTTGTCCCACAAGAAGGGTGAAACAGATGGATTCAGAAGATCAGTACCTCCTGTTCACTCTCTCTTAATAAATTTTTAATTGACTCATAATACCCTATATCTTACTCTGCAGTATTGTCAACAGCCTGTTTCCAACAGCTGGTTGCATCTCTCGCTCTGAGAGAACCCACAGAGTGAGAGGAGGGGAGACCTCCCCTTTGTCATTGTGCAGGAATGCTGATGGATAGTTTTATTCTTGTTACAAATTTAAAATACTTCTACTTGCCTATTACAAATAACAGATTCGTTACAGATACCAAGCATGCATTTCTTGGTTTGACAGTGAAGGCTGTACGAGTACAAACATCCTTCTGAGCCCAACCTTGAAAGTACCGAACAATCGAGTTGAAAGTTTCCTGTGTACCTGCATTAACATCACTTTTGCTGTGGTCAGTGATGCACCTGGATGCTTCCTCACATCTGAAACTTTCTGGGAGATCTTCTGTGCTCCCCTATAGCAGACTGCCACAGACAGACGTTTTACAAACTG
Organism: Aptenodytes patagonicus; assembly: GCF_965638725.1. Taxonomy (NCBI): domain Eukaryota; kingdom Metazoa; phylum Chordata; class Aves; order Sphenisciformes; family Spheniscidae; genus Aptenodytes; species Aptenodytes patagonicus. The sequence goes on from NC_134954.1 coordinate 32,354,848, forward strand.
ATCTGGCCTAAAGTCTCTACTGGAACTTTCCAGGAACACAACCTGGATGAACAGGGTTGGCATCAGTTCACACCTGAATGTGCAGTAGCCAGACAATGAAGCCCTCTTGTCAAGAAAAAAACCCTCTGATCTTTAGTGGAGCAAGAATTTCATTCCCAAGTTTCTACATTTTTTAAAAATGACTTTGAGGAAACTGAAAAACTGGCCCTGGGAGGTCCCAAGCTGACACCATTGAGAGCAGTGGGAACTGAACGGCACTGCTGACACCACTGAGGTTGTCCAGGTCACATGCAGTCCATGTCCCACCTTGGCTGGCTGTTGGGGTTTAGCCCTTCAGAGGGCTGGGAACATCACGTTTGAGAAGAGGTGACTCAGAGCAATCTAGCTTGAGTACTGCCTCTGGTGTATGTATTCAGGGAAATCTTTGGGTGCAAGTATTGCTGTGATGGAGAGATCCTGCTGCTGAACTTACTGTCATTAATACAAGGCTGGGTGTTTGTAAAGGATCTGTGGGAATCAGGGACCTGGATCCAATGGCAATTGAGAGGTATTTGGTACATAACTCAGTTAAGGTCTCCTGGGAATGCCGGTGAAACTTCTCCTTCATGTGTCCTCAGTAGAAAAGAGACCATCTAGTATATGCACAGAGATGCAACATGCTGGAGGGGAAGTGTGTGTCTATCTACCTAGAGACACACTAAGTCTTTGAAACCTTCCTTCACCTGCTTATCTGTCTGAGTCCTTGATGCTTAGAAATCTGATTTTAAACACAGTAGTTTAGTCCTACCTCAGATCTTCCTCCATTTCTGGTTTTTGCCTGGTGGTAGGTTCTGTTGGACAGTGGACTGGGCTACTTGTTCTTCCTGGCTGTGTCTCTTGATGAAGGCTTGATTTGAAGATAGTACTTCACAAACTTCTCCACCTTAGAGAAATTAGAGAAAAATTTAATGGCCTTATTTCCCATGGGCCAGCTCAGTGCCCAGGGGACTAGAAGCAACAGCTGCACACTTGCAGTTATGGGTGTCAAGGGATATTTTCATTTTCCAAAGCCAGCCCCTAGAAAAAGGGACCCTCAGAGCCATCCCCAGTGGAGGGAATACCCTTTAATAATTCTCCCCATTTTCAGGAGGGACAAGAGCTGTAAGCTGGTTGCAAACAGCTACACTCAGTTTCCTCTACCCAGTTCGACACGTCCAGGGACTGTGCTGCTAATTCAAGAGCACTGTGGTCTGCTTTCTGCAGCATTTGTTCTCTGCTCCAGCTCTTCCTTCCCACCCCAGTTCCTCAGCCTTCTGTGTGGTTTGCTCCATGGATTATCAACTGGTTTTCCCATCCCCATCCACTGACAGACAGCACGTCCCAAGAAAAGAAAAAAGAAAAACAATGAAACATGAATGCTGCTGCAGCCAGGGCTCCTCTGTCAGGCAGGGAGTGTGTCAGAGCTCTGCGTAGCCCAGCAGCATGACTACAAGCCCTTCTGTGTCTCTGGCATGTGCTTCCCAGTTGTCCCAGAAACACAACACTTTTGTCAGAGGTTGTTTATTAGTCCCTCCATCTGGAACGGAAGCCATTTGCTCTGGAGAAGAAGCCAGCAAGCTTCACGCTCGCTGTGCACGATGAACACACACAGAAGGCCACGTCCCCTCCTGCCCTCCCAGTGATGCTCTGGTATGCTTCTGGGGACAGCAGTTCAGTGGCATGGGTTTGTGCTTCTTCAGGCAAAACTTCTTGAATAATGAATAGTCATGACAGGCCTGGCTGAAATGATAGGTGGTTTGGTTTATTGAAAATAAACAATATAAACTGCACAGATATATTTACAGTGATGAGCTGCTGCTTTTAAGTGGGCTCTGCTTCTCTTAGATTTCCTTCTTAGTCTTTCATTCCTTCTTCCCTGGAGACTTTTAATGCCTGCAAACAGGTCTCAGTTGGTTGTTTTCATGCTCTGTCTTGAACCATGGTGCGGTCACTGGTCTCTCTTTATCTTTCCCACCATGTTCTTCTCACAGCTCATTGAAGGAGTCTGTTGCTTCCTATGGTGCTGGTGAAATGCTGAACCGTCTATCTCCTTCTTCCAGCCCATTCAGAATGAGGTGTCTTCCCCTTCTCTGGGTGGTAGGTTCAGTGAAACAGCTTTGGATGGTGTGTTCGGATGGTGTGCATGCTGCTGCCACAGTGTGGAATGGGTTTGGGGGGATGATTATAGTGGGCTAAAGAGACCATTGGCCAGCTTCTGGATGCTTGCTTTTCTGACCCAACCTTTTTCCTCATCTAGAGTTGAGGGATTGGGTAGGGTTTGTATGACATACATACTCTAGCCTGCACCTCATTCTGAAGACCACTGAGAAAGGTTCAATTTAAAACACAATGGTGATGTTTGGCTCCAAGTAAGAGCCTGTCCATTCTGATCTGAGGATTAGTCCATTGATATTTTGCTCTAGCAGGGGAGGTTTCCATAATGCTATCCAGCTGAGCCTGCTCATACTGAGATATTGGCACATTGCTCTTTAGGCTATGAACTTCCAGGAATTTGTAGGTGGAAATCTGACTCGCTTGCACTGTCAAAGCCTGATGATGGTGGTGGTGAATACAGAGTATGCTGCTCAAGCTGTGCTCTGCTAGCATGAGAACCTCGTTTAATAACAGCTTTGGAGTAAAATGGAGAGCAGCTATTGTTCTTGGGACTTTTTCACGCATATATTACTTCAAGGTTTTCCTCTTCTTTCAGCTTAAGTACTTGGGGATAGAGGAATGAGGGAAGCAAGCTGCCAGTGCCTAATGCGTATTTCTTGGAGCAAATGTTTTGGTTTATTTTGTTTTAAACAGCTTATTACAAATGTGGAGCAGCTGTGGATTTTGTGATGACTTTTTTTTTTTTTTGGAAACATAGGGTCATCTTCCTATTATTCCATAGCATGCTTGCTATAGAAAAAATTCTAATATTGAAGAATTTCGAAGTAGTTAGACTCAAGCATGTTTTTCACTTCCTGATCTATTAAAGTCTATTTAGTAAGCACCCTGATGAGAAGGAATCTGGGGTTTCCTCAGGGCTCCCTCTTGTCCTTCCCTTCTGAGACTAAAATTAAGGCAGCCCACAGTTCCACGCATCAGATCCATAAAGGGATTTAGGTATCCAAGTCCCAGCTCTAAATATAGTCTCCCAGCCTATATCCAGAGACATTCAATTTTCCCAGTGTCTTGTGCACTGTACAACAAGGCCTTTAGTTACACTTGAGTGCTCCCAGGATGTCTGATCTGGGCATCCCTACGCATCTTCTCTGAGGAACCTGGCCAGAGAGGATTTGGGGAGTTATGTAGTAGTGCTGTGATTCAGGTTTATGCATTCTTACCCCTAAGAGAAGATGGCAGGATTGTTCCTTTTTGGACCGTAACACCCTGAGTGTGCTGTACAGCTTTGATATAAGGTCAAGGAGAGAGCAGAATTCAAGAGGTAACATGAAGTAGGTAGGGCTCCAGCTCTTTGGAGGGTAGCTGGCAAGGAGGTTTTTTGCTCGGTTTTACTGGAGGCATTGTCAAGTAGGAGGTATTATTGCTGCTTGGGATGGATGGCAGTGAATATTAATTTTAAAGCACATAGTTTGCAAAGTGGTTGCTAGTGCCCTGTGAGGCTGAAGATGGCCTGGCAATTAATTTATAAAGTTATCTCAACTAGTCCTGCAAAAAGAGGAGTACCGATTGCTTACCGGTGCTGGGCAAACACTGTGATGGCCTATGGTAACTCCTGGGGGTGGGTGACATGCTCACTGCCTAGTTGTATATTCTCAACTGTTGTCCCTTGTTGAGAGCTGAAACCCTCCAGCGGGGCTTTTTATTGCTGGGAGAGTTGCAGAGTTCCCTGTGCCTGTGTGTGCCAGTCTCCTCAAGGAGACCTGGTTTTTAGCACAGGTCCATTGCATGGTGGATGCGGACACCCTCTAACAAAGGAGCAGACCCTGAGGATTTTGAGGGAGGAAGCTAATAAGCCAATCTGGCACAGCACTTTCATAAGTCTGGCAAGTCAACCCTGACAACGTAAACAGCTCTTTTGGGTGAAATGTTGCTTTTCAGTTTCAGAAATCTGCTGGCCAAGCTCTCTGCCAAAGTGTGGCATGAATGAGGTGCCCTATATTTTCTTGATCTCCTGTTCCACCCCTTTTCTGCAAAAGGGAGATAACTGCTAGCTTTGCAGGGCTGGCCCATGGTCTGTGGACCTGGGAGCCTTGGTGGTCAGTATGCTCTGCAGGTAGAGCTGCCCTGAGCACAGGAGGTGTGGAAGCCTTCCCTCAGCTGCACAGCACTTCTCAAAGCTGTTTCCCTAAAGGAACTTGAATGGGAGTTGAAGCCACAGCTGCTGCAATAGCAGCGAAGCTCCGACAGAGCCCTGGACTCATCTCCAACTGCCTCCTGCAAGGATCCTCCAGGGACTTGCACAAGATCTGCTGGGGAGGAGGGGGAATGGGGCAGTTTGCTTCCCGGGGTTAATGTCAGCCTTCACAAATCCGCTGCCACCCCCAGCTCCACTGTGTGCACCCAGGCTCTCGGCTCTGAAGTTTGGGAATGCTGGCTTCTAACTTTTGACCTCCCACGCGACTCTAATTCCAAGAAACAATGCCCTAAATCTGCTTGCAATGACAGCTCGCTGATTCCTACGGCATGGCATGTTAAAAGATCTGAATCTACTAATAGGAATTGGCCTGATAAAAGTGACTTTTTTTACCTCCCCACTTAGCAGCTATATGCAGCCCGGGGAATCTAGAAATTAAATTGGCTTTTTTTCAAGCCTCTTCTATGCAACAGAAATGGGACCCCTGCAGTGCAGTGCAGTGTTTCCAATTATATTTTGGGGCATGTTGCTAATTTTTGGCAGACAGAGAGAAACAGGCCAGGCAAATGGCAGGTGGCAGGCTGTTTTCATATTTTACCAGGAGCATGGGGGAAGGGAGAGGGGAGAAGGAGCTGAGCTCTCTGCCAAGAAATGTGACCTCGTGCTAGTGTGAGCAGAACAGTTTTGGCACATGCCCGAGGATGGAGGGCTGGGCAGGGATGGCTGGACCCATTTACATCCCCTCCCGCTGGGAACACACATGCATGCAAGCAGAACTAAAATAAACATGCTTGGGCAACGGCAGCCTCCAGGTCTGGACTTGGGCACCTCTTGGTCGTGCATAGCTCCACCAAGACTAACCAGTGTCACGGGGCACACTCGGGATGCTGGTGTCATCTGCGGAGTCGTGTTCCACCTCTCTGCTGTTATATGTCTCTCTCCTCTGCCTTCACCACATAGTCAGAAAAAAAAATTGGCTTTTCTTCATTCTTTTATTCATAACACAGCTAATGGATTCAAGATGGCACTGTCTCCAGAGGGCCTGGATGATTTTTCAAAGCTATTACACAATCTGCATCTATGTGCATCCATATGCGGAGTGAGGGTATTAACCAGAAGCTAGTACCCAGGATCTGCATATATTTCAATGTGTCTTCCCCCCCCTTAGGACAGTGGCATGGTGACATGAATTTTAGGAGTCAGAAATGTTGCTGTGTTTGAAAAGAACAGTCAGAGCTGGTCTGTGTTCACATGGACCAGGAGCAGAGCACCTGCCTCACCCCAGTGATATGCCAGCCCAAGAGGACTCTGGGAGAAAAAGCACCAAGACTTGGCATGGAGGTTTCAGGATGCTTAATTTAGAAAATAAATCCAAAAAACAAATTGTGAAAGCCATGAAGGAAGGTTCTGAGATATCTTATTCCACATCAGTCCAAAGCTTTTCTTCGGTTGGGTTTACACTGAAGCTTGGGGGTATTAATTTTGTTATAATTGCTGGATTTCATTGTACAGCAGTTAATTCACTGCAGAAAAACAGAAGTCTCTCCTTCTGAAAAGGCTGAAATGAGAGACTAGAGATAGGAAAAGATTTTCCTGTAGAGGAAAAACATTGGTGAAGTGGGTGTGATGTTGCCAAGCATTTTGTTTTGGTGGAGTTGCATCTTTTGTAGGGGACTGGACATACTGGAGATTTATTTCAAGCCATCTTTGCTGCTGTTTGCTTAGACATATTGTCAGAGGTCTTCAGCTGATGGAGTGTCGTGGTGACAAAGAGTGTGAGCTCTGGCCCTCCACAGAGTGGTATGGGGTGAGTATGACTAGCCTTGTTTTCCTGTCTTGGCAGGAAAACCACTTTGCAGCTCTTTTGTTGGACCTTTTTGAACTGTTCTTGGAGGTCTACAGGGACTTGCAAAGCAGTGATTTCCCAAAGGTGCATTCACCCATGTTCTGCCATTGAGGCACATCCCCTCCTACCCAGTGCTGTTTTACTGTTCCTGGCAGTGGAGGTACCCCAATAAGCAAGATCTCAACAGTTAAGCTCCACCCATCACTCTGCTTATTCAGACACTGACATTTTATCCTCAGCCTCCTTCTGCTGCTGCTATTTTGCCGCAGGGACAAGCCCAGATATTTTTGGCACCAATGCTAATGTTCTTGAAATGTCTTTCAGCTGATAGCAAGCCAGCTAGTTAGGGACTTACAAGATTCTCAGTGACCTTATTTCAGAAGCAAATTGTCAGGGTTTCAACCTGTTAATTTGCTTTCTTGTAACCTGCCTGAAGGGCCTGGAAACTGGGGCCCTGGTCATCTCAAATCTTGGCAGTGTGCTTTCAGGAGGAGGTGCTGCCTGAGGATGGAGGGATATTAGTAATGGATTGTTCCACTGCTAATGGGAGTGTGGTTAATATATTGCAAACCTTATGTTAAACATTTTCTGATCACATGTCTGAAATTAGATGACAAGCAATTTGCCATTAGACCTTCTGTACAGTGATGGGCTAAATCTACCTCTTGGTTTCACTGGTGTAAGTTCAGAAATGCTCTATTGACTCCACCTGAGGGATGCTGGAGGAGAAGGTTGGTTCGATGATTTTTTTTATCTGTCTCCTATAATCCATTTGCTGTCAGTGCTGAGAAGCAGTGTTGGGTTATATGGCCTCTGCATGGTCCTCTGATGGGAAGTCAGTCCCTTTTCAGGCTAGCATCTACCTTTAAAGAGCTGAAAACCGTATGAAAATCCATGGCCCATCTGCTCTGGCTTTGATCAGGCAGTTCTGGCATTTTATAGAATCATAGAATAGTTTGGGTTGGAAGGGACCCCTAAAGGTCATTTAGTCCAACCCCCCTGCCGTGGGCAGGGACATCTTCAACTAGACCAGGTTGCTCAGAGCCCCCATCCAACCTGACCTTGAATGTTTCCAGGGATGGGGCATCCACCACCTCTCTGGGCAACCTCTTCCAGTGTTTCACCACCCTCAGCGTAAAAAATTTCTTCCTTATATCTAGTCTAAATCTACCCCCCTTTAGTTTAAAGCCATTCCCCCTTGTCCTGTCGCAACAGGCCCTGCCAAAAAGTTTGCCGCCATCTTTTTTATAAGCCCCCTTTAAGTACTGATAGGCTGCAAGAAGGTCTCCCCAAAGCCTTCTCTTCTCTCGGCTGAACAACCCCAACTTTCTCAGCCTTTCTTCATAGGAGAGGTGTTCCATCCCCCTGATCATTTTCGTGGCCCTCCTCTGGACCCGCTCCAAGAGGCCCGTGTCTTTCTTGAGCTGGACGCAGTACTCCAGGTGGGGTCTCCCCAGAGCAGAGTAGAGGGGCATAATCACCTCCCTCGACCTGCTGGCCACGCTTCTTTTGATGCAGCCCAGCATACGATTGGCCTTCTGGGCTGTGAGCGCACATTGCTGGCTCATGTCCAGCTTTTCATCCACCGGTACCCCCAAGTCCTTCTCGGCAGGGCTGCTCTCAATCCCTTCATCCCCCAGCCTGTATTGATACCGAGGGTTGCCCCGACCCAGGTGCAGGACCTTGCACTTGGCCTTGTTAAACCTCATGAGGTTCACACGGGCCCACTTCTCCAGCTTGTCCAGGGCCCTCTGGATGGCATCCCGTCCCTCTGGCATGTTGACTGCACCACTCAGCTTGGTGTCATCTGCAAACTTGCTGAGGGTGCACTCAATCCCACTGTCTATGTCATGGATGAAGATACTAAACAGTACCGGTCCCAATACAGACCCCTGTGGGACGCCACTTGTCATCAGTCTCCATCTGGACATTGAGCCGTTGACCACTACCCTCTGGATGCGACCATCTAACCAATTCCTCACCCACCAGACAGTCCACCCATCAAATCCATACCTCTCCAGTTCAGAGAGAAGGATGTTGTGGGGGACCCCGTGTCAAAGGCCTTACAGAGGTCCAGATAGACGACATCTGTAGCCCTTCCCGTGTCCACTGATGTGGTCACTCCATCATAGAAGGCCACTAGGTTAGTCAGGCAGGACTTGCCCTTGGTGAAGCCATGCTGGCTGTCTTGAATCACCTCCCTGTCCTCTGTGTGCCTTAGCATAGCTTCCAGGAGGATCTGTTCCGTGATCTTCCCAGGCACAAACGTGAGACTGACTGGCCTGTAGTTCCCCGGGTCTTCCTTTTTTCCCTTTTTAAAAATGGGGGTTATGTTTCCCCTTTTCCAGTCAGTGGGAACTTCACCGGACTGCCACGACTTCTCAAATACGATGGACAGTGGCTTAGCAACTTCATCCGCCAGTTCCTTCAGGACCCGCGGATGGATCTCATCAGGTCCCATGGACTTGTGCACCTTCAGGTGCCTTAGATGGTCTCAAACCTGATGTTCTCCCACAGTGGGCGGCTCTTCATTCTCCCAGTCCCCACCTTTGCCTTCTGCAGCTTGGGCAGTGAGGCTCGAGCACTTGCCAGTGAAGACCGAGGCAAAAAAGTCATTAAGTACCTCCGCCTTCTCCATGTCCTGGGTAACCAGGTCTCCCATTTTGTTCTGGAGAGGGCCCACATTTTCCCTTGTCTTCCTTTTATCCCCGACGTACCTATAGAATCTTTTCTTGTTGCCCTTGACGTCCCTGGCCAGATTTAATTCTATCAGGGCTTTAGCTTTCCTAACCTGATCCCTGGCTGCTTGGACAATGTCTCTGTATTCCTCCCAGGCTCCCTGTCCTTGCTTCCACCCTCTGTAGGCTGTAGGGGACAGACTGGCAGCCTGATCCTGTCCAGCAATCTCTATGTTGTCCAGATGTGCAACAGGCCTATAGTATCTCTTCCCCTGTCCCCATATATATATATATATATGTATATATCTATCTCCACTCCATACTGTGGCAAATCATGCCTGTGAGAGTGGCAAATTTTACTTTTCATGAGACTTCTCACCTGTAGTTGCAGCACTCAATGAGAGGTGAAGGCACTCAACACCACTGATGTCTTTGGTGTCCTGGGCAGGCATCTAGTCCCTCCTTTTGCCCCCCGGGCAGGACCAATTTTACATAAGTAATTCCTGGCAGGTCTTTGTGGGGACTCCATGCTCTTCCAAGGCATCATCTTGCAGTGCATTGTTGCCCTTCCTACTAAAGATTTTTCCTGAATGTTTAGCCTGGATTTTCTTTGCTGTCATTGTGCAAAGACACAGAATGCTTAATGATTACATCTGAATTAACCCTACAGTATTTACATCTGAATTAGCCCCAAGACAAGGTGCCTTTCACCTGGAAACAGCAGTGCATGATGGAAGGGGGAAAATGCCAAATGGTCTAGAAAAGGACTTCCAGACCCGTTCAGTCTGGTATATGGAGCCAGGTGGTTCCTTAGGGATGGGGTAATCTAACACACGCGCGCGCACACACACACACACACACACCCCCCAGACGCTGAGGTGTTACATTGGCGTTCGGGGCAATTATCACTTGATGTCTTCAACCTGCTGGTGTCAGAATGGTTCTGGTAGCCTTCAGAGCTGTTCTTCTCTCTACCCTCCTCTCTGTGATAACGGAGGGTTTAACATAATCAATCTTTATTAGCATACATAGAACACTGACGAGCCTGATCCATCGCCTGCAGTACTTACCAACCTACGAGATCCATTTGTGTTTAAGTCTCATTGCTAACCATATATTTACTTTGCTCTGATTCCAGAAATGGTAACCACTTATTTATAAAGTCTGTTTGATCCTGAGGCAAGGCTCACTGCCACATGCCACTGAAGGCTTTTCCTTATTTCATTTGTCTGTACTGCTGTTGTTGGGAGGGCAGTTCTGTCCCAGCAATGAGGCCTGTTGCACATCTGGACAGCATAGAGATTGCTGGACAGGATCAGGCTGCCAGTCTGTCCGGTCCCATTTCCTGTTTCTGACAGTGACCAGGACTAGACTCTTTAAGACTATCCACCCCAAGAAAGCCAGATCCTTATTCCTAATGAAAGTTATTCTATCCTGAAGCAAAGATGAAAAAGAGAAGTTCAGTGAACACTTAAATGTGAAGAGTGTTGTTAGCCCTGTGAATGGCCAACACAACTTCAAATGTGCCTTGGGCTGAGACACATCCTTTGTTTTCCTGCTTCACTTTGACTTGCAAAGATACACACCTAACACCTTGTTGTCTTCTACAGGCTGTCCCAGTATGATCTTTGCTCCTGAGGCCACTGGAATTCACTTGGGACCCTCAGGCACACTTGGATCTCCAAAAATATCTGAATTAATTAGCTTGGCTGCCAAAATCCACAATGCTGTGATGCTGCGTGCAGTCTCTGCTTCCCAGCGTCTTAATCCCCCTCTTGCTTATTTCTGGAGTGAACATACCCAAGTAGCAACACACTTACCTCAGTGCCTGTGACATGACCTGAAGCCTTGTGGCACCGTGGAGATTGTGTTACATTTTCCTCAGGGAGCTGCTTGTAATGTCTGTATAATATAACAGCAAGGTGCTTTGAAATTATTTTGGCAGAAGCAGTATATACTCCTAATTCCTCCATCTAATGAAGATCTTCATAGACCTGTTAGGGTAAGATGTGTAGTATCTCTTCCCTTGTCCCCATGACTTGCAAATCTTTAACAATTTCACAAAATAAAATAGAAACTGGGTAACTTCCTACACACAGCCTTTTGTTTTGTTTTTTAGTTTTTCAAACTGTGATTAAAAATATGAAAGCTTCAGCTCTGCTGTCTGTAAATTGTGTGCCTATGTTTACATTGGCATTTGAACTAGAATCGAGTTGTCTTCATTACAAACCAAAACGAGGTGGGGTGGTAGGGAGGGGAATATACCCCTGGAATGATAATAGCTAAGCACTTGCACACTAATAAATTTAGTTGTTAATCTCTTGTTTTTGTGCTGTTTGGTTGCCATAGAGATGGGCCGCCTGAACTCATGGGTTTGTTGTGAGAAGTTCAATACAAATTTGCCAAATGTTCTGTTTCTCTAGTTACCTCTCTGCTTTTTCCCATGCCATGGAGCAAATGGGTTTGGAACCAAAGCCCTTCTGCCCTCTGTGAGCTGAGAGCGAGGGGTCGCTGGGAGAGAGGATCCCAGAAAATGGGGCTTGCTGCGGGTTCTGCAGAGCTACTAAAATAGATGCAGGAAACATCAAGGAGCAGCACTGTTTACAGTGTAACCCTGCAAGGCTATTTTGGAAACTGGCATATGTATTTATAGCATATATTCCACAAAAGGCTGCGAATCAATGTCACTATGAACAGAACAAGCAAGGGGGAGCGCTTACCTTGTGAAGCAGTGCAGGTAGAGACCGAGATTTCTCCTTCCGTGCCATAAGGACCTGCAGCATAGATCCACCAAGAAGAAAGCACACCAGGGTAGATCTGCCTCATTTGCTGCATGAACTTGGTACACCTCTGATTTGCAGTGCTTGCTTGTTCCTCCTGCCTGGGGCTCATCCAGGGCTAAAAACAGACCTCCGTGACTTGGGTCCTACCCCGCTGGGATGCTTGTGGTGAGCTGATGCTTCTGAGTTGGATGTTTCCATGTGATGACAACTGAGGTTTAGCAGCAGGCCATTTGGAGAGCCCTTCTCGATTCTGGGAGTAAATTTATCTAATACTGAGGACAGATCATAGCTTTTTGGATTTGCTTTTAAAGGCCCAGAGAGATTGTTATCCTGTTCTATACATTGCAGGCCAAAGAACACCAGGAGAATTGACTCCAAGATGTGTGCAAGGGGCATCTGGTTTCCCAGACCTTTACTTCTGCTGGAGGAGGCATATGCCCCCATTTCATTCCTGAACAGAGTTTCCATTGCTCGGCTTAGCTGACATACAGAATGTCTCATTAGAAAATTGTGTTTGTGCACAGAACATTCACCATGAGCATTTTTCTTCTGATAGACTAAAAAATAAATAGGTGATTATTGTTTGGAACAATGACTTCCCTGTTCCTGTTTTGTGATAAATCTCATCTCAGCTTTGTTTACAAAGTAGTATTTTTACTTTAAGGTTGGAGACTCTCTCTGTCAAATCATCCAGCTGCAAGCAGCCAAAAGAGGCCCCGACTCATTCATCTCTGCTGCAAAGGCAACAGTGTTCCAGGGAGTTGTGGAGTGTTTCAGGAGAAGCGTGCACTGGGTCTAGCACTGTGGCATGAGGAAGGTGATGGAGGAGGTGAAGGAACTGCTGCCAGGCAAGTGGCCTTTCAGGAAAGAGGAAACCAATGAGATGTTGCTTTTGTGGGTCTCTAACACCCATTTGAATGTCCTCTGATGCTAGCTGGGAGGTATCCGTCATTAAGGGGGAAATAAGCCCATGCAGCTATGTGTGGTCCTCCTGGGAATTTGGATTTAGTCTCAGATCTATGTATCTTTTTACTTAGAAGTCACTGAAAATTCACCAGTGCTGTGTTTTGTCTTTTTTTTTTTGTCAGAACCTCCTCACTCACAGTGCCAATGCACACTTTCTCTCATTTAAAAAGGAAAAAAAGCAAAATCCAAAGATCTGAACAAATTTTTATTTTTCAAAGCTAAATATTTGGTGGCTGCTAAGCACTAAGCTGAAAGGTTTGTTGCCAAAATATTCTTTTCCAAAACCTTCTTTTTTAAGTTGGTGCTTGTTTAAAAAAAAAAGGTTTTTTTCCCCTTGCATTTTTATGTGGAAAATTATCTGCGTAATTTCTTATGCTATGCTTATCACAGCATGTCTGGAAAGCTTTATCCAAAATGAAAATGTGTCTTGTTTTAAATGCTATTTCTTTCTATTTGAAAATGTTGATGATTTTTGTCCATATTCAAGACGTGTTTTCTGGTGGGGAAGTTTTTCAGTGTCTCCTGGCAAAGATCAGTGCACTTTCATAATAGGACAAGTGATTCACTAATTGATGGCAGGGTGATGGGCCAGAGTTTTGCCTGATCCTGCCCTTTGGCTGCTTTTGCAGCATTTTGGTTTGTTATTCAGCTCTGTGGCTGCCTGAGAGCCCCGTCTGCAGTCTCATGGAGAAAGACACACCACCCAAAACATGCCTGAGCCAACAGCTGCTGCTGGTGTCCCTTGTAGGATGCCCACACTGGCCATGACAGTTCTTCGTGCCGCACCATGCTGGAGCAGGGAGTCACCAACCTGAACAGCCCCATTGAATAATTGGTTCAGCATTAACAATGAACAGTCAACCAGGGAGCAGGCACAATGTTTAAAGAACAAAGAGCAGGTGCAGATATGGCTGATAGCAAAATAAACTGTGGGTTGTGTTAACTGCTGCTAGGTGATCTCATGGGCTGTGTAGTTATTCTGGCTGTGTCTGTGGGTAAAGGTTTTGGACAGAGGTGGGGAGTCTAATGACAGGGGTCTTTCGAGACAGCTGGGGATGATGCCAGCCTCAGGGGGACTGACTGCCTCGTGGCATGCCCATAACCTGGAGGAGCAAGTAGACCCAAGGCCAGCACAAACTGAATTGCACTCAGTTTGTGAGGGTGCACATACAGCACTGGTGGCATTGTGTGACTCAGCTGGCAAGACTTACAAGGTAGAGGACTTACAGAAAGACCTTGGGCTGAAAACCTTCTGGGGGCAAATGCTGTGCCAGTGCCCTGTGCCCTGCTCTGAGGATGCTGTGGGAAATTGGGACTTGAAGATGGGTTGTGCTGGGCTCAGTCTGTGTTCTCTCCATGTGCTGGGCTGCTGGGCCAGCTCCTGTGGGAGTTTTGCCCAAGCAGTTGTAGAGCAATAGCTCTAAAATCAGCAGCTTTCCCAGGATAAAAGGCTGACCAATTTTGTTGAAGGTGAGAATGGAGTGAACCATATAAGAGGACAGTTATGGATGCCAACAAACAGACTGCTGATCCTTGAGGTATGTACATGCAGCTTGCTTTCCCTTTCCCAGCTAATCTTACAGAAATTAAAGAAAAGGAATGTTACTAACTGAGGATAGCACCAGGATCTTTTTTAATGGGATCTTTCAGACCACTGGTTAATTCATCAGTGGCTTGTGAGGGGTGAACATGATACACTTGTTCCAGCTGTCACGTGAAACTTCTGATACTGCCTCCTTCAGTTCAGAAACTTGTCATGGCAGCATGTTTCCTGGGACACGAGGGAATTTATTTTGGAGGCAGAGAGGAGAGGAAATGGGGAAATGACTGACTTGTCAGGAAACTTGGCTTGAGTTATTTGAGCAAAGAGTAAGGCTGACTGGAAAACAACTGTCTGTGCCCAAAGCAGAGACTTCACTCTGCACTGGCAGGGTGGAATTGAAGAAGAGTCCTTTCCCTAATTTTTTAAAGAAGTAGAAACGCAACAAGACATGACTGGTAGCCTAGGAGGAGAGACCTGAGGTGCCTGATGGGCCTGGACTCATGGGAGCATCCTAAAACACAAGTCAGTCTCTTGAGGTCTCTGTTACACCAAGAGTAACAGCAAACCAAGAAGTGCCACTGCTTGTAACGCCTGTCATCAGTGAAACTGTAGGCCAAGTTCTTGCTGTGGCTTTAGGAAAGGTTATGATGAGTAGGTTAGAAGTGACCTACACTTTTAAAATACCTTTTATATAAATATATAAATAAAATTATGTAAACCAAAACTGCCTAGTCATGCTAAGACCTTAGCCAACACTTTGCAAAGCCTTTGACTTACTTTTGATGTTAGATGAACACTTAATAAACTTAATTAAAGTTTAATTAGTGTAAGTAGGCTAAATGTGGTAGGTCAGCAGGCACAGCATAAGCTAAAATACTGTTGGCAATAGTCAGCCTGGGAAAAAAAAAAAAGGAAAATTCACTTCTTAAAAATAAATACCTTTAAGGGACTAGTTTAGACTATCTGCTTCATCCCTCAGTGGTGGGGTTTTTTTTTCTTTTCTTTCCCCAGGCAATACTGACCAAATAAGAGCAAAGCCTGTTTCCTCATATCAGTGAAAAAAATCAAATTTCATCCTTCACATTTCTACTGCACCATGCTCTGGAATTTCCCCCAAAACAGTTTTCTTAAGTTTTGGCATATGACACAGAGAGGTACGTCTCACTGTTTTCTGCTATTCTTTTCTTTCCAATAAAGTGCTAGATGATGAGTGCTGTGGTCAGACAGCCCAGCTGAGTTTATTAAAGATCTAATAATCATTTATTAAAGGGCTTAAGTGAAATTTGGCAGCACATCACCAGTCTTGCTGGCCATCGTTGTTTAGGATATCCTTCACAGCTAAGGATGATGTTTCCTTGACTTTGAAATGAAATTTGAATTTAATTTGGGTATTTCAGCATGCAAATGACTGTGTTGACCTATGGTGATCTCTCCTTTTTGTCCTAAAACTGTGCTGCTCACTGGGTGCTGGTAGGCAGCACAGCTGAGTCATCAAGGTCTGTTGATGCATCCTTGGCCTGTTCAGCTGCTTCTACGTGAAGGTGTGCTCTTGCTGTCCAGGAAAGCTTATGGACAGCAAGATAATGAAAGGAGGCTTGCCCATGTGAAAGCTTGTTGGTCCAGTAGGTAGTAGTGTCTCTCACAATAGGAAAGCAGTACATCAGTGAGTAACTGTGGCTCAATCCAATAACACCAACCAAGAATATGATCCCAAGTAATCGTGCTTTCCTTCAAGAGCTTTTTGGGCTGGAGTGTGGGGCTGCCTATTGTATCATACCAACTCAGGCCTTTGTGCATCAGAATGCACATCTCCTGGCTGCTGCTCTTCAGTTCAGCTGGTGTGCCGCAGGGCACAACTGCTTGCTGTTGCACCTCCCCTTTAGAGGCCAGAGGCTGCCTCCACGTGGGACTTCTCTAGCTCACAAGCAGGAGGTAGCTGATACCCAGGAAGCAAGATACCAGGGAGAGAGAGACTAGTTTGACAGCGTGCCCTGCAGGCTGCCGAGTTCAAGACCCCACTCTGAATCAGGTCCATCAGGAACACATTTTCCTCTTTCTTGGATCAGGAATTCCACTCTGGCCATGAGATCAAGTGCTGGTAAGTCACAGCATTTTGCAGTCAGCTCTAGCAAAGATTCAGCTTGTTTCTTATTTTATCTGTCTTGATTTGATCATCCCTAAAAATAATCTGCAATGCAAGATACCGCAGTGATGAATTCCCCAGCTGAGCAAGTGGAACATGTTGAGAGGGTTTCTTGGATCAAAGTCCTAGGAGAGGAGCCAAAAGCAAAAGTCAGGCTAAAGTTCAGGAGTATCCTTCAGATATAGAAACTAACTGCACACAAAAAGCTGTTGTTCTCATGAGACTTTATTAGGTGCTGGAAGAGGCAATGCAAGTTTCAGACTCTACTGCAGTTAAGTTGGAGGGAATGTGAAATGCCCTCTGGGATCATATAATGTCTGGGAAAATTGAGAGGAGTAGGAAGTATTTAGGGCAATGGTCTCAGACACAACAAATGAAATCCTCTGCCCCCAAAAGCCATGTGTCAGACACAGGCTAAAAATTCCAGTGACCAAAGTCTGCTCTTGTAACATGCTAAAGCTTTCTTGTTGAGTCATTATCACTAAGCATACGTAACAACCAGGAGGCCTGCAAAATACATGAGCAAACTACTAAAGGGGACAAATATATATTTTTTGTTTTATTAAGGATAATTAGGGAAGTCTCAAATGAAGGGAAATGTCAGTCTTCAGAAGTATACAAGAAACTGGATGGTGGGCTATAAGCCCTTTTAAAGTGTTCTTAAACTCAAGCACAATAAACTCATGTCAGCTGGAGCTATAGTCAGATGTATACAGTCATACATCTATTTCTTAGTAATAATGATGGACAAGTAATGGTGGGAAAGCGATGAGCTGATGTCTGGGATGCTGGAAGGGGCTGAAAGGAAAAGGTAGCGTGGGAGATGAAGTGGAGACACTAACACACAGGCTTCTCCAGGAAGCCTCCTCTAGCAAGTGAAAACATAAGCCCTGGTGGACGCCAGGCTGTTCCAGATCAAGCAGCAACTGCTGAAGTCAAGCCCTTGTCCTGTAGGATATTGTGAGAGTCTTTCCTTTTTTACATCTGTGTCTCGTTGAATCTTGCCATCAGGGCTCATTTGATTTTAATTCTGCAAGCATCAGTTGAAGAGAGCATTTATGCTTATGTCTCCAAGTATCTGATGAATGCACTCATATCAGTAATGTCCCACATGCCTACCACCAGCCTTGTCCCTGAAGAAATGCCATTACTGCCCAGCACTTTTCTCAGAGAGGGACTCCGCTTTGCTATCCTAATTTTGCTGTGCATGACCATGGATCTGCCACCCCCTGCTCTGTGGGTATGGCTGGTGATGCCAGCAAGATCACTGTGAGTTAGGTGGCATTTGCTGTGAATCAAGCCTGAAAAAATAGGCTTGCTTCTACCCTTAGGACTGTTGTGACTGCACAGTTCAGGTCTCCTAGAGAGTACTGGTGTATTATAATTGCTTTTGCTGCTAAATGTTAGGTCTCTGAGTGCCTGGTAGGAACCACAGCCCAGCTGAGCACAGGCAATCACTTAATGGAGTAGGGGGATAGCAAGAGATGGAAAATGACCTTCTCACATCTAGAAAGCTGGAGGCACATTCAGTGGTCCAGGCTGGACACTTGCCTCCATTTCCTACTCAGGCATCACCCACTCTTTGCATTTGGCCAAAGGAATATTTAAATTTTTTGTGTGAAATAGAGCAGTTTTGGCAACAGGGACTAATGCATCCCTGTTGGCAGTGTGCTTGGAACATGGCCAAGACGAGACATTTTCTGTGAACGTAGACTGATGTTCATTTATCACTGCTTATTATTGTCACCTGCCTCAAACCCAGATGTGTGAGTGCTTTTTTAAATTAGCTGTGCAGTCCCCTGATTTCTAAGTGGCTTCTGCCAACCCTTCTTCCACCCATCACGAAATATGGTTTCCTAACAGGGCTGTCATCTGCAAATGGCCTCCCCAGCAGCACAGCAGGGCACAAAGTCACTCGCTTCTTAATGATGTGCTCAAAGGAGAAAGCAAGCCTGGTGCCACCCTTGTAAATCTATCCTGAGACTTGGATTCCCTTTGAAACTGGTTGAAAATTCAAAGTGGGCAGCTAAGTGCAATGGTACAGAAACTGCTGGAAGAACAGGAAAAATAACCAAAGACTTTTATCTAAAAACCAGCATAATGTTGTGACTCTTAATTTGTCCGAAGTGCTTTTCTTTCAAGCAAAATCAATTTGATACATATCTGCAAAGGACTTCCTTCATTCCAAACCCTTACAAACAACACTTGTGTTTCACATCAGTTTACTCCCTCCCAAAACATGTGGAAAAAGTAGCCTGCTCTCTTCTTGTCCTTTGTGTCCTGCTGCTCACTGATGTCTTTAATGTCTTGATGAAAATCAAAAAGCTGTTTCTCCTTGGAGAGAAGTCCCTGGAGTTCAGAGGGACTGGACTGAGGACAACCTAATTGAAGAAGGAAAAGAAAATCAGTAACCTTTATTTCTGTGCACCATCACAGACAAAGGCACAGTTAGTGCTGGTGATGGCAGGGTGAGGCCAATGCTTTCTTGGAGCTCTGGAGCAGTTAGCAAGAGAAAATTGTATCACATGTCAATTGAAATTTCCACTGCCAGCCCTGGGGAGCCTGCAGAGAGGTGTGAAATGATGCATCCTACTTGTTCTCCTAGCTGGGCTGAACGTCTAGCTAGAAACATGTTTTTGGTCAGGCTAAGCAGATGCAAGTGAGGTTTTATAAGGTAGCAGACACCCTGAGTGAAAAGCTTCTTTTTTAAGATGCTCATCTGGAACTGGTATGTTGCTCTAAGGAGCCTTCAGGGGATGCACAGCCTCTGCTTGCAGATGGCTAGGTGGTACCCAGGGGCCTTTTGAATGTCCCACATGCAAGTGAAGCATGCACTTGTGCTTCACATTTTGAGCTGCTATAGGTTCCAAACCTCCTCTTTACATCTTTAACTCAGCTGTTTTTGGTCATCGTGGCTGGGATGCCATGTTATGGAGGACAAAGCACCTCAGGGGGGCAGTGACATGGCTTAGTTGAAAGGTGGAATAACAGGTTGGGTTTTTTTTCCCTTTCTGCGTGGCAGTGTGAAGTGTCTCTGGCTTGAATGCATCTCCTTGTACGTCTTGCTTTCTGCTGATTTGATCCTGGCTTTGTGTAGTGCCAAAAGCAAAGACACTTGCATGGTATAGCAGAGTTATTCAGGTTTATAAAGTACTCGGTGCCCTATGCAGAGTAGTTACTTTCCATACATACCCCATACCTATTTTTTACCATATCAATTAAAGGTTAGTAGTAGCCTTATACTCTTTTATGAGTCTATAATCTGATTCCCAAGTGGATAAACCAGGAAAGCAAAGGAAAACACAGTGCAACTGGTATTATTGTTCTTAAATGAGGTTAAAAGGAGTTGTTTTACAACTGAAAGGCAGTTGGTATGAAGGGAAATGGTTGTTTCTACCCTGGCCCTGGCAGATCTTAAAACTAAGAAACCTTCTCTGTTGTTAAAAACAGACAACTGACTGAGTAAACACTGCACTTTCTGAAATGGCTTAATTGGAAAGTGGGGCTTTTTCCCTGATGAACATTTTCCAACCAAAAAAATATAACTCCAAAGTGCAGGACACTGTTAATTTGTTCTGCAGGTCATCCCAGAATGTGCCATTTTGGGACATCTTGTTCAAGCCAGGGGTTCAATGGGATTTGTCTTAGTGCGATTTTGCTGCTGCAGGGCTTTGATCCTCTTCTTCACACTCAGCCAATGCTCCTGGGTTGTCACTGGGGCAATACCAGATCCTAAACCCAGGGAATCATTTAAACCCTCTTGATGTGGGAGAGCTGCTGAAGACCAAGTCCACAGCTGGTTTCAGCCAACTATTAAATCCAACAGCAAGCCAGTTCCTTGGAGGCCTGGGGCATCTGAAAACATCTTATGAACCAAATGGAGCAGATGGGCTACATGGGCATGGCCAAAGGAGACAAGATCCTGCCACAGGTTCCCAGGCTGAGGCATTCAGGCCTTTCTCAGCAATTGAGGACATTTGGAAGGGATGATCTTTGCCCAGCATCCCCAAGTGATGCCCCACAGGGAGGGTAGCTGTTGGGCTACGGATGGAGCAGCTCCAGCCTGAGCTATGGTTTTAGCTGTGGGAGGCAGCCAAAGGCAGACCCTCCACCTTGCACTGTGACATGGCCCTTCATCTCCCAGGTCTGGTCCTCTCACTACGCAAAGTGACACATACATGCCCTGGACAATGTAATATGGCTTTTATTAGCTAGACTCACTGTGCCAGGGTGTTCATGATCCTTACACAGTTAATTTAAAAAAAAGAAAAAGAAAACAAATTACAGGAGGTTGTAAAAAAAATCCAGAAGTTAAACTATTGTTTGATTTTAAAATTGGCACATTTCCTTAAAGTATCCAAGAAACTAAAAGCCAAGCAAAAGATTTTAGGTCAAATTAAACATTTCAGGTCAAACAGAGACTTTGTTTTTGAAATCTAGCTAAAGAATATGAACTTTCATTTTAGGATTAGCCTAAACCAATTTTTGGTAGGGTTTTTTTTCTTCCTGTTTATAGAAGTGAAGGGGAAAAGATGCTCTTTTTTGTTTGACTCGTAGGTGTGCGTGCCAAGCTGCAGATCTCCAAGCTGCAGCTCAGCACCGCTCTGAACTCAGCAAGCTCAGCCTGGGGTGGAGGGGTGAAGTCCTCGCAGATGTTTGAACCTCACAGACCACCCTGTTCCTGGGGTAGTGCAGCTCCCTCGGCTGTGTTTGACCTGGGACATGTGTGGGGCGTTGGGGACCCACAACTAGGTGTGACCAAGCAAGATTCGTGGGGAGAAAGGAGGCTCTGGGTGCCTTTGCTGGTCTCCTCATTGCAGGCTCCACCCCAAACCTAGTGTAACTTATCCTTGTGTCCGGGTTTCACACTTGTATTTTATTAAGTTGGTTTATTTATTATTCATTCATGATCCAAACATGCTTCTCAGTCAATTTTTTCATGAAGGGTCGCTAGGTCTTGCAGTGGAAATCCGTTAGAGCTCAGCTGACTCTGCCCACATCCCGGATGATAGGCTCCCTGTGTCCCTTGGCTCTGCAGGGTTCACTCTCTGCTCTGTGACACAGCAGCTGTGTGGTTTGATCTGTGCCTACGCCTCAGGCGGGAGCAGCGTCACACATCCCCTGCCCTGCTGTGCGTGTGCACAAGAGCCTTTGGTAACCATCATGTTTAGGAGCACTGCATCTGATGACCAATGCACTAAGCATTGGTTTTTCCAGCTGCATTGGTTATTCTACTGCCCTGCTTTCAGTACCCAATTCTGCTGGGTTCTGCCAACCCTTGGCTGTCACGGACCTCATCCTTCTTTGAAACCCCTCATTCCACCTTCTCTCCAGACAGACTAACCTAGCTTTCTCCTCTGTGCACACCCTCTAATTCTTGCTGTCCAGCCACCTCAGGGCCCACCTAGGGTATTATTTTCATTAGTTTCATGCCCTGGATGCCATGTGTACAAGTGCCATCTGCCTTCTCTAGGATCACATCGCCTTCAGCTAATATGAGGGTGCTGCCTCTTGCTGGAGCTGTACCCTGTTAAAATTCTCCCCTTCAATATATCAACACTGAATGAAGGCATAAGGCTCTGACAACTGTTGCCTGAATTACCAAGCATTTGCTGACTCTGGAACATCCTATTGCTTCTTTAAAGAGAGCCTTTAAACTGAGTCTATGCAGTTATGTGAGCTGCAGCATGCTACTAGTCTGGAGACTCACAGACATGAGGTGGGATTTGGTTTGGGGTGTGTTTTTTTTATAAATCTCCCTTCTCATGTGGAGAAAGGGTGAATCCACAGGGGTCCCTTGGGTGGGGGAAGGAGGGAGGAAACGAGAGCAGCCCCAGAAACTGCAGGGGAATGAACTTGGGGCAAAGCATGAAAGAGAATATTCAAGGAGGAGGGAATAAAACCACTCCAGTTGTTGCTCAGGGAGTAGGGAGAACTGGTGGGGAATGTGTCATCTGGTATGTAGCATCATGGCTGCCTGGAGAGCTCCAGTGCTAGCCATCAGCCACCCCATGCCTGCTGCAGGCAGCTGCCCAGCCTGGTGAGAGATGGGGCCATGGGGCTGGCAGGAGCCCTTGCCCCCAGGCCAAGACCTCTGCTCCCAACATCTGCACTGGAATGAGCCTGACTTTCATTTTGGAGAAAGAAGGAGCTCTGAATGAAGGACGGTCAATGCAGGGTAGCTGTCCCCCGCGCCCATGGGGGAAGGTTGCATCCAGGAGGGGTACAGAGCTGTGGGCTGGGGTCATGCTGGCCCCTTTGCTCCCGGTCAATTGAGGGTGGATGCTGAGGGCTGCTGGCAGGCAGGAGGGATGGTGCTGGCAGATGGCACTCCAGAATACACAGCATTGGCTCACCCACCTCCAGCTGTGGTCCAGCACATTTGCTGGATGAGTTGAGCTGGACAGCAGTCAGGACCTTTTCAGAAAGATAATGTAGGTGGCCCTGAGGGCCGGTGTACCCTGGAGTGAGCTGTGCCCTGCCAAGCCCCTCTGAAACCCACTTGATTGTGGGGCAGAGCCAGGGGGAGAGAGCAAGGCAGGGCTTGGTGCTGTAGAAATCTCAGCACTTTGCTCCAGCTCAGAAATAATGGTTTTCAACAAGCCAAAGCCAGAATAGGAGTAGTATTGGTTAAAAGAAAATGGAAACATAAATAAAAAAAAAATTAGTCTGCTGTTTGAAAAAAGTCAAAGCAGCTTTGAGTGCTCTGGTTTGAGGACAGCTTCCCCTCCCCCTGAAATGAAAACTCTAAACTGTGCTTGCCATATTTTAGTTTTCCTCCATTTTTACCCTAAAAAGTGTGTTAATAAGCATTTCTTTGTAGCTAGCAAGCTGCTTCCAGATGTGTTTATCCTGAATGTGTTTATCGGTTCCTGTGTGCCACTTAGTCATAATGAGCTCAAGAGGGAGCTTGCTATGTACCCAGTTCAGAGGATATTACTGCAGGAGCCACTGCTCTCAGATACTGCTTGCTGCTGCAGGATGGGCTTGAGACAGCTTTGAGCAAAGTGCTGTACAAACATCCAGGAAACATCCATTCCTGCCCTAGGCCCTGGTGGTCCCTGAAATGTGCACCCCATAAATACAGCCAAATCAATTCGGGTACGTCATTTGTGCAGTGCGGAGACAGCTGCTGTGGGGACCTTGAGAGTTTGAATGTCTTTAGTGTTTTGCATTTAAGTTCTCAGCATTAAAGTGCATAAATAGAGGGCTTTGCATTTAATAATTTATTATTCAGTCCAAGAAATACACTAATACCTTTATCAGAATTACGTATGTAATTCAAAACACAAAAGCACAAATCACTGAGGAACAGGCAGACATTAATGGCTGCTGTTCTCCCTACCTCCTGCATGGCAGCCAATAATCAGCAAGAGAAACACAATTTTCCCCTAAACAAATGTTTCACTTTTGTGTGTGTGTGAATATATACAATTTCTCTTTTTTTTTTTTTTTTAGCAGTCCATGGAAAGAAAGGAAAAGCTTAAGTGCCTGAGGTGTGGTGAATCATTTTCCTTGATCCCCTGACATTGCTAAGTGCCAGCTGTGTTTCCCCCCTGCCTCCCAGGAATGGGAGGATAAGAGCAGGAAGTGTGAGGATTTGGGGTTGGCAAGCCTGGACTGGGGGAGGAATTTCATCTTAGCTGTTCCAGGTCATGGGACCTCTGGTCCTGATGGACATCTGGTGGCAAGGCAGTGAAATAAGGGTGCTCAGTGAGATAAACCAACCTCAGCCCAAGAGATCACACTTGAATGTTCCTCTAGCCTGTAAAGAGGTGGTGGAGAAGCTTCTACGTGAGCAGCAGAGGATGTGTTTGGGTGCCACCTAAAGAACTTCAACTTAAAGCTTGCTTCAGTAAAACATTTTGAGGACCCTCTCATGGATCTTGCACAAAAGCAGGTTCAGCTGCTGCAGCTGGGCTCAGAGGAAGCTGGTCAACCCATGACTCACACCATGCTGTGAAGGACCCTTGAGATCAGGTACCAAGGCTAGGCCCAGAGACCTGTGTGATGAGACCCTGCTAGCCAGAGCTCCAAGGTGCCCCAGCATGGTTTCCACCAGGAATCTGGCCAGCAGCATTCACCCTACAGTGCATGTAGCAGAGGCAGGAAAAAAAAAACCACTCGGGAGTGCTCATGCATTTGCCAGTGTTGCTGTAGCCAAAATATATTCTGGAAAGTACGGCGCACGCCCGTAATTCATTTAACACAGCCCCGGGCTAAGAAGAAAACAGGAACTGCCCTTCTGAAACCCACTAATGGACCTTCTCCTCCAGTCTCCTGTTGCTGATAAAGCCCAACTTCATAAGCCACAGGGGAAGTCATAAAACTGGTGTCATGATCCCAGTACTTGAGCCAAAGGCAGTTGAAAGTCAATGGAGAGACTCTCATTGACTCAAATGTGCTGTGAAGTTGAAGCTTGTGTCATTAAACCTCTATGGGGAAAGACAAGGGGAGGGAAAATGTGTGGGAGTAGGACTGCAAGTTCTCACTAAAACTGTTCCCTTATTTTTAATCTCCAGCATCACTGGACATGGTCCGTCTGGAGGTGCTGCCAGACCATTGAGTACCTCTGTCCCTGCACACCAGGCACCCGCTTCCTGGAGCAAAGTGGGGAACTTCGGTTTTATTCCATTTTTTACCCATGTCAAAGTCTATTTAATATCAGGTTTGCTGTGTTTTTTTGGGTTTGGTCCCACAAATGCTTCTGGAGCAGGTCAGTACATCTCCCAAGCTACCACTTTGTTATGCATTTGGAGCTTGTAAAATCCAAGGAGACTTCCATCATTCAGTTTGAACATCACTTCCCAGTTGAGACTCAAATGGCAGGATTGTTGAAGGATATTATTGATAAACAATAGATGTCTGGTGGAGAGGCTGATTATTTTCCTGGTACAAAAGGCTGCTGCATCCTATGTGATAATTCCCCTTTCTTTTCCTCCTTGTTGGCTTTGTGTTTTTGTGATTTATTTGTGGGCTGGCAAGCGTCCACAGCCCTGCAGGAAATGGATGTCTGCTATTGTGTTTGGGGGGGCTATATAAACGTGTAATTTTCCCACTACATTAATTATAGGCATTTATCCCTCACTGGAGCAGCTCCATGTTTTCTCTGCCCTTTTGGTTTGGAGACAGAGCGTTCTCCCCACACCCCCAGCCCAAGCCACAGGTATTTATAGGGAACCCTGATTCTGACATCCTCAGCTGAGCTGGGGGAAAGCTAAAGCGCAGGTCATTCCCATTTGCCAGCTTGGCCTGGTCACAAACACTGCAGAAGTGAAACTCACTGGCTTTTTTACCTGATGATAATAGCTCCAGAATAGCAGCATAGCCAGGTTTTCTCTGGCTCTTCCTCCTGCTGACACTTTCCTCAAGAATAAAATTGGTTTGCCCTAAGAAAACAACTGTCTTGTTATGGAAAAGCAATTGTAGAGCAATTTACTTTGGAATAGCTATGCTACTTAATTCCTTACTCCTGGAGACAGACCCAGCTGAACTTGGAGCAAAGAAATGAAACCCGAGGCAAAATTCAGGGTGGTTATATCAGGTTTTTTTCAAGAGAAGGCTGGAGGGAGAGGTCACACTGAGATACACCATCCCAGCTCTGTGTTTGTTTGGCTCTACTCTTTTGACCAGGTCTGGTCGTATGGCCTTCAACCTGAATGGACTGGAAAACTGTCCCTTTTCATGAGGAATGAGGAAAATGAGGAATTCCTCAGTGGAAAATCAGCACACACAAAATGCCCTGCTCTGGAGAAGGCATTTTAAAAAGGGATTTTGTCAAAATCCCTGTTTGGCTGCAGCACAGGTTTTGTCCCCTAGAAGGCCACCATGGTGCTTGGTTGGATTCATAGCCTGTGCTTCCCATCTCAGTGGACCACTCTCGAGGTTCCCATTCAGGATGCTGCCTCCTGTGATGCACCAGGCTTTGCTTTTGGGACAGCAGTGGAGCCACTTGGTAGTTGTGTGCCTGCAGATCTATATGGGAAATAGCCTGGCAACGGAGCCCAGGTACAGAGGGATATGGGGAAACCATGCTATGGCTTCACAGGCCCTGCCTTGCAGCCTGCCAGACTCCAAAACCTGAATTTTAGGGCTGATGCTTTTTTTTTTTTCCGTGGTGGCTGAACCAGCGCATGGTTGCTGTTCATCTCCTGCGTAACACGTGCCCTTTTTATAGGCTGAGCTGTGATCTGTGTTTGCTGGGTGCTCTGGAGAGGATTCGCTGTAGCTGGTCATTGTTTCAAGGGTTTATTGATCTCCTGTAGCACATGAAATTCTCTCACATTACTTACGTGCTGGAGCTGTGCACTTGAGATGCTTAGGAAATGCCCAACATAGTGAGTTTTGGCTCATGGTATCTCCTGCTTGCTTCTGACTCAGGAAGTGTTAATGTCTCCCGAGGAAAAAAACATCTTGGAAATACAAATGCACACGATGCAGACTGGGACAAGGAGAAGCAAACGTCTTCTCTTAGTTTAGAGGGCATGCCTGACAATGAGAAGGCTTGATAATGAATCACGTTCTTTCATTCTTGAGCTGTAACTACTGGAAATAAGAAACCTGGCCAAATTTGTACCAGAAGGTGCTGCCTCTGTGAGTGGACCCTCCTTTAAAAGAGCAGCTCTGTTGAGCATGCTGGGGATCTCTGCAGATACACCTGTCATTGAAGGTGTCAGATCATTTCCAGCAGGATGGATGTACCAGCGTGTCCTTTGGCTTGTAACGTGGGTTCCCCATAGACTCCTAATGAAACACAAGTCCTGCTGTGATTTTTCTCAGTTTTTGCCTGCCAGAAGTGGGCATGTTCATCACACAGGGTATGTTGGCAAGTACAGAGTAGGTCAGATTTATTACAAGCACACAGGCTGTGCCACCTGTGACTATCCCTGGGTCTCATACAGAGGCTTTGTAGAGCGGATGCGTGTGGGGGATATGGGCACACTCAGTTTCCGCAAGCCAGAGACTAAGAGCCAAAAGTAAGAGAGTGGAGGCCAAAGCAATGGGAGATGGCTCTGATTTACAATTGCTCTCCTCCTTCGACACCCACACTGCACAGACCCCCAGGAGGGCAGCGAAAATTTGCTTCCTGCCTCTGCTGCTGCTGCTGGCACATACAGCCGTGCCAGAGGAGACGCAGCAAGCCATGCTGGAGGGGAACCCAGGCAGAGCTTAGCTGCTTTTGGGTAGCCAGCAGCAGGACAAGGGAGCCATGGTGTCTCGGGTGATGCTGCGCAGGTAAGCCAGTGCTGGTGGGTAGCCACAACTCACTGCTCTGCAAGAAATCCTGGACCCAGGCTGAGGTATCATCTTGGTCCCTCGCCATGGGAATGAGAAGGGAGAGAGCTATGCCCACCGCATCCAGCCCATGGAAGCGGAGGGACACATGCCATAAGACCAGGGAGGTCTGCAAGGACACAAACCTGATCCAGCTTGGTGGCATAAAATCAGGAGGAAGGTGAGGATTTGTGATGGGTGGACATCCTGGGATGCAGCTTTCTGGGGTGAGCTATGTCCACCTCATGGCTGGAGGCATTGCCTGGACATGCTGGTGCCCCGGCCCTGCTGAGATGCATCCCCTGGTCTCTTTGGGGCCGGGGATGTGCTGCCAACAGAGTTTCTTCCAGGGGTCCCAACTAAGCACATGAGGTAAATCTGGCCAGTTCCACATCAAAATTAAGCAGCTTATTGTGTTTATTCTGCCACATCCCTGCAAATCCTGAGCACTTTTCATGACCTCTCTTGCATTCGACTCTCAGAGCCCAACTGCCACACAGTCAACATGTTGGCCAAATGCTTTATCAGTCTTTGTGGATGAAGCCTTGTGGACTTGTACAGGATTGTTATTGCATACCTGTGGTTGATGTCAGCAGGTTGAGGCTGGCACAGTGCTGTCAGAAGCCGTGTTTCCTTGAGAAAGTGCCCACCTAACTGTGAGCATTGCTTGGGTGAGTCTGTACATGCAGAGTCCAGAAGGTTGCAGTTACATATACATGTGGTCTGGCCTCACTGAGTGATGGAAATCCTCCTGGGGAGGGAAGGATGCCCTCATGAAATCTTTTATTACCTTCAGTACATCTCTTCTGAGAAAGACACCGGGGGGGAAGGTCCCAGAAGGGGATGCTGCAGTGCCCAGCAGCAGGAGACCCAGGACTTTTCTCTAACACAAGTCAGCATAAGAAATTCCCCCTACTTCCAGCATGAAGGCATGGCTCATCTGTGCACTGGCCACTGATGAGGTGGGCCACTGAAGGACCTTAAGCAACTAAGATTTGTCCATGATACTTCTGCCGCTGCTGCCCCGTGGGGTGCCACAGGTACTCCATGCTGAGAATTGTCTGTGACCAGTTGTTTGGGTGGGCTGCCAGAGGGGGTCACTGGAGTGGGGATGAAGGGTTGGGAGTCGAGCTGCAGTCCCTTTAGGGGCTCTCATTTCCACCCATCAGGCCTCTCAGCACTGCCACTGGTTCCCCTTTCCCATAACGTCAGTGAGATTTGGGTGAGGAGAGCAGGTTGGGCTGTTGCCTGCTTGTCCACCCTTCCTGAGATGCTGTCGCTCAATCTCCTTTTCGTTTCCAGCAGATGAAAGGCAGGAGCACAGGAGGCAAATTGTGTCTCTTGCAGCAAGCACTTCATGACATGCCCTGCACATCCAAACACAATGCAATTTTGCATCTGAGTATGAAAAACTAAACAGCAGGTGAGACTGGGTTAACAGCCTGGGCATGGCAGTTTCTAAAGCAACACCTGGGGAGCTCTAAACACAAACACCATTAGCAATAACAGGATCTGTGCACTTAACTCCCTGCCCTGCTCTAAAAGCTCCAGCCCCAGTAGCAAGCGTCCTCCACTTTATCCACTTGGTCCAGCTCAGTGCTTAGCAGCCGTGCCCAGCCCGAGGAGCTGGACCGCCTGCCGTCACATGGGCATTTAGTTTAAATCTCATCCATGACCTTTTCCATTTTGCCAGTTCTGGAGAATATTCACCATTAAAGCTCTTCCTTTCACACATCACGAAGGTATGGATTATTTGTGCACTGTAAGTGCCACGAATTTACTGCCCTTGTCAGTAACAAGGAGGTGCTGCTGTGATGCTGATACAGCCATCAACATGTGGCCTTCAGTGGCTATCAGCCTGTAAGCTAAAGAAACACCATCATCCATCTGAATACTGGGCACTGCAGGGGGGGGAAGGATGCAGGGCAGGGGTAAATGTGGGCCAGACCTGAGACAAAATACAGGAGGGCAAGTGTGCTCTGTTTCTAGAGACCTGGGGAGGCTGCAGAAAGATGCTGAGCAGAAATTGTAGCGGGACAGCATGGGTGGTGGAGAGAATCGGAGAAACATCTATTATTTATATACCCTCTGCAGTGAGCTCACAGCGAGTTGGGATTGGCCAGGAACTGGGTCAGGATGAAGCGGGATGAGGCAAACAAAATCTGAAGTCTTTGAGTGAGACCCCCTGCCGAGCCCATGCCAATGCTCTTGCACTCTTTCCTGCCACAGCACCCTCCAGCCAGGTTCTTGGCAGCCACAGCACTGTGCCAGAGCCAGCCTCTGAACTGGATACACCTGCAACCCCAACTTGGTCAGTACGTATGGGAAGAGTGATATTTATTGCACAGTAACACTCTCTGGGCACTTATCAGTTTAATGACCCACATAAATATTTTCATCTTGCCTAGTTTTGGGTAACACGATGGGTTGTTGCATTGATTGTGCCAGGCCAGTGTACTTAGCAAATGCAGAGGCAGAGACACAGCTGGTGGAGGGGAGAGGTGTTCCCTCACCACAAGCCAAAGGGGAGGCAATGTTGATGTGTCCACCATGGGCAGGAGATGCAATAAGTCGAGAGAGCCCCCACTGCTTGCCAGTATTCACCCCCTCGGACTCCCTGCATGCCCAGCAAGGAAGGTGGATTCATGTGTTTGGCAAGGTCTGGTGCTCAAGTGTGCAGAGAGAAGCAGTTTAGTTTTGCTTGATGAGTTGGTGTATAAGCCCACAGAGAGAGACTTGTGGGCTTGGCATGAATGCAAGCTGTCCAACAAGGCAAGTGATGCTCCTGATGAATGTTTAATCACACTGCATTTTCTCAGGGAAAGCAATGATCTTCAACCACAAGGACTGAAGGGTAGGCTCAGAAGGTCTGAGGTCCATCAGAATTGTTCTACCAGGTCTTAGCAAGGGCTAGCTGTCCCTGGGGTGCAGCTTCAGGCTTCATCTGTGGATGTGACATGGTGCAGTCACTTAAAGCCTGCATGACAAGCTACGCTTGCAGAAACAACAGCCACATCTGCACTTGTAAAAGTATGAGGTTGGTGGATGCATGCTTGCTAGACACCATGAGCTGCCTGGAGGGTCTGCAGCTAGCAGCTCAAGGTTTGGGCTATAAAGTAACCCAGGTTTTAAGCCAAGTGACATAATCTTCAATGCTATTTCAACCTGCAGTAAAATTATTTATTGGTTTCAGCTCATATGAGTCCTCTGGTCCCTGGACAGCCAATTTGTCCATGGAGTTCACAAGGTACCCTAACCTCCCTTTTCTATACAGATGCCTAAATTTGGCCATTTCAAAATCCTGCTTTGAAAGATACTGGGAATACTGCAAATATTACAGTCAATGGGAAGAACCTATGAAACTCAGAAGTGGCAGAAAACTGAGGCAAAGCACACAGTGTTGGGGAAGTGCTGGCACTGCTTCAAACCACTGCAGGTAATCCCACAAATGCACGCTGCAGGATTTCTAGGTTTCCTCCGAGGCTGCTGCTGTCAGCCATGAAATAGGGAAAATATTGCACTGGATTGACTTAGGTTCCCATCGGGTCTGGCAATTTGTTTTTCCTTAAGGGGGGAAAAAAAATGAACACTCACACACGCTACTACAACAATGTGAAGTATTTTCCTCTTCAAGAGCCCTTCCTCGCTATCCAATGCCTTCCTTTAAAGAATGGTGTAGAAGTCAAGCAGAGCTGTGCATCATCCAGAAAGCATGCAGCACTCAACCACCACGCTCAAGGATTCCTAGAAGCCGGTGTTGCATGGGGAGAGCTAAAACAGGGGACTCTGCAGCAAGCGTGCAGCTGATCCTCCCATCCGGGGAAGTGGGGCTTGGAAACAACACGGGGGGGTTGCAGTCTGGCAACACGTGCTTTCCACTTGGAGCAAGAAATGTCAAGGAGAATTAGTGAGATGACTGGAGACTTAGACTGCAATGGGAAGCAACTGCTGTTCATAAGCAGGCTGTGACTACTGAGCCTTGCTAATCAGATTTCCGGAGATGCTCATCTGGCTCATGCTGTAGGGTGCTCATTGCATGTTTTGCTAACAATGCTGTGCTGGGGGCGTCCATATTTCAGCGAGAAAGGAGAAGGCTCCCCTGGGGCAAGCCTGATTTAATGCCTGGAGACCTGGTTTTGTTGGTGGAGGGGGAAAAGGCCATTTGGAAACCCGTATATCTCATGCATGGCTCTGATACCTGCTCTGTAGGTCATTTAAAGCAAGCAAGGCAGGACCAGATGCCCCTCTGAGCACCAGCTGTGGGCACTGAGGTTACCAAAAGTCAGCCTTACCCGAACAGATCTGCTGGCTGGGGGTGACCCGACAACCTGCCCAACTTCCTGGGTAGCTGGAACCTGCCCTGATACCAGGGCCACGGTGGCTTGGCCACGCTGGGCCTCGGCATGTCAGTGCCAGGAGGAAAAGCAACCGCATCCAGCACCGGCATGCCAGCTTCATCGCTGCTCAGCCAGTCCAGCTTGCTCCAGCTCCCACCCCCAAAGCACACTTTTGAGCCGAGGCACTAGAAAGCATGGATCAATATTTGAGCCAAGGGAAATGGGGATCCTTTGCAGTGGATCACGGTTTTAATTAGTAAAGGATTGTGTGATTTTGCATGATTTGCTTGATACCAATTCCCGTGAAGAATAAAAGTTTACGTCCATTTCCCAGCGCTCTATTAAAGCAGCTTCCGTTAGCGCTGCCTGTGCTCTCGACTGTGCTGTATATGGCATTTCTATTTTTAGAAACCAGGGTTGCCATGACAACCCAGTGTATTTTTTTATTAAATATAGCAGCTGTTGCAGGGAACTCTTGTCCTTCTGGATGTAAAGGCTGTGTTTTTGCCCTCTGACAGAGCTCAGGGTATTAAATGCAGATGAGAAAGCATGATTAAATAAGTGGAAGCCCAGAAGAAACCATGGACCTGTAATTACAGAGAGGGGTTTTGAACGAAGCCGTGCATGTCTGTTGCTTCAGAAGCAGCCCTTCTGCATTAGAAATGGTGTGGGGAGGGATGTGGAGCTTTGCAGTGGGGGCTGTGGGCTCCGTGAGACCACCCATCCCCTCTCTCTCACCAGCTGGGATGCTCACTTGCTGGCTGCCCAGTCTGTCTGCCTTTTGCCTGTTCTGATCTCTGCCCCTTCCAGGACACAGGCTGGTCCTGGCTGTGCTCTCCAGGACTTGTCCCATCTGGGAGGAGGTGTGGGGGTGCCAAATAGGTCTTGGCATCAGAGGATCCCTGTGGGAAGGAAGGAGCCTGTTTTGGGAAAAGCAAGTTTTACCTCCTACCCACTCTTAAAGAGCTTCAAGAAGAGGGTTGTGTTGCAGGGTTAGGGTCTGGAGCCACATCTGTTGGTGATGGAGACCTTGCTGGAAGAAGTGCCAGTGGACAGGAGTAGTTCCCATCTCCGGGGCTGGCCCAGGGGTGCAGCGTGAGAGCGCTACAGAACCGTGCTGTACCCCAAAGCAGTAATGTGGCCAAGCTTCGGTCTTCGATGGGAAATAAACTGATTCTGCTTCTTTTGTTTTTTATTTGTTTGTCTCTCAGCTCTGGAGGGAAGCAGCAGTGAAGGATTTCATTCCTCTTTTGCTTTGGCTTTGTCAGTTCTTTACTGGATCCCTGTATGGTGCAAACACAACCCCGCAAAGGGCTGTTTTTCTTTTCCTGGGAGGAGGGAGAAGAAAAGGAAGTTCTTATTCTGCCGGGTTCATTTTGTAGTTGGCACTTTGCCTTCCCATTTTGGTGGGAGCTTCCAAATTCAGCAAGCTCCAAGGCACACTTGCGAGTCTCTGTCAGCACAGCCTCTGCTTTGCATTTCCATTTCAGTTTGCATTGTGCCCAAGTGGCTGCAGCAATAGCTCTATGCACAGGGTGGGGAGCACTATCGCTTGGGCCAAGGGCAATATGTCAGCTGGGAGATGGAGATCTTTTTTTAATTAACTGGTCTTTGCCTTGTTAAATGAAAAAGGAAACCTAGTGAACAGTAGATACACAGCAGGGCTTATGGTCTTTGAAAGTTTCTTTAAAAAGCGGATGCAACAACAAACAAATAAAGAAACAGAGTTAAAACAGCTTGATTTTAAAATATCCATGGAGGTCACTGTGACCAAGACTTTGAACAGGAATAACATATCTCCAGGATTCTTATCTGTTCCCTGAGCTATCGTAAGCAGCATCTATTGCTGGGGATGTTATTGCTTTTCTGAATTTAATAGCATAAATGTTGCTTATGCAAGCAGAACGCTGCAGGGGAAGGGATCTCCTCTTGCACACTGCAGAACCGCCTCTGCGGACATCGGGGGCTTCAGTTCACCCTGCTGCCTGCTCTCTGCACCCCCCAGGCACTTCACCCCTCGTATGACCCATCTCTTCAACCAGATGTGCAAGGGGATTTTGAGGGGTGGGGGATTTTGAAGAGTCAGGGATTTTGGAGGCAGTAGGGTGGAGTCAGATGCCGGCTATGCTACCGACTGCCTGCTGGAGTGTGTCCTGATGCCTCTGCAGAGCTGGAGCCTGTCTGCACACATGCTAGAGCATCTTCCTCTAGCTGAGGGCATAAATATGGGGGTCATCCCCAAGGAAGTGCTGCCTGTAATGAAGGAAGGAAAGGCTGCCACATCAGATTTGAGGACTTCCTTGCATCCTTCAGGGAATATGTTGTCAGACATTTCTGGCCCAGAAAATGTATCCTGCAGCTGGGAGGGAGGTTTGGGGCAACCATTTTAGATGCCACTTTGGTTTTAATCCAGCACGAGGTGAAGGGAGGACTGTGGAGTGGGCACAGTTACAAACAGAGGTGATTGCACAGGCACCTGAAGCATGGCCCCAGTGTCTTCAGGCTCCTCCAGCTGCAATGGTCACCCTGCAGCCTCTCTGCCTTAGCAGTCATGGCTGGCAGGACCTGGTGAATTTGATGTCCCCTGTCCCCAAACTGGTTCTGCTTAGTTGCATCCCTGAATGTGCACATCTTTAAAAGTGGTGTCAAGCCACCAGTAACATGAGGCAGCTTTGGTGAACCCCAGTCTGAAGCGGTTGGACCTAAAAAACTTCAAGCAAAAGTCATCTCCCTCAGGGTGCCCTTTGGGGTGACCTTTCTGACAGCCAGGCAAAGACCACCCGAGGGCTGAGGACAAAGCTGCTTTGTGGCCATTCACCACGCTTCTCCCAAGGCCAGGGCCCCAGGACCCGTCTTCCCATTGCACTTTTACGGGCTCCTTGGAGGGGGTGCCCTTGGCTTGTGACTAGTCCCTGGTCTAGTGGGGATGATGCCTCCCGTTCCTCATGTGAAGCATTGGTGCCCCTGCAATAGAAGAGCTGCTGCCAGGGTGCAGCACAAGCCCAGGGTTGTGGAAAGAGCAGTTGTGTGTGGTACAGGGAAGAAGTAATGCTGATGCCATACAACAAGATGCCAGCAACGTGAGAAGCCCAGGCAAAGCTGCCAGCATGTGATGCAGGATGTTTTGTCCTTGGAGCCACTTCCCCGTCATGCCACTTCCCACAGGGTTACATATCATACTGCATGCTAGCAGCTAATCCTGCTGGGTTGCCCAGGAAGGGCCAGGCACTCCCTGCCCACATCAGCCAGTGTCCTGCATTAGCTGTACCCACCACCAGTCAGGGCTGTGGGGCCGGGGTGGTGGGGTGCAGGTCATGGGCTCCATCCTTTCTCCTCGTTGGGTGCACGTGCCCAGCTGGTCCTGGCCATAGAGCACCAGTCACCCAACTGGTTCCTCTCTGTGGAAAAACCTCTTGCTGGTGCCAGAGTAGAGTTTCCCCAGGAATGTATATTTATTAAAACTTCTGCCTCTGCTTATATGTCCACTTCCCTGTGTATTCAGTGATCGTCTCAGTGTTTATGCTCCCCGCTTTCCCCCCATTGATTTATGGGCTTATTGTAATCTCTCCATTGTGTCGCTTCCCCCCCTCCAGGCAGTGTGGAGCAGGCAGCAGTCCTGGGCATTTTTTCCTTTCGCCCTGCATGTTGGCTGGTCCATCTCTCAGCCATTTGCAGCAATTTGTGTGGGTAAGGACCATGGCAGTGACATGCTTAGCTGCAGACCATTGCCCACGGTATCAAATATTGATGAAGCTGTGTTTTTCCCAGCTAGGATGCTCTTGAAAGCAGTGAAGTTTCCCCAGCAGTGATGGGGGCTGCTGTGAAGGATGAAATGCTTTTCACCTGTTCAGGAGATGGGCAAGGCTCTCAGCTATGCCTCTCAAATATGAGCACAGCACTCCCTTCTTGAGGTTAGGGATTTGTTTGTAGCCTTTTATCAAAGCCACTTGCAAGTATTTGTATGTTTGGTTTTTCAACAGTCTTTTGAGACAGGAAGGAGTTATTTATTGCATCTCTCCTTGGTTTCTCATCCTTGGACTGTGGGGCTTGTGGCCCATGTGGACATCGTGTCTGAAGCTCCAGTGAGAGGGTGCAGCTGCCTGAAGCATGTCTGTGAGTCCCTGCTGGGGAAGAGGGGTGAGTGTCTGGCTCAGCAGCAATGTGGAAATCTCTTCTCATGGGCTGTTTTTCTCTCCTGGCCTTTTCTACAGCATTGTGCAATGCTTCTGCAGCTTCCCTCTGTCTCCCAGTGGAGATGCCTTCACACTCTGGTCCCACAGCAGCTGCAGCTCCATCCAGTCCTGAAGCACTGCACCATACCCAGCACTGAAGGCTGCAGCCAGCCGTAAAGCTCATCCCTGCAGCTGAAGAGGAGGGCTTTGAGCACCCAGTGTACTGAAGAGATGCATGAGCATCTGCTCTGAGCTGGGGGACAAGGAAGGAGTGCTGGGATTTGCTTTCCCACAAGCACAAAGGTAAGGGGAGACAGGTATCTCAAAACCTCTAGAAACATGGCCCTAAGTCCCTTGTCATCAGGCCAGTACCTAATCAGGAATTAACTTTTGAGCATGCAGTGAGGCTGATGTTCCTGTGTGGCATCCCTGCTGGATGCTGAGACCCTGCTGGGTTGGATGGGCATTGTGTACCAGCTCCATGGGTCTTCTTGTCACTATCCCACTGCCTGGAAAGGTTCTCGTGGCTTGTACAAAATAAGAAGGGGTATCTCTTCCTGAACAAGAGCCACTGTAAGGGCAGGGCTGTACTGGAAGTGTGTGTGTTGGGTGTTTTCCACATCAGGTTTTTTCCTAGGGAACACGTGAATATCAGAGGAATTTTTGTTTGTTTGTTTTTTTCCCCTGGAAGCAGACAGTTCTGCTCTCTGCTTTCCAAGCACGGCACTGGATTGGTACTCAGTGTATTTGCCAGGCTAGCCTTAGCAGACTCTCTAGCAGTAGCATATTTTTGTGCCATTTGGGGAAATTCTCTGAGAGGGGAGTCTCAATGGTAGTGTTGATTTAAGGGGAAGTCCATAGCTTCTGTGTGAGTGAGTTTCTCAGCACAGAGAAAACAGGGAGCAAGCCTGCAGGATGAGGGCACAGAAAGGAGAAAATGGTTTAGTCTCTTGTTCTGGTTCCTGAAATGATTCCCAGCCTCCCTGCTTCTCACAAACCTGCCCTGCACATCACTTCTCTGGGCCTGCCCCATACTGACTTCTCCCATGACTCTGTGTCTGCTGGCATGTGGGGTGCAGACTCAGGGTGAGAGTAGGAGACCAGCTTGCCACCAGGTGCTTTGGGTTTCTTCCACACCCGCTCCAGGCTGAGCACCTGCAGTGGCTCACACTGCCCAGAGGGGTGACTGAGGACCAAAGTGGCAATGACCTGGCTCCCTGGGACACGTGGAAGCAGTGCAAGGTCTAAGGTGGCTGCTAAGTGCCAAGTTGTTTGGAAATCCCAGGCCCAGCAAACCCTGAGCCTGTTGCCAAAAATGTGGCCTCAGCAGAGGATGCAGAGGAGAGCATCCTCTCTACAGCAAGAGGATGGGCTCAGCAAGAGCCTTGCAGGCTACCTGCCAGGCTACCTCCTGACTTACTGCCGGTGAGCAAGAGGATATTCACTTGTTTCTGGCATGGGCAAGTGTCTGTAGCCTGTAACAGCCTCAGGTGAGCTCAGGTTAAACTCCTCACTTGAACTACAGGAGTTCCAGCTAGTCCTTAGTAAAGGCAAGAAGGTTTTGAAGGAAGAGATTCAGAGAAGTGAGCCTCGCAGCCTGGGAGTGAGACCATGAGTCTCCTGGCTGCTTTAGGACCTCTGTTTGTCACTGGCTTCATTCCCCTTCCCAATTCGTGAGAAAGCCCATGGAGAAGACCTCCCTGAACAGCAGGACAAGGAATGAGTTATGGCCAGATTTGCCCACAGACTATAAATCAGCCAAGGTTTCCACCCATCCCACAGGAACGTGAGCTGTTTGAGTAGTACTTGTGTCTGAACCAAAGCTGTGGCAGGAGGTGAGGAAGCAGCAGGCTGAGTTTGCTGTAGGTTTGTAACCCTGTTTACTTTTAACCTAGCCTAAAACCCAAGCACACACGGAGTAATCAGTTGTGCTGGTGCCTCAAGCATACTTAGATTTTTTTTTTATTAATTTTTTTTTTTAGTTTTAGCCTCCCCAAACCCTTAGTTCAGTCACTTCTAGGAGGAAATTCAGGAAAACTGTGTTTTGCCCTGTTGCTGTGATCTCCCAATGCCCCAGCCCCTTGCCTGCAGGCTGGGCTGCACCCCTGGCAGCCGCAGGGTCTCTGTCCCTCTTGCAAGAAATTGAAGGCCAGAACTGATGAGGTGAAGGTGAGGATCCTCCAGTAAGCCTGTGGCTGTCCAGGGCTGCGTGGAAATTGCTGCTGGAGCTTCATTCTCTTTGATATATTCTTGGATGTGCAACATGTGGATTTTCACGTTCTTGAATTTTGCCTTAAGCCTTGCATTTGTCCAAACAGGAAGCCTGCCCTGAAATCCAGACATGACCACACAAGACAGCCAACATTTGTCTTGCTTGTGTTACAGGTCTCCTCAGGAAAACAGCCCTGCCACTTCAGAAAGTGCAGGGGGCACTGGGGAGACAGAAGCCAAAACCTCTCCTCCTCCAATTCAGTGATTCTCAAAGGCAGCTGCATCTCTGGAGGAGAAGCAGGAACAGCTGGAGCAAAAGAAAGGCCAAATGACATGATGCCATTAGGATTATTTCATCTCCCTGTTGAACAGGAGCCTAAAGCAGTCCCTTTGTCAGTGAAATCCTCCTGTGTGGGGCTGTTACACCATTGCAGGGCAGGGGCCACAAACACGTGCAAGTCCTGGAGAGTTTCACACTCTGGGAAGGACAAGATGTCCCAGAGAAATGGCCACAGGGGACTTTTCAGCTCCTGAGATATCTGTTGCCGGGTGTCCTGGAAGAAGCAGCGCTGAAAGAAGCAACAAAACGAGGGTGCATTGGACACACAAAAAATTTGGTGAATGGTAGATGGTACCCCAGGATAGCCTGTCAGGAAGGTTAGCTAAATGGTGTCCTACATGAGTAACAGCATCTCCCTTCCCTGCAGCAAACGCTTTCCATGTCCAAACCAAAACCTGTTGTTTTGTTGGGTTTTGTGTTTGGTTTTTTAGGTTTGTTTTTTTTTTTTTTTTTCCATATGAATGCCATGATGCAGGTCTGCCCCTTCAGGTAGGGGGGGTTTGGCACAGATGAGATGATAGGGTGTCTCTCCCCCCCTCCCTCTGTGTTTTCCAGAGGGCTCATTCTCACTGGATCCTACTTCTAGTGCTCTTTGCATCTTTGTTGGTTCCATCTGCAGTACACAAGTGCCTGTAAAGGGCTTGGAAGAGGAAAGCATTAGGTAGAGGTAAATATTGATGGTAATAAGAACAACTGCAAGAGGGACCCTACTTGGGCTGTGTTATAAAGACACTCTGAAACCACCCACCCCTGCAAAGTAACCTCTTTGCTTGCTCTGCTTTGTCCTTCATCCTCCTGTGCACCAATTGCTTAACTCATCTCACTTAATGTTTTTCTTTCTCCTCCCTGGAATTTGGATCAAGTGCCCCTTTCTGTGGTCATGATATGCCTCCTTCATATCTTCCTCCTACCTTGTTACATGTAAAGAAAAAGTGGGGCAATAATAATTCTTTTAATCCCTTGTGAGCCCTCCGATGCCACTCGCTGTGTCCTCTGATCCAAAAGCCATATAGAGCAGTAGCACAGATGGGTAGCTCGGCTCTGGTGGCTGGAGACAGGTGTTAAAGACTCTCAGTTGGGTGCATGCAGTGAGGAAAAAGACCCCCTCCTCTTCTCTCCTAGGGCCTGGGAAGCTTCCCAGCTTCCCTGACACCAAAGCCTCCCCTTTACAAGGTTTCAGCATCTGCTGCTGTTGACACCACTGATCCCAGGTGGATCAGATGGAAGGGTCCTGCCAGGGATGCTCTTTCTCCCCCCTTGCAGAGGGTGGCATGCAGTGCTTCCCACGTCATCCTGCCAGCATTCTTGCAGCAGAATCTGGCTCTCAGCCCCTACAGAGCAATCCTGCTCCACTTTTTGGAGGTGGTATGTCCTACCAGAGAGTTATTGGCCTGCAGCGGTGGCCTGCTAGGAGACACTTGTCCTTGGCACACCCAGCTCAACCCGCAGGCAGCAGAAAGCCTCAAAAGCCAGGAGCTGTGTGAGAAGCCCACCTTTGCTTAAGCAGTGGGATGGACCCTGGCCGGGACAGATGCTGAGTGCAGTTCCTCTGCTCACTAGTGCCAGGATGCCTTAAATAATTTCACCTCAACTATAAAAACGGCTGACCTCACAAGTATGCTGCATTTTTCAGGTGGGCAATCCCTGGTGTGTCCCATGTTCACAAAACAGTTATTTCTGTCATCCTTTGAAGCCAGGGATGCTCCTCTGCTGCAGCCTTCCCGCATGTGCACAGGGACGGCTGTTTAAAAGCCTCTCCTATCATTGTCCCTACACGCCCTGTCCATGGGGGAGATGGGGAGTGCTCAGCAAACACACTGCCTTCCAGCATGCAGCAAGCCCTGTACCCAGATAGTCTGCAGCTGAGAAACCTCATCCTCATCCAGTGTGGGATCTCAACTATAATACATGATCTGTTTCATTTCTGGCAGTAGTGGGGAAAAAAGAGAGCCTCCAAAATCTGTGAATGAGTCGTCTCTCAAATTGTGTGGGATTAAGGAAAAGGTGCAGAATAGAAATAATTTCCATGGGGGAAAGCATATCATTTCATTTGCCCATGAAAATAATGCACTGACTTCCAGAGACTTGAAAAAGAATTAAATGAGGGGTCAGAGGGTGCAATTATGAGTGTGGCTGCTCTGGGGGCAAAGCGGGTGGAAGAAATTTCCCTCCTCCCCCATGTCCCAGAGGTTTATACTTGCCCTAATGCTGCAGTTCACTGCCTCTGTAGTCGTGTTGTCCCTCCTTGTCCCCCCTGCCCTAGCCCCTAAAAATGCACATACAGAATGAAACACTGGAATAGGCCAAATACCAAAATCTGGCAAGGAACAGTTTATTATTAACTTTTAAAACTAGATCCCACCCAATATGGGATGCTATCCAAAGTGGCAGAATGTCTTAATCCGGCTTTGCTACCAAAAAATGTTCCCACGCCCCAAACTTGTTGTCAGCGGGCAATTGGCAGTGGGTCCACAGTGACAGCCCCAGCGAGGGGCAGGAGCTGAACCCAGCGTTTCCCCGTGCCAAGGGCCAGCTTTGCCATCACCCTCCCTTGTGTCCTGGGCACCCCGGGGAGCCCGACACTGGCTGGGAGGTCATGCTGTTTTCCAGTTGGCTGGTGGGATCTCTGTGCAGCATGGTCACAGGGCATCTGTACAGCCCAGACCCACCTCCCCTTACCCCCATGCTGGAAAAAGGAAGATTAAGGTGGCAAGGTGAGGCGAGACTCCCTGAGAGCCTTTGACGGGCTCTCATTAGCTGGTGGGCCCAGGCTGTGCCATATTGCTGCAGCCTCTGATCTCACCCTGCTAGTTTAAGACAGAAACTAGAACTTTTTATCCTCTCCCCACCAAAATATGAAGCAAAAATCAGCAACAGGCCTTCTTCTGTCAGCTGTGATCCCATCAGTGTCCATGGGGCAGAGGGAACGGGGACACTAGTGGAGCTGGGTGGTAGAGGAGATGGACGGGTGCCACTTCACAGCCTGTGTGCGTTGAGGCAGCTAATAAAAGCAGCAGGCCTTGGCAGTGTTGGTTGTATTTTAAAGAGACCATCTGCTCCCACCAGCCAGCAGACCAGCAACTCTGGCAGAGTGAGGCCAGCCATAAAATGGGAGCTGGCAGGGACTGCCCCAATGGGACTGCATCCATCGGGCAGACCCCAAAACCACTGCATGGCGAGGGGGCTGCCACCTGAGGTCCCGGCTCTGCACAGCCCCGAAGGTATCTTTCATTTATCGACCAGAGCCATTTGATGTGAATTTCTCTGATGCCTTCACACAATTGTCACATGGAAATCGGGTCTATTAAGCAGCTTCGGACTGCAGCCAGTGCACTATACATTACGGCAAACTTTCATCCAATTATTATTATTATACCTCCTGCTTCTGCCATAAATAAGATCGGAGGCTTTTTCTGGGCCTCTTGTTGGAGCAGGGTGGGTGTGAATCGCTGCCCAGATTTGCACAGGTGAGCCTGGCACTGCCGCACTCCTCTTCTGCCTGGGACACCCTCCTGGGACAGCAATAGATCAGGGTGATGATGGGCAGCTGCAGCTTCCTCATGGGTGGTGGCAGGAGCAGAGACCGTGAGCAGCTGAGCAAGGAGAGATGCTGCTGCTTGAGCTGGGAGTTTGCAGATTGATGTTACAAAGACTTGGCTAGTGGTGTGGCTCAGTGACAGGGGCTGGTTTGTACTGGAGGATGGCTGAGCAGCAAAAACAGTCTGATCCCCTCTCCCCACCAGCCTGCACGAAACATTCCTGGCACTCCCCCAGGATGTTTCTCACCTTGTTTTGCATTGAAATAGGGAATGGAATGGTTTGACTTTTTTAATTGAATTGTCTCAAGACTCAATGGCAAATTTCTGTGAGCTCTGAAGTGAGTGGTAGTGAGCGTCCTGCCTCTTTGGGGATCCTCTGTCCATGTTGCTTATGGGAGGAGGCTCTCCATGTGTTTGTGCTAGCTCCCAGACACCCCAAATCAAGC
Source organism: Aptenodytes patagonicus (assembly GCF_965638725.1). NCBI lineage: Eukaryota > Metazoa > Chordata > Aves > Sphenisciformes > Spheniscidae > Aptenodytes > Aptenodytes patagonicus. The sequence continues at coordinate 32,397,450 of NC_134954.1, forward strand.
CCTGCTGCCTGGGAACTGCCATGGACCACACCGGAGGTGCTCTGCCTGTTCCGGGCTATCTGCAGTCAACCATGCTACTGCTTCTACTTGAGGTTTTCTACCTTCTGTCTCCATTCACGTCCATTCCTCATGTTTGCTTCCAGTTGGTGGTGCAGAAAACAACCCACCCTTCAAACAGCAGCAGTAATTCACTGGCACCACATGGCAGGTGTGGTCTCAGCTGCAAGCAGGGGCCAGCCAGCTCCAGTCACCCAGGAGATCTTTGGCCAAATAGCAAGATGCACATCTCCAGCATGGGCCCTGCAGTGCCCTGAAGCTCCCTGCATGCTGGTAATGACATACCCATGCGTGCCCTTCCTCACCCGCTTTTACCTGTGTTTTCTTGGCATGCAACCACTCTGTCCCTGATGGCATACCTGGTCTGGTGCTGCCAGCCCTGATGATTTTTACTGTAAGATGCCAAAACTCTGTCATCTCTTTTGAAGAGCGGGGAGAGATCTGCTAAATTGAGATCTAATTGTTCATTTAAACTAATTAAATTACCAAACCCAAGGAATTTTGAAGGGGTTGTTAGGACTCCTGCCCTTCCTTCTCCCAAGCACATATGCAGGGGGGCAGGTAACCCTGCAACTGCCGGCCACAGGCTTTCTTGCAGCCTCCTCTAGAGCTGCTGATGGTGTCCCACATCAGGAGCAGAAGATGCAAGGCCAGTCTAATCTGCTCTGGCAGTTCCCTTGTTTCTAAGCATCATTTCCCCCCTCTTCTAGAAAACAAGCATGTTAGTGTTACACGGTTTTGGCATCTGAGTTGCCTGACGGCTTTAAAAGGGAGTAAACATTCATCCTGCTGACATGGCAATAAAACCGGTGCATCTGGAAGAGAGGAGTCAGCAGCAGATGTGCTCCTGCAAACTGCTCGCCGTGATGAATGCTCTTCCCAGATACTGCTAATCCCTTTTTCTCGTGCTCCTAGGCCTCCTTAATTGTGCTCCCTGTGATTAAATAACTCTTTGAAGACATCACTAGCAGTTATTTCTTCCACACGGGAATGTCGCTTACCAGGTTTGTAGCCTTTGGCTGTAGGCGTAGGGAGCTCGTTTGGCAAGGGCCATGGGGAGAGCAGTGTCCAGGGTGCTCTGGTGACTCCAAAATGCTCTGGGGAGCAGCGTCCACCAGAAGGTCAGGGCCACCCAGCTGCGCAGGAGGGATGGTGGGCTTGACGGGGATGTGCCTGGATGCCCCACGTGAACCCAGGGATGGCAAATTCCCAGGGAGCTGCTGCTTCCCCGGTGGTGCTTCCTCTCCCAGCTACTCAGGAAGAGCAAAGTGCATGGATTTGGGGAGGAGAGGGGTGCCATGGCTGGGGTGATGCATTAAATTGGGCCATCCTCCCAGGAGCAGAGGGGAGGTAGGTAGTGGTTTCCGGCCTCTGCAGGCTTCCTTGCGAATATGGTACCCAAAGCCTGTTTTTTTGAAGGACGCTGAAGCCTCTGTCTGCGGGAGGGACACAAAAGTCTGACAGGGCTGCAAGTGTCTGAGGGGCTTTGCCAAAACACAGATCAGGAGGGAACTTATTTTATGGGTGCCTACACCCTGGAAAAATACTAGACACAGCTGTTTTCTGCAGGATGGGCCCTAATGCGGCAGGGAGCCGGCAGCAGCAGTGCTCCATCTTCTGAATGCCATGCTCCCAAATGCTCCCAGGGCAGGACCCCATTCCCATGCCAGCCCAGCCTAAGCCCCCCCAACTGCCCACCCTGAAGCTTGCACCAGGCATCTCCAAGGCAGAGGAGGCAGGTCCCCGTAGATAGAGGCAAGCGATTGCCTGAATATTCATGTTTCGGCAGGCAAGCTACAGCAGGCCCTTGTTACAAACTGCTACCCAAACTGCTTACATCCATAAATGAGGGAAATAAATAAACAGATGCTTGTTAATTGACTTAATTACCCACCAGCAAACAGGAGACTGGGAGCACATCAATAAAAAATGTTTTAAAAAGCAACTCATAGTAATTCTTTTCCATATGCAAACCATGCCGGTCTCTTCTGTCTACAACAGAGTCCCCAAAGACAAGAAATGGATTTTCATTAGGTGGGAAGGAGAACTCAAAGTCTGAAAATTAGGATTGTGTCCTGAAATGAGGCCCAAATTTATGCCCTCTTCCCAAAACCCTGGCTCTTTGAAATCCAGGCTGGGTCAGCATTTAACATATAGCCATACCAGGAGTTATTGCAAACAACCCTCCTTGAGCAAGAGAAATCCAGCAGCTGAGGTAATCCTTCTTGTTTTCCAGCAAGGAGCAGGCATGAAGGAGAATGAGGCAAGGCTGGGGAACTCTTAAAGATATTTTATTGATTTTTTTTTTTTTTCTCAGAAGACGCTCGAGCAAAAGGGAAATGGAATAATTGAAGACCCATCTCCCTCACTGCCATGTGGCCATATCCAACCTGAGAGCATGGGATAGCTCTGATGTGCTCCTGATGGGGCTGATGCTCAGTGTAAATACCCACAGCTGAGTGCTGGGCTGGCAGACCAGGATGCATAAATAAGAAGTACTGCCCAAGCCGGAGGCTTGTGGCCTGACCCCTGATCTTTTGTCCCAGGGTGGATGCAGAGGGTCCTGTGCAGACCCTGGAGCTAACCCTGTTGAGCCTGGGAGCGGGGATCTGCTCCACAGCTCCGGATGGACAGGCCTGTCCCCACCCTGTGGCTATTTGCATGCCCTTTCCTGGCAGCCCTAACCTCTCATGGGGAACTTCTGTCAGAGTCCATCTGAATGAAACCCAGACCACGATGTGGTCTCTTGACCAGAACTGCAGAAGCTGTCATCTCCCATGACCTCACTTGATCATAACACCACCAATAAAACCCCAAACCTGCAAAAATGGCCATGCCAAGCTCCAAAGTCTGCAACAACTTGAGTTCTAATTTTTTTCACTTTCTAGAAGTGATTCCCCCTGTATGGGTGCTCCCAGCTCAGCAATGCACGAAGAAATCACTGCTGCAAACTGCCTTGTGCACACACCCTGAGCCCTGCCAGGCAAGACAGGTACCTGCCCTTTTCTAGCCTCCTTTCTCAGCGTGTTTGCTCTGTTCCTGGTCTGGCAGGGAGGCTGTGCGGAAAAACCAGTGTGGGTTCCCTCAGGACTGCTTGCAATCAGTCTCCAGTGCCGTTACCTGTGTATCACGCAGCCCCAATGTTTAACAAGTGCCCCCAGGGCAGGCAGGTTATGAAAGAAGTCCCATTAGCGTCCCCCTCACTGCCTCCCTGACGTCAATGTGACGCAGTGTAATCAGGGGAAAAAGCAGAGCAGGGTATGAAACACTGGGGAGCGCAGGCTTTTGGGTGCAACTGGAAAAAACAAAGAATGAAGGGGTGGAGCAAGTGGCAATAAGAGATGAAGGGAGATTGTCTTATCACCCAGAGCTGGCAGCTGGAGTGAATTTCCTCTCCTGAGTGCAGACTCTGCAGGCATGGGTGACGTTCTCCCATTGCTCGGGTCCTGCAGACCCAGCCCTCGCCATGGGCACCAGGGTGGGTGCAGCAGAGAGGGGGCCGGGCAGGGGACAGCGGGCAGGTGCTGCACCAGCTCTCGGGCTTGCCTTGCTCAGATCTGATGGCGTGTGGATTTTAAATCATGCAGGGATGATGTAATGCCACGATGCCCAGGCACTTAATTTTGCACCTAGATTTTGAACAGGCTTTAACAGTGTTTGTTGGACAGTAACTTCAGTAAGGAGCCAGTGCATCTGCATCAACAGGAAGCTGCTCATATGGCTGCATCTGTCCTGTGAACTCAGGGAAAGAAACTAGATCTGCACAATCTCTCTGACAGCAACCCAACAGCATGTACACTACAGATTGCCCCACCTGAACTCTAGGGTGGCAGACTGCGTTGTGCCTGTTGTGCTACAGAAGATTGCATGTTCATCCCAAACTCTGCAATATTTGCTGAGCCACCTCCATCAGTATTTCTGGTTTTGTCCGAAAGAAAGGAGTGAGCAAGAGCTCACTCTGTTCCTCTGCTTGCAGGGCAGACCCTGCAGCTGGGACCCACACACACTGAAACAGCAGAAGGCTCTTTCAAAATGCACATGAACCCAAGTCTTACTTCTGAATCTTTTAAGTCTTACTTCTGTACTTTTTAACACAGTCTCCTGACTTTTTTTTTTTCCTTGGAGCTCACAGCAATTGCTAAATGCAGGTGACACTGGGGATGTGGGCTAGAAGCAATACTTTCACTGTGCTGACCTACCTGGCTTTGGCTGGGCATCACCAGTGCTCAGCAGGATGACTGTCGGGAAGTCCCCAGCATCACAGGTACAAGCTGGAGGTTGTGGCCAAACACCCAGTGAGCACCAGGTGGAGGAGATGGAGAGAATGGGAGCCAATACGGGGAGGGGGAGAGGCAGCCTCTCAAAGCACTGTGGCAGTGTAAGGCAGCTGGGATGCCCTCATTGCTCCTGTTTGGGAATATCAGGCCCATGTGCCTGGAGAGAATCAGACACAGTGATGGCATCTGGCACTTTTGCTCCATCTATCCCTCGGTCTCCTGCTGAACCTGGTGTCGTGGGATGCAAGCAATGAGGGCATGTTGCATCCCCAGTCCAGACACTGCTCTGCAGCATCAAGAGAAGGATGCAGTTTCAAACACAGGAGCTGTGTATCTTTGAGCCTTGAGCCCATGGAAGATAAGCAGCAGCTCCATAAGCTCTCCACACCCTGCCAGGTAAAAGGCCACCCTGCCATCTGGCACTGCTCCTGGTTCAATGCCTGGGAAATAGATAAGAAGCTCAGCTACAGGAGTGGGATGATTGCACATCCCCCCCCTTTTGGAAGTGCTGCAGGAACCCATCAAAGGACAGTGGGGAGAGGAGTGGAGCATGCCAAGGTGGTCGTGGTGGGACCAGGCTTGCAGTGCTTGGCTGGTCTGTCCTGCCCTGGGGGAAGGGAGCGTGTTTGAGGCTGTCTGAAGGAGTGGGGCGCCGGGCAGGCTTCCTGGCAGCCTGCGGGCTGCTCTGCCAGCCTTGCACGACCAGTTTCCAAGCCCAGCGTGTCTTTCAGCAAGACATGCATTTCACCACCTGCTCATTCAGGCCTCTGGCTGCCACGTTACCTATTTGTCGGCATGCTTGTTTGGCTTTCTGAAATGTGCCTGTCCGGCTCCTCTGGCATCCAACATGCTGCTGCCTGCCTCATGCACTCTCCAGATTTGGGTTCCTCCTTGGAAAGCATCCACATCACCAGCTATTTTTGGAACAGAGGCATCTATTTTCTTGTGCTGTTCCCTGCTGGGTTAACCTCACAGCTCCCCAAGGCCCCCTTCCCCCAGTACTCTCTCCCTTCTCGTAGCATGACTTCTGTGTGCCCCACAGCATCTCCAGTGCATAGTGCTGCTAGAGCCCCAGGATGCAGGACAGAGCCCTTGCCACCATTTTGTGGATGCCCTGAGCCTGTGCCTGCCCCATGAGTTGTCAAGGGGGTCCAGGAGTGGGGTCGAGTGGGGTGTGCAAGGTGTCCACCTCCAGTGGTGGGCTCCCACAGTCTGCCATGATCCTGCCATGACGTCCTGCCAAGAAGACAGCAAGCCAACCTGTAGCATGGGATGTATAGTGGAGGACCAGGTCCGCTGCCTCTCCAGGCTGAAGCCAGGTATGGACATGAGTGGCAAAGTCTCCAAACAGCATGGGTGGGAGCTGTATTTTGGGGTGAGCCCCTGCATTAGGCAACACAGAGAGAGATTGCCGGAAAGGCTAGGTGCTCTTGTCAGGTTGTGAGTTGAAGGCTGCACTGCAGTCCTTGGGGCTGTCCTTCTCCCTTGCCACAGCCTTCAGAGTTGGGCTGAGTTCTGCAGCCATGGTGCTCCCCCAGCTTAGGACCTCTGAGACACATTTAACCAAAAGTTACACCTCTTTGATTTCCTCAGTGATGTTGCGTTCCCTTTGCTGCCAATTTCTTTGTGCCTCTTCCAGAAAGCTAGTCAACAATTTTCAACTGTGTTGGTTTGCAGAAGATAGAAGGGGGGGGTTGGGAAGGGGAGATGGGATGGAGCTATTTTAGTCTAAGTCCATCTGCGTTGATAATTCTCCATACAGTACTGGAGCAGGATTTGCTGGGTGGCCTGGCCGAGCAAATACCTTGCATGCTTTGCAAGCACTTCAGTCTCCACATGCCCATGCCCATGCATCTCTGCTTGCAGCCTGGTGGGTCAGCATGTGCTTCAGCAGAGCCACGAGCAGAGCTGCAAATGCGGACACCGCAATGGGAACAAACAGCACCAGCAGCTCCTTCCCACCACACGTTCTTCTCCCTGCAGTCAGAGCCACATCTCAGGAACAGTGATTTCAGCACTGATGGCCCCTCAGCATGTTAGAAAAGTTTCATGCAATCTGTTTACTGTTGGACATATGCTGTGTTCATGCTGCCTGGAGTCTTGCTGCCTCTAATAACTTTGGGTGTAATTTTCTCCAGTTTGGTGCCTGGGGCGCTGATTGACACCTGTGGAAATAGGCCTCCAAGGGGGTGCAAAATGCCTTTGTTCCTCTGGTGTAACTCCTTTACTGCCGCTATAAAAAATGGCACATGTTGCCCCTGAGGCACGGATCCTCCATGGGAAATCAGAGGAGGGAGATGGGAGGAGGGGGAACCATGCTGCACTTCACCACCTTAGGAAGCTTGAGGGAGGCTGAGGTACCTGTATCAGTGAGAATCTGCATGCATGTGTATAAGTGTATATAGATCTATAATGATAGATATATATGTCTTACAGAGAATGAATACTACTGCCAAGGATGAAATCTCTAACGTTAGTCTCAGGGATGCCAAGGTCACAGCAACAGCAGCTTTGCTGCACCTGGAAGTCGCCTGGGTGGACGGGAGGTGTGCATTTAATGCACAGCATCTCTTCTTGCAGAAAAAAAGCACAGCACAGGATTGAGTGCATCCTCAGCAAGTTTGCAGATGACACCAAGCTGAGTGGTGTGGTCGACACGCCAGAGGGATGGGATGCCATCTAGAGGGACCTGGACAAGCTCGAGAAGTGGGCCCGTGTGAACCTCATGGGGTTTAACAAGGCCAAGTGCAAGGTCCTGCACCTGGGTCGGGGCAACCCCTGGTGTCAATACAGGCTGGGGGATGAAGGGATTGAGAGCAGCCCTGCCGAGAAGGACTTGGGGGTACCGGTGGATGAAAAGCTGGACATGAGCCAGCAATGTGCGCTCACAGCCCAGAAGGCCAATCGTATGCTGGGCTGCATCCAAAGAAGCGTGGCCAGCAGGTTGAGGGAGGTGATTCTGCCCCTCTACTCTGCTCTGGGGAGACCCCACCTGGAGTACTGCGTCCAGCTCTGGAGCCCTCAGCATAAGAAAGACACGGGCCTCTTGGAGCGGGTCCAGAAGAGGGCCACGAAAATGATCAGGGGGATGGAACACCTCTCCTATGAAGAAAGGCTGAGAGAGTTGGGGTTGTTCAGCCGAGAGAAGAGAAGGCTTTGGGGAGACCTTCTTGCAGCCTATCAGTACTTAAAGGGGGCTTATAAAAAAGATGGCGGCAAACGTTTGAGCAGGGCCTGTTGCGACAGGACAAGGGGGAATGGCTTTAAACTAAAGGGGGGTAGATTTAGACTAGATATAAGGAAGAAATTTTTTACGCTGAGGGTGGTGAAACACTGGAAGAGGTTGCCCAGAGAGGTGGTGGATGCCCCATCCCTGGAAACATTCAAGGTCAGGTTGGATGGGGGCTCTGAGCAACCTGGTCTAGTTGAAGATGTCCCTGCCCACGGCAGGGGGGTTGGACTAAATGACCTTTAGGGGTCCCTTCCAACCCAAACTATTCTATGATTCTATGATCCTGGTTTGATTTTCCAGTTTTCCTCATTTTCTAAGCGCTGTTCCAGAATAATGCCCTGAGGGGAGTGCTCCGGGGCCCCAGCTCTGTGCCACAGTGTCCTGCTGTATGCGCCCAGCTCATCAGCTTTGTTGCAACACAGTTTGCACCAAAACAGACAATTAAAAAGAATAATAATTTTAAAAGAGCACTATTTGGGGGCTAGGATAATCAGGGTTTTTTCAGCATGAGGGAAGCCAATGGGACAGTGCTCTTCCAGCATTGTTTTTGATCTCAGGTGAGGAGTTTGGGCTGTGATGTACTCTGTGAGCCAGGTAAAGCTGCCTTCCACAGAACTGGCTTTTCAATGTACATATTAGAGTATATTTGCAATGTAAATTAATAAGTGCCATCTGCTTACCTCTGATGTTATGAGAATGTTGTCTTGTGACTGGCTACAAACAAGACAACATTGAAGAGGTAACACCTGCTGGTACATATTACTGCAATTTATTTTCAAACAGTAGAAGATTATTTTGGATGGGAGAAATAGGTATAATCTCCTCTTGCTATGTATTAAGTGCTAATGAGAGGCACGTGTGTGGATTGCCAGACGACATCTTTGAGGAATAAATAGTAAGGATGAAGTCAAGTGCATCCAAGGGCAGAAGGACCTCAAGAAGGAAGCCATACCTCTGCAGCTTGTCCATGGGGGGACAAGGGGATGTTTAGCTGATGAAAAATTGCTGCTTGTCAAATGTAAAGCTTGCTGCAGGAATATATTGATTTCAGGCAAAAGAGCCCTAGAGGTAAAAAAAAAGAAAGGTCTGTCAAAACATCCCACTTTAGCCTTGGGGATGGTCTGAATTTTAATTTCAAAATCACAGCCTACTTTTGAAATGGAAATTATTCTAATGCTGAGACAGAGATGAAATCTTTCCGGTTTAGCAAAACAAAATGTTTCATTTGACCCCAGATACACTTTTCCCCAGTTTTCCCAGAATAGGAATAAAATCTAAAGAAATACATAGTAGATAAAAACCTGGGATCCTTGCAGACCACCAGTTCTCATTTCCACTCGATGTTCCCAAGCTGACATCCAGCCTCCCATCATACCTCTTTATTTTTCTCATCCCCTTATTTTTCTGCAGATTGGCAGTACCACAGGGCAGGGACTCACAGGCCTGGGTTTTAATATCTGACAGCACGTGGGTTATGAATTCCAGTGTGGCTATATAGGTATTCATGTAGGTAATTGTTATGTTGGTGACTAGCTTTTATTTTATGCTGCCTGAAGCATCCTGAGGTGAACAGGCGGGAGCGTGGTGCCAGTGTGCCCACTCGGCAAAAGCTCTGTTGTGAAAGGTATGGCAGCTGAACCGCTCTTACCAGGGAGTAGGCAATGCCGATTTTCCCGATTTTCTGCAGCCTGCATAGAGCTGGGTGTGCAGGACAGGGGTTTCCCCCAGCGCAGAGCAAGGATGCTGGGCGGGGGTAGACCTCCTGCCCAAACCTGCAGAGACGGAGGAGCTCCTGATGAGCTTGAGCAGGGGAGAGGAGAAGCCAGGTGGGATTTTACAGAGGAGAGGGCTTTTCTAACGAAGGGGCAAGGTCAGGAAAGGAGAAAGTGGCTGCAGAAGGGTAGGACAATCACTGCTGGGCAGGTCTTGGGCTGCCAGAGCAAACGGGATGGGAAATGTTGGAAACATTCATGATGCTAGCCAAAGAAATGAATGAATGAGTTTGGGGATGCTCCACAGAGCTGGGGTGCACATCGGCTTCTGCAGAGAGGTCAAGGCAGGGATAAGTGCCTTGTTCTCAAGAGTAAGAGCTTTTGATATGACACTGAAGAGGGGGGGTCGGAGCCTAGAGCAGTCTCCAGGCGCATCATAGAATCATAGAATCATTACGGTTGGAAAAGACCTTTAAGGTCATCGAGTCCAACCGTCGACCCAACACCACCATGCCCACTAAACCATGTCCCTAAGTGCCTCATCTACTCGTCTTTTAAATACCTCCAGGGATGGTGACTCAACCACTTTCCTGGGCAGCCTGTTCCAATGTTTAACCACTCCTTCAGTAAAGAAATTTTTCCTCATGCCCAATCTAAACCTCCCCTGGCGCAACTTGAGGCCATTTCCTCTCGTCCTATCGCTAGTTACTTGGGAGAAGAGACCGACACCCACCTCGCTACAACCTCCTTTCAGGTAGTTGTAGAGAGCCATGAGGTCTCCCCTGAGCCTCCTTTTCTCCAGGCTAAACAACCCCAGTTCCTTCAGCCACCCCTCATAGGACTTGTTCTCCAGACCCCTCACCAGCTTCGTTGCCCTTCTTCTGGACACGCTCTAACACCTCAACGTCCTTCTTGTAGTGAGGGGCCCAAAACTGAACACAGTATTCGAGGTGCGGCCTCACCAGGGCCGAGTACAGGGGCACGATCCCTTCCCTAGTCCTGCTGGCCACACTATTTCTGATACAGGCCAGGATGCCATTGGCCTTCTTGGCTGCCTGGGCACACTGCCGGCTCACGTTCAGCCAGCTGTCAACCAGAACCCCCAGGTCCTTTTCTGCTGGGCAGCTTTCCAGCCACTCTTCCCCAAGCCTGTAGCGCTGCATGGGGTTGTTGTGGCCGAAGTGCAGGACCCGGCACTTGGCCTTGTTGAATCTCCTACAGTTGGCCTCGGCCCATCGATCCAGCCTGTCCAGGTCCCTCTGCAGAGCCTTCCTACCCTCGAGCAGATCAACACTCCCGCCCACCTTGGTGTTGTCTGCAAACTTACTGAGGGTGCACTCGATCCCCTCATCCAGATCATTGATAAAGATATTAAACAAGACCGGCCCCAGTACTGAGCCCTGGGGAACACCGCTCGTGACCGGCCGCCAACTGGATGTAACTCCATTCACCACAACTCTCTGGGCCCAGCCGTCCAGCCAGTTTTTTACCCAGCGCAGAGTACACCTGTCTAAGCCATGAGCTGCCAGCTTCTCTAGGAGAATGCTGGGGGAGACAGTGTCCCCAGCATCCTTGGGAAGGACGGGGAAGCCTGAGCAAGCAAGCCACGAGAAACCTCAGAAACGTTTCTCCTGGGACACGTCTTAAGTGAATTTTCTAACAACAGTTATATTTGAGAGGCTCGTTATCAATGATACTAAGCAAACCTGGCAGCTCCCCTTCTTCTGCTGCAGACCTGCAGGGAGCAGTTTTAATGTGGTGCACCCAGGGGTGTGATGCACGGCAAGGCTCTTCTTACTCTGGGTGCAGGGTATCCTTGCCGTATCCACAGCCATCCTTGGCTCTGTAGCAGGACAAAACCAGCAGACTGAGGTATCATCAGCAGTGCAGGTAAGTTGTGTGGAAGCATTTTCCTGCATTGTGTGTAACTGAACAGCTGGAGTCCCAGCCGTGTGGCGGTGGCGGCTCAGAAGCAATAACTGGAGCAGACCTCTCATGGAAGACAATTGCACAAGTCATTTAAGCTGGAGGAGGCAGAAATGACCTAAAGCACAGGCAAATCTACCTGGGAAAGTATCACTGTGTATTCGCCTGGTCCTCATGGTCTTTCCCTGAACATACACCCCTGTTATAGACAATAACTGGCAGAGATGCTGCTAGGGCCATTGTTTCAGACAGGACCCTGGGCTAAACAGATCTGAGTAAAGAATTGCTTTCTGTCACTGGTGGGAAAGACTTTTATGCTTTTTCTGCATTTTAAAAAGGATTTTTACAATGAAAAGGCACCAATGGAAATTTTTCCCTCATCTGACAGACTTCTGTGTCATTTTAAGCACAGGGGCAATGGTGGGCTGGCATGGGGATACCCTTCAGTGTTGGTAGCTACTGTTGCTTTCACCGAGTTTTTGGGGCAAAGCAGAGAAGGCCGGGGTCTGGAGCACCACTAGGGTGCTCACACTTGCTGTCTTGGCTGCGTTTGAAGCACCACTGTCTCCTGGACATCCCTCCCTGCTGTCCCATCTCACCCATGGCCCTTGCTGGAGGGGGCGGGGGGCTGTTGGGGACATATTCAGCTAGATTAAAGCCTTTCCTCCATGATGTGCCTCCACTGTGCTTCCTGCTCAGTTTATATTATCCTGGTGATGTTCAGCTGCCTCTCTGCCCCTTGGCCGCTTTCCATCCCTCCTGCTTCCCTCCCCAAAATCTGGGGCGATACAGTCAAGCCTTAATGAAACATTACCGGTGACTCAGGCCCGCTGGCTGTTATGAGTGGCACATGGCCCAGTGCAGAAATGCCATTGTGGGTGTTTGCACTGGAAATTGTGGGCCGGGAGGGAGAAGGGTGCTGGTGGCAGCCACAAGGCGCTGCTGCCTCACCACCGGCACAGCCCCGCGCCACGGGACATTTTGCAACCGCTGCTGATGTGGGGGATACTGGGGGGGTAGGGGGGATGCTGGGGGCAGGGGGATGCTGGGGCACAGGCAGGGGTACCCAGCAGAGAGGTCGACACAGCATGTGGTGGTGGTGGTGGCAGAGCAGCGGGTTATCGGTGCTCCTCATCCCCAGGGCTGGGCCGCTGCCAGAAGAGGACTGACCACAGCTGGATTTCCTGGTAAAAATAACTCCATGGCATAAACTTTCACAGGAGGAAGGGTAGAGAGCAGCCAGGGTCTGACTCCCTCCCCTCCACCACATCAGCAAATATCTGCCCAGGCCAGCATGAATCAGCAGAGGCTAGGGGCAAGCAGTGGGGAACGTCTTAGGTTGGCACTGGTAAAACCCAGGGGAAGTTTTTGGGGTTGAAAGGAAAATAAATACTGGGCTAAAGTGATTCACAGAGGACCTCTGGTCCTCTTGCTCACTGAGTTTGCATAAGCACAGCAACAATGGTGGAAGGGGAAAGAAACAGAGGAGGCAACAAACATGCCTTTCCCGAAAAGAGTTGGGGAAGACGGCTTTGCCCCGGGCGGTGATGCTGTTTGACTTTGTGGTATTTCTTTTGTTTTCCCTCCATGTCCCAGCCACCCAGCAGGATGGGGCCTGGCTGCCTATGTGGCATTGGCGTGAGCCCATTTGCTTTGCTGGAGCATGGTGGGAGCTGCTTTCCCACACCAGCCACCTGGCTGGTGGCTGCTGCCCTTCTTCCCAAGGGGGGCTAGCTGCTGCAGCAGCTCCCATATGCACAAGAGTGACTGCAAACCACAGGGTGGGAAAGGAGGACCTGCACGTCCCCGGTTGCCATTTCCACCTTCCCACCAAGACTTTTCCCTGGATGGTTGCTGGCTGTGCTTCTCTTCCCTGTGATCTGTCATCGGTTGCAGTCACCAGCTCACCGTTGGTTGCACACCGCGCTCACCAGCTCCTTCTCTACAGGATGCGGTGGCAATGCTGTCTCTGTTCAGTGTTTCCCAGGTCATGCCAGTGGTTGATTCCCTCACCCTGCCAAAGCTTGCTTGTACAGTGGCGCTGGGAGGAGAAGCCAGTAGTTTTCCACTATCCCCGGCATCAGAAGGCACAGAGCAAGCACTGAAAACCTGGCGAGGCTCCACAGCAGGTTCACACCTATTGCTTTCGCAAGACGTGCGATGATAAAAACCCTGAAAGGCAAAGAAAAGTCATTGCTCTGATTTACTTAGCATACTGCAAGCTGTCTTGTTTTGTTCCCTCTCTTCTTTTTTCTTTTCTTCCCCCATTTTGGGAGACGAGAGGGGGGCAGTTTATGTTCCCAGGCTATTTCAGGCAATCGCAGCATTAGTGTCTCAGGTAGCCTGACACTGACACCCCGCTCCTGTCCCAGCACTCGCAGCAAGCCCAGGATCTGCATACTGACTGTGACACTTCCTAATTGCTCAAGATGGATCGCTTAAGAAAAAGCCTTCCATATGGTCCACAGGATTTAATTTTTTTATATATTTCCCCCCCCTTGCTTCTACAACTGTTACAGGAAAAGATATTTTTCCCCCTGTTTGACATATATGTAATCTTCTTCTGATACACAAATGCCAGATGGCACTGCAAAAAGATAATAAATGTGTCTGCAGCCTTCGACAGTTAAGTCTGGGAACCTTGAAAATGGCTACAGAGGAGCTGGGAGTGGCTGAGCTTGGGGTTTTTTCGGGTGGGGTGCTGAAGATGGAGCATGTCATCAAAGGTGGTTAGGGGAACCTGGAAATGCTCCACGTCTGCCCTGTGCCCAAACCCTGCCAGGCATCCCTGTCTCGGATTTGCACTGCGCTGCTTTCAGTGGTGAGCAAACCCGAGGAAACCCGAGCGGCAGAGGGATGCTGTTCTTAAATCTACCTCTGGGAAGAGGCCCTGAGATGCAGCAAGCAACAGGAAAGCAAACTCCAGAAACCTGACGACAGAAAGCTCATTGCAGTCAATGGGCATCTTATGGGTTTGGACTGACTTTGGATCAGGTAATTAAATCCCCTGGGAACAGTGCTGTGAACACAGTCCCGCCTGTTACAAGGCGTTGAGCAAGGGTGAGCGAGGCAGTCTCTAATTTGGTTAGGAGCACCATCCCATAACCATATTACCGTATGTAAATGTTTCTTAACTTTGATCTGCTAACACACTTTCTCTAATTACAGGGATGAAAAATGACTGTCGTCTTGCTTTGTGCTCTGAGATAACCTTGGAAACACGGTCTGTCGCCGCAGCAAGGAATTTCCTCCCAAAACCTTTGTTTAATAAACAGGTATGAGAGCAATCAGGTTGCAAAGCACTTTGCTGGAAAAGGGCAGATTCATTTTTTCTCTGCTGAAGCTGCGGGGGGAAGGGAGGCTGTCTGTCTTCATGTGTTAAACTCCTTTTCACGCTTGGCGCGATGACTCACTCCTGATGCCGAACAGCGGATGTGCGTTCCTGCTGAGGTGGCTCATCCTCACTGGGGCCAACCTCGCTGCCGGCTCGCTGCAGAGCTACAGCGATGCTTTCACCAGCAGACACCTCCGGCTGCTTGGATTTCTCCACGCTGGGCTTTGTCTCTTCCCTACCGTCCATGGGGGATGCAGGCAGGGATCAGGCAGGACCTCCCCACATGCACTCCATTACTTGTCCTCCTGCCGAAGCATCCCATAGTTTCTTTCTTTTATCTCTAGAAACCACCTTCCAGTGCCGCCTGCTCCCACCAGCCCTCATGCTGCAGCTGATGGCCTCCACAAACCCATTTTTTAGGAGAATGAAGGGTTTCCAGCCTTATCTCAGGACCAGCAGCACACGGCGCTTCTTGCATGGTGCTCACCTTGGGCAAAGCACACCTGCAACGAGCTTGGCTCAGCATTGCGCTGCCTGCATGGAGCACAGGTCGGACTAGGGACCTCTGGAGGGCCTTCCCAGCTGAAATATTGCTGCTGCTGACTACAACAAAACTGTTGCGGACAGGTGCTTGGGACAGGCTGCAGGGCTGATGGACATCAATGGTGGGAAAGGCTGCCCAATGCTTTAGCTAGCCACCTTCTCTCCACAGCCCCATCAAGGAATTTTCCACAGCCTTTGTACAGATATCAGTCACGCCATCCCCAAGCAAGCTGATGGCCTGTGCATAAGGTTATGCAACTGTTTTTTAAAAACTTTACTATAAAATGCAAGCTATATGGGAGGCCGAAGGGCAGGTAAACCTGCTTGTGCCTGAGGAAATTTAACTGGCATTTCTTTTATTATACCTAGTCCAAAATAGCTGCCCATGTACGCACACTTTTTCTAGAGCAAGGGTTTAGCCTAATGCACCTGATGTGATCTCTCTGATGGGGAGGTGTCAAGCAGAGAGGCATGGGATGTACCCGAGCATGGAGCTGCAACCCTTCCCAGGTGGGAGGAGGTCTCTCCACACGGCTGCACATGTGCAGGAGGAGGTTTGCTCTTTGGTCTCTGCTGTCACCTGAGACTACCTTGGAAATCATGCAGCTTTCCTGCAGGACGGAGCAGGTTTGGACATCACTGCAAGTTCACGGATGCCCTTCTTAGCCTGTGCAGGGCAAGTTTGCTACACATCTGCATCTGTCAGAGGGCGACTGTATCTCTCCAGCTTCCCACCAGCTGCTGCCATCAGTTCTGCTTCGAGTTATGCATTTTTCTGCTGGGTCTTTTGATAGCTGTACCTCTCCTGGTGCTCCATGGTTGAAGTGAGGAGTCCTCTGCCACATGGTCATTGCACCCAGATGCTAGATATGAACCTTGAAGGCTCTCTAGACCACCAAATGTGAGGGGAAATGGAAAAAGGAGTGAAGCACCAGAATGACATTGCTTGCTTCTCTGTAAATACCTGGTGCCATCACTCTTTCTATCATTTGCCAGGAAGCCCTGAACTGCTTTCAAACTTTATTTTTCACAGAAAAGGTGGGAGGTTGCCACAAATACTATTTTTCCTGCCTATGGGCACATAAGCCAGGGAGGAAATATTTGCTGGCTGACCTGCAGTGGGCAACATCTGGGCTTTTCCAGAGGCAACTGACAAGGTTTGCCAAGGAGACCTTGGGCAGATGTGCTGCTGATTCAGGAAACGTCTGACTGTGGGTGTTTTACAGGCGCTTACAGAGCGCTGCTGCAGATCCTGTGCTCTCACAGGGTTAAACAACAGCTAAAACACTGGGAAAATGTTAGTGTCGCTTATATCAGCTAAAGAGCTGTTGAGACAGCAAGGCTGTTATTAGATTTGTCCCTGACATTTATTAAGTTTGTGTGTGTCTCTGAAATGTTCATGCTGCTCCTCTGTGTATCTTTGGACATGTCAGCTATACCAAAGCATTTCCAATTATCCTGTCACCTACGAGATAAGGTGGTCTCAAATAGGTTTTTTAATTTCTTGGGGAAAAAAAACCCCAAAGGACAAAAGAAGCAGCTCAGCGATCATGTATTTTAATTGGCCTTTGAATAGCAAATGCAAACTCTGTTTCATCTCAGGAGGCCGAAGGAGAGCACATACACGTGCATGTGCATGCTCACACACATGCGTGCGTGCCAACACCACCCTGGGCAGATAACACTCCGTCACACCTTCCTGCCCTATCTTTGACATTTCTTCTTGGGCTCTGCAGAGAGTTTTGCAGACAAAGAAACAGATAAATCTGGGACCCTTTCAGGGTTCATTTTTTTTTTTCTTTCCTGCTGTGCTTCTGGAAGTCTGGAGAAGTTCCCCTCAAAATATGTATGCAGCAGTGCAACAAGTGGGCAATAAGATTGGCTCTTTGTGCAGAACTTCACTTAGGATGTCTCCTACACATGCCCTCCCTGCTTCCCCAGGCTCGTAGGCTTTGCCACATGCAGAAATGATGATGGGAACGTGCATGCAGCTGTTTCACTGAGCTGTGTCTTGGGTGACCTGGGATTTCCAGCTTGCTTAAGGAGTTCAGAAGTGCCCAAGGCTTGATTTCAAAAGGCGTTTCATTTCTAACAGGCACGTGAATTTGGTGCTTAACTTCCAGTGAGATCTAACTAACCAGCCTAAGTGCCTTTACAGTTCTCGCTGGGCGCCTATCTATATCTTTAGGTAGAGCAATACAGCGGGAAATGTGGCTTTTAATAGCTTGTGAGTCATGGCGAGGCATGCCTGCACAGCAGGCGAGCAGCTGCGGCTGTTGCATGATGGAGACAGACCCAGGTGACTTTTAAATGTTCCCACACCACCAGCCGCCTAGCCAGGACCAGCCCGGGTGAATCTGTCCTGCTCCCATGGCATCAGGGAGCAACACAGAGGAGCATCCCGCAATCCAAAGGCTAGCAGACTGGCCTCAGGCTATTAAAAAAAAAAAGATTGATTTACCAGCATTGTCTTTGGTTTGCTCTCCTAGCAAACGTGTGTTCCCTGGGAAAGCCACGGCTGAACTCAATGGAGGCGCAGTGCTGCAAGGATGGGGGGAGCGCGGGGCTCACTGGGAGCTGCTGGAATCGGCTGCAAAAATATTCAGCTGACCAACTATGACAAGAATGAGCAGGTTTAAATTACAGCAGGAAGGATTTTGGTCAGACATCAGGAAACACTTTCTACTGGTAGGAAAAGTGAAGCACCAGCTACAGAAAATAGCTTTGAGTACATCGCAGAAACCAACAGACTCTGAAAGGGAAACCAGGACATGCCTGGTGCAGTGGTGAGGTTAGTCATGGCATGAGGAGATCAACGTGCAGCTGTCGCTGAGCTCACCCCTGCGGATGGGCTCTGAAGCACTCTTGTGTGTATCCTAAAATCAGTGTTACTTGGCACAAAGCTGGAGATGGAGAGCCTGGATGGGCTGCTGTGTCTCACATGGAAAAGAAACAGGAAGTGCCCTGGATGGGGATGGGGATGGGGATGGAGATCAGGATGGATGGGGAAGGGGATGAGGATGGGGATGGATGGGGCTGGGAATTGGGATGATGATGGGACACAAAAGCATGACTGTAAGGCCTGGGGGAATACAGCTCAGTTCCCAGCTCTGCTGCATTTCCCACATGACCCAAGCAAACCCCTTAGCCTCACTGCACATCCTTTGCCCATCTCTGCACTGATGTTCTGAGCACTGCCCTCCCTTGCAGTGTCATTGTACATCAAATAAGCTGTTTAAAGCCTGTGGCAAACAAGCCTTAGAGAGATATTCGCTATTATTCCTGATTGTGTGGACTCCAGGGCGACCAATTACCATATTTCCCTGTGAGCAAAATGTTAGTGATTATCATAAAGGATGCTTTAGGGTTTAAGACAGATACAGACTCTTTTAACAGCATTTATTTCTGAAGAACCTTCATCTTTACTCTCTCTCATGACAGCTGGTTTTTGAGTCATGAGCTGGTTGCAATTACTTTGCTTCTGTAATTCCATCTTCCCCACACTCTTCCTGGTTTCAGAGCCACTGGAGGATGGTCACCTGTGTGGAGCCGTGCATGAAAATTGGATCCCAGCTGCAGGCAAGGCTAGGAGGAAGTGAACATGGAGTATTTCAATTTAAAGTGTGTTTATTGTGCATTCTGTCACTGATTTGATGTAAAAAAATTTGCATGCAAATGACAGCAGATTTGCATCTCTCCTTTCATTGACTGCAGATGTTGAAAAAAAATATATTTGAGGGGGCTTTTTTTAAGCTTTCAAAACATCTTAGAGGAGATTTTGGCGGCTGCCCTATTAAAGCATCTATGTAAATATGCTGACCTCCTCTGAAAACAGCAGGCTGATGCCAGGGCATTTCACAGAGATGTTCGCTGTAGCACTCTGCAGTCTTTGCCTTTCTAAGATTTCTGGCATCATTTTGGAAAGATGTGGTGCTTTGGACCTTGGACACGGAACTGTCTCTCTTATAAAAATGGATTTTTACATAGAAACATGTGGAAGGATTTTTCTGAGTACCGTGAGGATGCTAGTTAGTTTTTATAAAGGTTATAATGGGCTGAAGAAAATTCTAAGCAAGGTTCTAAGCAACCAGGAGGCATCCAGAGAGTTTTGGAGGCATCTTCTTCCATTGACAGTAGCGGGCACCAAGACCAAGGCAGCCTTGGGCAACAGTAGACTGAAATTGCTCATCTTCCCCTTGAACTGGGCAGGTGGTTGAACACATCTTTGGCAGCACAGGGGATGGGATGAGACCTGCCTGGGGGGACTCCGGCTCTGCAGGGCTCCCCTGCCCAGCCCGTGCCCAGAGCAGAGCTGCCTCTGGAGACCAGTGATTGTAGTCCCTGGGTTTTATGCAGAGCAGTTATAAACACCCTTCCTTTGTTTTCTGGACAGCCCTCATCTGCAGAAAACTTGGGGCTGTTTATCAGAGGACTGGTGCATATTTACATACATGCTGTGTACATAAAATTATCTGGTGTGGAGCGCTCTGCTTTGCGTATGCTATAGGAGCTTCCAGAGCAAGTTTGCAGCCCCAGCAGGACTGATGAATAGGGTGTGAGATGGGTCCTGAAAACCATTCAAGCAGTAGCTGTTTTCCTCTCCTAATCTCCTGAGCGATGAGAAGAAAATTTAGCCTCTCACTTGACTTGATTTATTCGTCACCTGGGTTTCAACCACTGTGCAGGAATCAAGGACTTTCTTTCTCCCCTGTCAAGGTATTTTTTGACCAGTGAAGCTAGAAAAATGACCAAAGGGAAAAAAAAACCACAACAAAACAACCAGCAAACATAAACAGGAACAAGGCAGCTAATGAACCAAGCTTTGCTGAGGTTGCTGCAACTCTACAAAAAATTGGCAAAAAAGTTACTCTTCTAAAGCAGCCAGGTTTAAATAAGATGCTATCTGTGTAGAGATTTTTTTTAACGTTAGCTCTGCATCTGTCTTCAGCTAAGAGATATAAATAGATGTATACCTTTCTCTCCATGTATATGATTTTATATATAGGTGTGAGTGCGCATTAAGTGTATGCACGTTTATCTGTATATAAAATATGCACACTGGCTAGGTAAAGCCATCCATCTATCAAGCTATTGGGCTATCTTGCTCTCATTTGAGAAAGGGTTTAAAAGAAATTGCCTAAATACATAATACATGCTGTTTTTTTTCTCTTTTTAAGAGATGAGTCAAGTCAAATGCTATGATATAAATTTTTAATACCCTTATGACCTGATTTTTTTTCCTCTTGTGCAAGGAAGTTAACAGTATGAAATGTCTTTCTGTTGTCTCTAATCATGGGCTGATTTGATAAGCTGTAATTATTATTCATATTTGAGATCTGCAGCTAGGGAGATGCAGGAGGTGTGGGGACCATTGGGATGTTTAGGTTTATTATTATTTATTACTGCTATGAATAAAAGAATAATGATTTCAGAGATTCTGCCAAGTAGTTCAGGCTGCAAATTTAACCCATTTAAAAACTGTTGCAATCCATTTGCATCTGGTGGATTCTGGGTCTCTTTAATCACTTTTTTTTGTTCCTTACTCCATTGGAGGGGTTGGGAAACTGGAAGAAATAGAAGGAATGATTTTTGTAGGCCCTACCAAAACACATTGTGTTTGTTGTTTGACCTTGGGCACTGTGTCTCCTTAGGAACACTGGAAGAAGACTGTGCAAGGAGTAGTCATGTCACAGCTGCTGTTGTGGGTATTACCATTGGTCATCTTACCAGATACAGTGTTCAAAGGCGTGTGGTGGGCAGAGAGAGAGTTGTGATCCCCGTTATTACGGATATGCAGTGCTTTACAAGTGTCTTGGCAAAAGTGAAGGGGTTTGTTAGATGGGAAACAGCAAACAGCATCTTCAATTCAAGAGCAATATGTGCTTATGTTCATTTCAGCACTGGTCCTTATGTCCAAACCCATAAATATTTGGCCATCTCAGAAGTGTCAGTGTCCTTGAAAATGTCCCAGTGGCTGCACAGAGTTAGACTGAACATCCTAAAGGTTGTTTTTAAGCCTCAGAGATGTCTATGCAAAAAAGAGGATGCATGTAAGATGGATGCTTAGCAAGGTGCTGGGGGTGGTGGAGAACGGCTCAGTTGGTTGTGATTTAGAGAGAGGAGAAAGTGGAGAAGACGGGCCCTGTCTTGCTGCGGGGGCTTTGCTGTAAATACAGAGCCACTTTCATTGATGATGGCCATGGCTTGAAAAATACATGATCGATTACAAGCCTGAAATGTCACTCTGTGGAAGGAAGAAAATCAGTGTGATGCTCACGGGGAGCAGCCCGGTGCAGCTGCCCATGGCTCGCAGTGGAAATCAACTCCTGAGTACATGCCTTAGCAGGCATTGGTGTCTCTTGCAGAAACTCTGGCACCCAGCTTCTACCCAAAGGTCTGTTGGTTGGTGGAAATTTTGAAGATGGTAATAAGGGGCTGGGAGGGCCAGTGAGACTTTAGGGAGTGATGTTGCAGGGGGTTAAGAAAAGCTATGGCATTTTGGTGCCATTTTCCCTATTCTCAGTTTCCTGAAGTTGGATCTTCTCTGTAATGTACTCAGAGGCAAGGAATTCATCTCAGAACATAAAATATACAGATCTCTTCCAAACAACCACATTTTAAATGAAATCAGACTCCCCTTATGTTGCAGCTTCACATCTCTCTGTCTTCAAGTGTTTTGCACGTTAAAGGAAAACTTGAATTGATTGTCCATGCCAACATGACCTCCAACAAATTACGTGTCCTGGATCCCTCTTCCAGTGAAGGCTATGCCAGGCTTCATGTCTGCTAGCTCTCTAGTCCCTGCATGTTTTCCCGTCCACCTTTTTATGCTGCAGTCTCAATATCTTTTCCTTCCTTTCTTTTACCAGTGCAGAAGTTTGAAGATGTGAGCCACAACATATGCCACTGTCCCTTCCTAGAGATGAACAAAGTATATTGTTATGCTCCAAATGTGATACTTTTTTCCCACGTTAAATGTTTTCTAGCTGCATAGACCAACCATCTGTTCCTCCTTCTCTTTTCCATCATTCAATTCTTTGCACATTATTCAAATTAATTATCAATTAAGAACCGGAAAGACTGGATAATCAAATTACAGAATGGTAAGATGGTCAAAGTAACACAGTACCTTATTAAAAGCCTCAAGATATTTAATAAGACAATAAATTCCTGATCTTTTGTTCTAAAGATGAACCTTCAGCCCAATAAATGAAAACAGAGTGACATGTATCTCTTCTTGGTCATTTATTTATGAACATAGGAAATGACATTGACTAAACCCCTTTCCATTACAGATTTGAGATTGTAATCTTCTCCTCTCAGATGTCAAACTAACCCAGAAAATAAAACAGCTTAAGTCTCAAGACATTCCCCAGAGAGATAAGAAAGTTCTCTGTTATTTTTTTGTGCTAAAGTGAATCTGGTTTATAAGGCATGAAATTAGCTGTCCTTTAGCTCTGTGGTTATCCTGAGAAGAGGAGGGGGTCTGTTTTTGGGGCAAAGGCAGAGCAGCAGTGCTGGCTGCTGTGCCCTTGGACAGCCGTAGGAACGTGCAGTTGGACCGTCTTTCAACACTCTTCCGTTGAGCAGTGCTCAGAGAGGGAAATTTATGAGGCTTGGCAGCAGGGTTGGCACGCAGGGCGTGCCCAGGGAAGATGAGGATGGAGGAGAGCTGATTGTGCCCTGTGTGATACCTCAGAGATTCTGGCTCTGACCATCTGTACAGTCTGATGTGCCTAAACCTTTCCCGCAGTAATCCCTCTGGCTGCTTGGCCTCCTCTTGTATATATAACTGCATCATGTGGTTGGAAAGGTGGTGGCTCATCCTCATCTGTGAAAGCAGAGATTACCCAAAATTTAGGGCTGGAAAGGGCCAGAAGAGATCATGTTGTCTAGTCATGAGCCCCAGGGAATCAAGTCCACCTACCCCACTCTTGGTGACCAGGCTGCCACCTCTAATAATTTGGTAGCTTTCATTTTCAACTGCAATTTTACTGATGGGACTTTGGAGCAGCTTTGCAACTGTGCCAAGAGCACAGATGCTCTGTAAGCCCCCTTTGCTCTGGGGAAGCATCCTTAAGGGGCTGCAGCTTCAGTTAGTTGGACCCCTCGGGTCTGCAGCAGCCAAAAGTAAAGGTGTGTAATTAACACAAACGGTCATCGCCATTTCGTGCGGTTCCTGACAACAACTCATTTGCTTCAATATTATCCCCATCTATTTTTTCTCCCTCCTCCATCACCCCCCACCCCCAACCCAAATTTGTCAGAGCCTCATAGCCATCGCAGCCTGCAAAGCATCCTCTTCACATTCTCCTAATGCAATTGCACATAATTAAGCGGTACATTTACATGTCAGACTAAACCCACTGTCCAAGCTGCTCGTTCTGCTTTGTGCAGCGCTGTGCCAGGCATCCTCCAGAAAGGATGCAAATCACGGCACAGAAAACATATTACGAGTGGCATGCAAGATCTGTGCCCACTTTGCCCATTGTGTCAAGAAAACAGAAATGCTTGTCAAAATACCAGCTCGAGTAGGAGCTCGTGGCTTCTGGAGGAATAAAAGAACCATGTTGGCAAGCACAGGACTAGACAGGCAGATGTCCTCCTCTCCACCCACTAGAATTTTATTGGCAATTGAGTTAACAACCTCTTTGCATACGAAAGTAACGGAGAGGCGCTGCTGCGGCCTCGCTGGCAGGAGACTTGGCTGCAAAACCAGTGAGACATTTGACAAGGAAGCAATATGTTAGCAACATCTCTTCATCCATGTTATCAGGGCCAAATTGCCACGGCACTTGCAGCCATGTGGAGGCATTAGATGCAAAGTGTTAGACGCCCTGCCATTCTTTCTCGTCATTTTCTCCTTTCTCTTATCCCTTTTTCAGAGCAGCCTGGTCCTGACACTTCTCTTCAAGTGGCTCCGGAGCCAATCCTGCCTTGTGCTGCTGTATATCCTTAGAAAATAGGCTGCCAGGTGCTGAACACCCACATTTTGAAATGATGGCTCATGGGAATAAATGGTCTTAGGATTTTTTGTTTGGATTTTGTTCGTGGGTTTTTTTTTTTCCTTTTTTTTTTCTTTTTCTGTTGAAGCAATTGCATTTTCAAGTTTTCCTTTAAGAGGTCACATTTCCAAGCTGAGGAATGGGAGGAATACAGACTGGCAAAGCCTCTCTCCCCATTGAAACTTTACAACAGAATTTGTACCCCATAGCAGTTGTCCCCATACTCTTTAGATTTACAGACTCCCTAAGCATCTGCAGCAGAAAAGCAGACTTCCCTGTAGCGGACTGACAATAATCTTGCAGCGATGAGCTGTATTTCATGGGTTTCTGGATACTATGGTGTATCCAAACATGCCTGTGGACCCCCAGTAGAAAGGTGCTGTAGAGAAATCCAGAGTGGTCTGAACGGGCAGAGAGAGGAGCATAATCAAGTTGGCAGTCTCGGGGTCATTTTGGGGGACCCTGATTAGCGGCACCCTGCAGCAGAAACTCTGCCCTTGTGTTTACCAGGGAGAGAGGGAGAGATGGGGAATACTGTAGGAAACCTGCCCAATCTCCCACCCAGCCATCGAGCCCTCCCTCAAAAACCAAGCCCAACAACACAGCAAGGCTTTGCAACAGAATTGTTTTCTCACCGGTTCTTTCCCACTCAGTGGGAGCCATTGCAAACTGCCAGGGTCACATTCTGCTGTCTGTACAGCTTGGAGGTGAACAACTCTCCCATTAAGCATCAAGGGAATGATGGAAAATTGGAATGGAATCAATGGAAAATTCCTGTATGGAGCTAAAGAACGAAATTGTGGCAGGAAAGGTGGAGGTGACCAGGTTTGCCCATCGCCTTTCTGCATTGTCCCAGTGACTAACCACAGGTCCAGACAGTTGGTATCACTGCAGATCTTTGCATTGCACACTGTCTATGGGGATACCATGAGCTCTCTCTAGGCTGGCACCGTGTCTTTTTGTGTTTTCCTTTTTCCGCTCCCCCATGCCTTCTTCCCAGTCATCGCTCTTTGAGAAGTATCATCAGTGCTGCTGTGGTTTCTCCCATAAAACATACAAGTAGACCCCCTGCCCCTTCAGGCTGATGGTCAGTGCACAACATATCCCAGGCTGTAACACATTTAAGCTCCCCATCTCACTGTCTTCACTGTGGAGATGGCCAATAAAGCCATCCTGTTTTAATGGCTAGGGAAGGGCACAGCTACTCTGCATACAAGGTTTCTCACAACTCAGCTTGTCTTTCAGCTGTTATCATCTTGAGCCTGAGGTCTGACTCTACTAACCTTGTGTTTTAAAGCCTTCTCTTCCCTTGGGGTCAGCAGCACGCTGGCATGCCATGGCAAGCCGAGCTCTTTGTGCGACTGCAGTGCGTAAGCTGAAGATTACCATGGGGTTCCTCCAGGCTGCTCTCTTCACAGGTTTTCCCAGCTTGCCTGCCAGCCCCAGGAGGGACAGCATGTCTTTCCTGCCTCCCTCCTGCTCCCCTACCCCTCTCTGACTTGTTGAATCATTGCTCCAGCTTTGGAGCAATGGTCTGACTTCTAGGTCACAAGGCTCATTTTGCAAGGATTAGAAAGCAAGCTTTTCTCATCACTTCAGGTGTCCTAGGTGAGGCTGGGGACAAGTTGGCTGGTGGAGGGGTCAGCTCTCCAGCGTCCTCTCCCTGACATCCCATAGAATTAGTACTGAGTCTAGAAAACACAAAGGTGCTGAATCTAGAAAACTTGCTGAAAATCCCACCTGGTAATTTTTTTCTGCCTCTCCCTCTTCCTCTGGACAATGGTCAGCTCTCCTGAGCAGACATATGGACTGGTCATTCCTATTCCCTGCATCCCCAGGTAGACATGGCAATCTCTGTGTGAGGACCAAAGGTGTTGTACCTCGTGTAGGTGTTTTAAGTTTGTATGTTGCTCTGCTTTCCAAGCTGTGATGGACTTAAATAACAGCTGTTGATTGCACACTGACTTGTTCACCAACAAAATATGCAACCCTTGGTGTCTCTTGCAAGGTCACTGCTCTAGTCCGAGGTCAGGAGCCCCTTGGTTCCTCCTTGATTGAGAGACAGAAGCACTGAAAGCCCTGCTGGGCTCTGAGCTCAGCAGAAAACCACGGGCAGTGCCACAGTAGGTCAAGCCTAGGACTGGAGTCTGGTGAATACTAGACTGCAGGAGTCAATCCAGCTGTGTTCAAGCGAAGTTTATAGCAGGCTTGTGGCTTTTTTGGAGTGCATGTCCAAACACAGCCTGCCAGCCAGAAATTCCTGGTCACACCATCTGGATTCTGCCAAGGGACAAGAAATGAAAGTTGTCCTTTGTGTTGTGGCAAGGGGAAGGAAAGGATGCTCTGGCAAGGGTCTCACCTTCTGCGGATGCCAGTGAATGAGTTCCCAAACACTTCTGCTCACTCCAGCTCCAACGGATGGCAGAAGAGCTTCCCAAGTATCTGGCTGGTGTTCCCAGGTAAGCCTTTCCTTGCTGCCTGCCTGGATGCTTTCTTCAGTGTTAATTGGAGAATGTTTCTCACTTCCTCTGCAACACGTTGCCCTACATGGGAAAACGTCTGCTGAATTTTATAACCAGAGATGTTGCCCCTTGAGTTGCTGGTGAAGCTATCCCAATGCATTGCATAGCCATGTATGTCTACTACTGCAACACACGCCCTGGGTATTTTTCCAGGGTAAAAAGCGCTACCACAGTTTCACATTTTGTCTTCACTTTTTCCTATTTTGTGCAGTACTCAACAGAGTATGTATGTATTTGCTGTCGTGTTTCTCTTGTGTTGTCAAGGACATTTCCAGTCTAGGATCCAGGAGCACAGGATCAGACATGCACAGCACAATTCTCCTTTTTCTGCCATATAAATTGCAGTCATGACCTGAAATACTCTGTCATCCCTCAGCAAGTGGACACCAAGTTGCTCACCTGTAGGTTACTCCACTCTCAAAACAAGGCTGGAAAGGGTCCATCAGAGATGTTCCCACTGCTCTGCATGTTAACACGTTTCTGCCTCAGGCTGGAAGGGAACTAATCATTTACTTCAAACCTCCAGACAAATGTAAAGCACCAGGGCCAGATTTAGCTGCAGTAGCTATGGCTTTCCCTGGTCTCTGGCAAATGTATAGCTGGCTCCTACAGCTGCGACCTGGCTTGCAGTATGTTTAAGCAGAGCATTGCAGGAGGAGGGGGCACTGAATGGGTGAGAAATATCATGTCATCTGAGACTACAGCAGCTACGTGGGGGGATTTTGTGCTGAAGCCTAATGAGGGAGAACATTTGCTCCTCATATTTTCCCCTGCAGATTACATCCTTAGAGAGGAGACTGTGATTCTCTGCTTTCTCTCAATGGCTTTCCATCAGTGAAACATCTGTTAGCGTCTCGAGAGGCTTCCTCGTGGCGCAGGTCTGTGGTAGAAGCTGAAGCATGGAGCTGTTTCCCAAAAAATCAGCTCCCGTTACATTTCTCTAAGATGAGTACACATGGCTGTGTGGGTAACCCTGAACATGTGAATAAACACCAACAGACACGCTGGTGGCTGCCCACATCTGCAGAGACTTGAAACACTGGCATCAAGAGCTGTGAACTTCCCTTATGATGTGAACATGAAGAGGAGGTCCTTCTTTGCACGGGTCCACTTTGCCCATGCTGCAGGATCTGTGGGAGGACACACTGGTGAGCACGGACGATTATACCTTTTTCACCTCACCCAGATATTCCTAACGGGATCAATGGGACTACAATGAGTCTCACCTCTGGAGGACCTGTCCCATAGTGTTGTGTCAACTGTCCCCAAATGCTGGTTGTTTAAAAGGGTTTTGGAAGCCAGACTTTGGCTCCAAAGTCATTTCAGTGGTTTTTAAAATGGCATCTTCCCTCTATCCCAATGGTTTGGAGAGGTTGTTATCCCAACAGGGCACACCGTCACTCCGCCAAGGTGCTTAAACACTGAACAGCCAAATCCTGGGAATACCAAAAGGTCACCTGAGTAAGTCTGCTCTAGGATATGGAGCACTTGTCTTTGGTCTCTCCTGTTATTACCTTAGTTCTCTGCCATGCTGCTTTTCACAGTATAGACCACATCATGAAACACAAGAATGTTTGGAATTTTGCTGTTGACTTCCCATGACCAGTCAACCCCCCCAAAAAGCAAGGAAACCTCATCTTCCACTTCCCAAACCTCCATCACAGAGCTGCGCACCTCCTAATGGCCTGCATTCAACCAAAGCCTCCCATCAGCTCCTGAAAGAAGGCAGCTGTTAGAGCACAGCATTGCTGTGTTCAATCACAACATCAGAAAAATGCATAAAATAATGAAAGCAAACTGCAAGGTCCTTGCCATTGCCTGAAAAAGAAAGGCTTTTGTCATGGAAAGCCGTACTCTCCATGAGCATTTCTGTATTTGATTTTCTGCTTGACAATTTATTCCAAGTATCAAAGGCTCAAGTGTCTCCTGATAATTTCTTCTGGTCAGGGAATAAGCATCTGCTCTCTCTGATTGCGGGTCGCTTCTCTCATGCAAAGCTTGATTGAGACATGGATGTCAAGGTCAGAAATGAGGCTGAGCTTGTATTGTTCACCTGAAAAAAAACCAAACCAAGCAGCAGAAAAAGAGATAATAACATGCCTTTAAAATGGACATGGGTAATGTGTCTTTTGTCATGAGTAATTATGATGTAAAGAAGAGTCAACTGTAGCATTCTAATGCATTAATTACTCATTAGTCTTTAGATTTATATATTTTTGCTGGAAAGGGATGGAGATATTTGGATGGAAAGTGGCCTATTTGAAAAGCTGGGAAGATTAAAGGTTTAGAAAGAGGAGGGTGAATATGGTGTGATTGGAGCATAAAAATAGAGCATTCCAACCAAAATGAAGCACTCAATTATCAACAGGACCCCAAGAAGATCGTTGGTCAAGAACAGCTTTACACAAACATCAGCTGCCTTCAGAATGCTTAGAGGTGACATGGCTGCAAAGTGTTTTGGCCTCTGGGACTGTAAAAACCTGGGGTCTGCCAGTTTACTCATCTGCTGCTTGCAAGACTGTAAAAAGAAACTTGAAGAATCATCACCTGCCTTGCAAAATATCCAGTCCTGATGTGTTTGTTAGGTGGAGCCTTTTCTTTCCTGCTTTTGGGCTTTCACCTCTGCAAGCTGTTCCACAGTCATTTCCAATGACAAGTGTCCCCCCTGAAAAAGCACACACCAGGCTTTCCGTGTCAAATCAGCGATAAAGCTCTCGGGGAAACAATTTCCTCCATGACATTTGTAAAGGGAAATTCTGCCCGGAAGGAAGCACTGGCAGGGTGAGTTCCTGCATGGCCCCAAATGCAATGAGCCGTTTAAATTGCTTGATGCAGTGGGCAGGCCCATCACAACCATCCTAGAGGGGGGAAAAAGGCATTTCTGAAATACTTATATTTTTTTAAATACACTTTCTTTTTTTTCTCGCACAAAACGATGTCTCTGATGGACTCCAAACAGAGCGTGGGCTGAACTCCATCCTCTTTCATCTGGATCCCGGAGGCGTTCTCACCCCTGCCCCTCCACCTCCACACCCGATGTCCTTGCCAAGCACATTGGGAAGAAGCTCCAATCTGGAGCACAACAGCATACACCCTGAAGCCAGCTAGCTAGCTTGAGAGACTACTGACGAGCTGCTTAAGTGCTTCCCTTTCGTTCCTGCCCAAGATTTAAGGCTTCATCTCCCTGTCCTAGCCAAGTGGAGATTCAAGAGGCAGAAGAGGATCTCCACTGGTCTCTCCCATGCTGATGATGAGCTATTCCAGTGGGCCATTGGGCTGGTCTCCATGCATCCCCTGAACCACGAGTGTCTGTGATGGCAGATTGAGCAAGCCACAGTCTGCATATCTGAGCAAGCCAGCAGAAATAACATGGCCTGTGGGAATAGGTTGCCTCACCCCAAGGGCTGAGCACACATGTTCTGCTGTTACCCCAATGCCTGGTCCAGCTGCAAGCCCAGACTTGCTTTGGTTAACACGCTGCGAGTGGGTGTGTCTGCCACCCGCGAGGGCCCATTGGTATTAGATCCCACTTTGTGATCTTGAACAGTGAGAAACTAAAATCTCCTGCAACATGTGTTGCCTGTACAATCCAGTTTAGGACCTAATGATGCCAGAGAGAAAGTACTGTGAAAGGGACACATAAAGTCCTGAGGGTCTCCTGAGCCAAATCTACATAGCTCATCCCTGGAACGACTACAGAAGGAAATTCCTAGTGTTGAGCCATGAGACGCAGCAGATCGTATGCATACCTGCCAGGGGTAGTAATTTACTGGGTATTGGCAAAGCACAGAACTGCTCTTGTAAAGCCATGGACCACCTCCATGGTATTGTCCATGAGGACTTTAATGCTGCAAACAGTTTCTGGTGAAATCAAGCAACAGAAGACAGGGAAGGTAAAAACGTGTTCCTTGGAGAAGATCTGCACTTTGTCAGCTGATGCTATCCCTCAAATAAATACTCAGTCCTTTGGTGCTTTTAGTCCCCAAACTGTCTTAAGGGTGAAGCAAACGATGGCTTGGGAAAGTCGGTTTTCCATATGAAAAATCAAGTCCTAGCCAGGAGGATGCTTGCTTGGCTTTCAAACACACTTCTCGCATTGGCCAGCAGTGATTTCTGAGAAAGGTGACATGCTAGACATGCACAAGCTGCATACACCATGGGCTGTGGCGACTGTCAGCGGGCACCATGTCCTGGATGCTGCTGCTGCTGCTGGGATGCTGCAGAGGTGAGAAAGGAGAAGACTCCTTGTCAGATTGTGTCATTCCAGCTTTGGGGTAGTGACCAGCTGGAGAGGTCGGTAATACATTCTCTCCAGTCAAACAGCCAGCATGGATAAAATATTAAATACATGGCTGGGGGGACCTCAGCCACAGTTGATGCCATGCATTTTTAATCAAAGAAATACATGTCACCATGCAGCGGGGTGGCACATGCTGCCAGGGAGATGCTGCTCTGCATCCTGGACACTGGAGCATAACCAGGCTGCAGAGCTGCTGCCGCTGCCGCTGCTTGTCCCAGGGGTCATATCTGCTGCCTCTTTGATCTCCCTCCGACCTTTGCTGTTACAGCTGGGAAAGCTGATCCTATCGATTTTATGTGGATTACGATTTTCTGTAGATTGCCCAGAAACCTGCTAGTTGTGCACACAGCTATTTATAGTGTCTCAGAGTGGGAGTCAGAAATTTTTGATGGCATGAGAGGTTATCTGTACACACATCCACAGAGCTGACACTTCTGTATCTTCTCTTAAGTGATGGTAGGAGGCATTTCAAAATGGACATTTTCTATCTGGTTTGAAAGGTCTCTGAAATTTTCTGCCTTCTTTCAAAAGAAAAGACGTCCTTTTCTTCTGACCTTCTGAAATTTCTTACTGGGAAAAAGCTGCATGTTTGTGCGGGGGGGGGGGCGAATTGAACAATAATTTGGGGTCAGATCTGCGCCTGGACAGGGTTCAAGACACCATGAGTTTGGTCTCTCCCCTCATGATGAGCAGCTAGAGAAAGGTGTCAAGTCTGAAAAAGGAGGTTTAGCAGCTGTTCCATAATACAACCCTGTGTCCAGCTGTGTGACTGAACTTCACCCTCCCAAGCAGCCTCTGACTCTCCATCCTCTTGCATCTCCACCACAGCTTTTGGTTGTCCCTATCTGCAGCAGGTTCAGTCGGCAAAGCAGTGGAGTTCAATGGAGAGAGCACCGAATGGAGCCAGGATGCTCACTGTAGTCTTGGTTAGTTTGGTTATACAGTGATGGTCAAACCATCTCTGCTGGCTCCTAGCAGCTTGGTTGAAATGTAGCTACTAAACCAACCAGCTAAAGCCGCATCTTGTGCTAAAAAATGTATTTGTGCCTTTACATTTGTTCCTTTCATGTCCCACGTGGGTTTTCCGTGTCTCCTTGCCTTCGCTGAGAGAGGAAGACAAAATAATTTTAGGTGCATTTAATAATTGAAAGCTTGGACACAAAAAAATGAGGGGTTTATTAGAGCTATTGCTACAGGATTCTGCACCTTCCTACTCTGGCTCTGGATGCCTCTGAGCTATTTGTTCCTTTCCTGGCTCCTTTTCTGCTTTTCCTGCTGGCGAAATTAAAAAGGAGCACCACTTGACCAATTTGGTCTAGCCTTGAACTCTGTAATGCCAGTAAATATTGTTTCAGCAGCATCAATCCATCACACTGAGCCCACTCAATACCTAGCCTGAACTGCTCCTCCAGTCGTAGTGCTTTGCAAAAGATACTGCCTCATCACAGATGCAGCCCACTGACTTCTTCGTGAAAAGAGGGATATATTTTTTTACATACATCGGGTTAAGTGTTTGCTTGCAAGAGCCTGGAGTAGTCATTCAGAATATTTTAAGAGTGTCTTTCATACTGTCTGAAATACCTGGCAGTGCACAAAGACCGAAAGTGGGAGTAATTGACTGCAGGATTATGCTATACTGCCTGAAATAAAAGTAAAATGGCTGTGAATGTGACAGAGAATCAGATCCACACCGTAAGGTTCCTTGAGTCTTTTGGTGTAATTAGCTGCTATTATCCAGGTACCACGAGACATTACTTCAGCAAATCCCACATTGACTTGGAAATCATGGCTTCACCAAGGGCAAGTCCTGCCTGACTAACCCAGTGGCCTTCTATGATGGAGTGACCACATCAGTGGACACAGGAAGGGCTACAGATGTCGTCTATCTGGACCTCTGTAAGGCCTTTGACAAGGGGTCCCCCACAACATCCTTCTCTCTAAACTGGAGAGGTATGGATTTGATGGGTGGACTGTCTGGTGGGTGAGGAATTGGTTAGATGGTCGCATCCAGAGGGTAGTGGTCAACGGCTCAATGTCCAGATGGAGACTGGTGACAAGTGGCATCCTGCAGGGGTCTGTATTGGGACCGGTACTGTTTAGTATCTTCATCCATGACACAGACAGTGGGATCGAGTGCACCCTCAGCAAGTTTGCAGGTGACACCAAGCTGAGTGGTGCAGTCGACATGCCAGAGGGATGGGATGCCATCCAGAGGGCCCTGGACAAGCTCGAGAAGTGGGCCCGTGTGAACTTCATGGGGTTTAACAAGGCCAAGTGCAAGGTCCTGCACCTGGGTCGGAGCAACCCCTGGTATCAATACAGGCTGGGGGATGAAGGGATTGAGAGCAGCCCTGCCGAGAAGGACTTGGGGGTACTGGTGGATGAAAAGCTGGACATGAGCCAGCAATGTGCGCTCACAGCCCAGAAGGCCAATCGTATGCTGGGCTGCATCAAAAGAAGCGTGGCCAGCAGGTCGAGGGAGGTGATTCTGCCCCTCTACTCTGCTCTGGGGAGACCCCACCTGGAGTACTGCGTCCAGCTCAAGAAAGACACGGGCCTCTTGGAGCGGGTCCAGAAGAGGGCCACGAAAATGATGAGGGGGATGGAACACCTCTCCTATGAGGAAAGGCTGAGAGAGTTGGGGTTGTTCAGCCGAGAGAAGAGAAGGCTTCGGGGAGACCTTCTTGCAGCCTATCAGTACTTAAAGGGCGCTTATAAAAAAAGATGGCGGCAAACTTTTGAGCAGGGCCTGTTGTGACAGGACAAGGGGGAATGGCTTTAAACTAAAGGGGGGTAGATTTAGGCTAGATATAAGGAAGAAATTTTTTACGCTGAGGGTGGTGAAGCACTGGAAGAGGTTGCCCAGAGAGGTGGTGGATGCCCCATCCCTGGAAACATTCAAGGTCAGGTTGGACGGGGACTCTGAGCAACCTGGTCTAGTTGAAGATGTCCCTGCCCACAGCAGGGGGGTTGGACTAGATGACCTTTAGGGGTCCCTTCCAACCCAAACTATCCTATGATTCTATGATTCTATCATGGGCTAGAAGTAGATAATCAAAATCTTGGAGACTGGGAACTTTGGACATTTGTAGGGGCATGGTATTTGTCCTCAGGCAGTGACTCTTAGAGGTGGATCTTGACAGGGAAAACTTCCTGCGAGAATATCAGAGGAGTTCCCATGAACTTCAAAGGCTGGCAGTACAGGTCCTGCCTGTGCCGCTCCGATGGCTGTAACATTTGTAGGCTGTATGCATTTCATAATGTAAGTCCTTTTGAACGGCATATAGTCACCTGGGATCTTTCTGATTCCTGGAAGATGGATCCCAGAGCCCCAATGGTATGTCAGACCATGTCTGTATCTTCAGGGTATTCAGACCAGCTTCTGAAACATCTAGAAGCTGTTTTATAGGACTTTTTCTTCTCCCAGTCAGATGCTTGTCTCCATCTCTCAGTCATCTCTGAGAATTGTGTTAAATCAGCCAAGGCTCATAAAGGATTACAAAACCTTGCTGAAAGCCAGAACTCCTTGTAAAATGGAGAAGGTATGCAAAAAGAAAAGGGGTGGGTGTGGTGAGAAAATGAAAAGAGGAGTTTCTCAGCTAAGAGGAGAAAAACCAACACCTTCTCGTCTGTAGAGGTGTATCCGTAACAAAGAATGGGAGACATCCATTCGTGTGGGTGGATAAAGGGAGAGGAAGGGACACTTGATGACACTCTAGGAAGGTAAATCACAAACTAATCAGCTAAATGCTTTTTCATCCAAAATGTCATTAGCCTGAGCAACCTAGTGCCAAGCAGTATCACTAAGGCTGAAAGTGATGCTGAAATCCAAAATGGGCTTTGCAGAGTTTATGGCAATGGGGAATCCCCACGTTTTGAAGCAAATATGTATTACAGACATGAGTTTTTGAAAGGGATTTGACTTCTGGTATAACCTCTGGGTCGGTGCAGGTTAGCTAATAGCTGTCTTGGGCATGGCTTCCTTGGATACGTCTCTGAAGGAGATGGTGCTGCTCAGAGTGACTCTGAGAGCAGATGCACTCACTCAGGTGGAGCACAGCACTAATTTAGATTGACAGTGTCTCTGCTTCTCCTAGATAGGCTGCAGATGGGTGGTTATGGATGCAACCAAACAAGGACATGCTGCAGGACTGCGGGTTTTGTGCTGGCTCTTTATGTGCTGGCTTGCATTAGTGCTTTGACCGCTTGACTTCCAAGACCATGCATTACTAAAGAGACTCTTTTTACAGCAAAGGATGAGTCTTTGAATAGTAAAGGGTCAGCCCCTGAACTGGTGTCGATCAGAGTAGTTTCCTGGACCTCTGTGAGCTCTGCCGTTTTACAGCTACCCTGTTGTATTTTTTAGGCTTTGCTTCATTTAAACAGCATGGCGGGCTGTAATTAGGTGAGCATCTCATCCTCAGCCACTTTATGAAAGACGTCTTTTCTGCCAGGAAGCCGGAGATAGGTTACGATTGGAGGTACTTTCATTTTTTGTTTTATTAACTGCACTGCTTCTGCTTGTCTCAGTAAAGCAGGGCTTTGTGCTTGGAGGTAGGAACTAGAGCTTCAAAGGCAACCCATGCCCATACAGGCCTTCAGACACCAAACATCACGAGAAAGTCTGCCCGTGGCCACAGACACCAGGACAGTCTCCTGTCCTCAGCAGGAGCAAGTAGTACCCAGGGAGCAACCTGTCCTGTGGCCGGGAAGTTGGGTGTGCGACTGAGCATGCATGTTTGTGGCGAGTGATGCTGCCCTGTGCAAACACCTGTGTGCAGAAGCCCCAGCAGAGCCTGAGGATGCTGTACAGAGGCACACTGGGGGCTGGGAGAAGGGACTCTGCTGAACAGGCTTGAGAGGAAAGATGGGTGTAGGCAAAGGTGGGTTTAGCTCTGGAGTGGCCGATGCCAGCCAGCCCTCACCCTCACACTAAGATGCATGCTGAAATGCCTGAGAGCATCACCTTTCAGTGAAGCCCAGCTTCTTACAAGTCCAGGGACTGAGGGAGGACCAGGGCTGTACTTCAGGAGTTCCCTGGACATGGCAGGGAGGGAGGGTTGGAAGGTGATGCCAGGCCAGTGATGTTTGATTGCCTGCTGAGGAGCACAGATCTGTGTCCGCTGGTGGAGAAGTCAGACCAGGAGTGTTCAGGTGGACCTGGGGGAGCAGCGTTTCTGTGACCCTGCAGACTGCCTTACCCATAGGCCAGGGGACACGGCAGACTGGATCATCCCTGGCTGGTGCTGGCCACGTCATCCTGACCTCCCATACCTCCCCTTACCTCCTCACTTCCCACCTGACCTGCCAGGTTAGTTTGCAAAGTCTCAGCAGATCCAAGGCCCCACAGGAATAATATCCACCGGCACTAATGCAATTAGGACAATTAAAGAATATAATGATGGTAATAATGATGGGCAATATGGAAGCAGGCATGCAAACCATCTATGGAGATGTTTCCCTTGAAGGACAACTCCTTGAGAACAACCTTTCTATGAGGCATTCTGGTTTGCCAGGCTGTTAAAAGCGTATTTGACAGGTACCACTCCTTTTATCTTAAGATCTTTCTCTTCTTTTCAGGATAATGCTTTTATTATTTGACTTAAGGGGAGAAAAAAGTGTAAATAAGCCAGATGTGACTTCTGTAGCTTGGAAGGAGCTATTACTTGACCCTGTAGCTTAATATAAATGCTTTCACTGATTTTTATTTTTTATAGAGGTAGGCACTGATCAGTGCTGCTGATCGAAATGTATATAGCAGCTTTCAGATTTCCTCTGAGCTTCAAGCTCTCCTGAAAGCAGACCATGAATTATTAAAGCAGGAGATTACCTTAACTGGAATGTATGCGGCTTTTTAATCAGTGAAGTTGGGGATCACTCCGAGGGGTGGACAGGCTTCCCATGGAGGGTTAGAAACCTGAAATGGTAAAGCTCTCCTTGCTTTCCCTGCCTCTTACAGGAAGTCTGCAGCAGCTTACAGAAACTTCTGCTCCAGATCACTCTGGCCTCCTCCAAAGTGGATACAAAGTCTTCAGGTTGGATCTTTTCATTTTTGTGTTTTAAAACCTTCCTCCCAAGGACTCTCCTTGGCAGTGTTTTGGTTTTTTTTTTTTTTTTTCTTGGACACACATTTATTTTACCTTTCTTTTTTATTAAGATATATTAGTGTCTGGGGTGCCTCCCTCTCCTTCGTGTGGAGTCCTCCTGGCCACAGCCCTGGGGTGCTTGCGGCAGGAGAGCCCTAAGCACTGCTTTTCCTTACTCTCCTTGGGTAATAAGTTGCTTGTTAGAGCAAGGCCATGATCCTTCTGGCGTCCCCAATGGATGCCTTCACCAGCGGCCACTGGAATTAAAGGGGGAGCAGGAAGGATGTAACATCCCCATGGCCTTCCTTAGAGATGGACAAAGTGGGGGCTCGGTGCTACCAGACGAGCCCTCAGGGCAGCGTCTAAAACCCATCTCAGACCCCCCAAGGCAGCAACCCCCTCTCTGGTGGAGCAGGCATCTCTTCAGCCCAGTTGCTGCTGCGATAGGTGTCCATGTGCCTTTGGGGAGATGGGCTTCAGACCTTGCTGCCCACTTGTCCTTTCCCAAAACCTCTTGCTGGCCCAGGGTGGGGGACCCTCACTGCCACCCCCTGCTGAGCCTGGAGAGGCTTTGGGTACCACTGTAGAAATAAGACACTGAGACCGAAGTTGGCAGCGCCAGGGCTCCTGCATGTTCCTCTTTCAGCACTCGTACATCTCCACTTCAAACTCTCCAGATCACCTTCTGAATTCATAACCGAGAGAAACATCCGACTCTGCATTAAGTCAAAGCTGTCCCTTGGGCCTCATAGGTGGTGATAGGAACATCTCAGCTCCTGAGATTATATTCTCATAAATCTTGAAGAAGGTGATTTTTTCCTTTCTTTTTTTTTTTTCCCCCTCTCTCTCCCTGCTTTAATTACCAGCCGCAGGCATCGCACTGATGAACAGCCCAGTGCAGGGCACGCTCTCCTTGTCATGGCCAAAGCACAAACCCTCCCCACCAGCAGAGCCCAAGCAAAGCCATGACAGTGGGTGTCCTTGCAGAACTGCTGAAACCCCAACCCCTGCAAAGGTTTCCAAGGACTCTAGTTATAGCCTGCAGGGATTGCACCGGTCCCTTGGGAGAGCCAACGGGACGCTGGCCAAATCTGGGTGCAGAGCTGTGAATGCAGCCTTTTTCTGCACGGCTTTCAGGGCTGATCCTTTCTTGATGATGGTGTTTATGTTTGCTAACAAAAAGTGACAGGGGGATGAGGAATAGAGATCATCTCCATGACTGCCCTCCTCTGGCATACAACTAGGTTGGCTGCTGGCATTGATGTAGTAACATGGGAGCCGGCGAGGATGGCGTTTCCCCAGGGCCAGGCAGGCTGCAGGCTCTATCCCGGTGTCTGTGATGGGAGACGGCAGCAGATACAATGCAAACCATAGGGATCCTGGATGTCATGCCACACTGTGCAGCTAAATTAAAGGGCTACGTGGGCCAAAGTGCAAACCGCTTTGTAGGAAAGCCCACTAACTGGCTCGGGGCAGCAGCAAGGCAGGATTTGCTGGAGGTGGACGATGCTTCCCACCATCTCCTTTCTGCTGCATCCCTTCATCCCATGTCATTTTCATTCTGGTGAGCAAATATTTCAGGCTGACAATTTTAATGGCATCCTGTGCATAGTATCAGCCAACCAAGGGCTCCAAAGCCTGCCGGTGCTTGCTTTACCTCCCCTGCAGCAGGTACAGCCCTGGACCTCAGCCTCCCATTGCATTGCTTCTAGGGATGCAGGCTGGTCCCCAAACTCTGGTGAGGATTCGCCATGGTTAAGGGCAATGAAATATTGAGAAGCACTGTGTGCTGCTTTACTCTCCACGTCACACAGATCAATTTAGAGAGGGATATTTTTGATTACAAACCCTTTTATAATTTTTTTTCATGGTTTTACATTCTTTCTTTACATTAAAGTGTTACAACGCTGCAGCCAACCACTAAAACCTAAAACCACCCGTAAGCAAATATACATTAAATGAAACAAAACAAAAAACCTAAACCCGCGACTCAGATAAATTAAGCACTCCAGAGTGAAACACAGTATAATACAATAGAAACTAGTATAAATCACAATGAACCAACAGAATCAACATACCAATATCTGGTTCGCCAGCACATACTTCTCAGATAAAAATAAACTGTTCTTGGAATGAACCCCTGCCTTGATTTATATCTTGCAGTCCAAGTACACACAAGGAGGATGTAAAATCTGCTAATATAAATACCACTGGTCTCAGGCTTTTATCAGATGTTTTCTACCAGGAAAGAAAAGGCTCTTTTTTTTCTGCTCAGGTAATTATTTTGTTCCTTTGAGCCAAGCTCCCATGTTTCCTCCTTTTTCAAAGCTGTAATCCTGGGTGTGGGCCCCACACAAAATTACCCCGGCGCTCCTTGCCAGGGAACATCTCTGAGCCATGAGCCCAGCCAGGCTCAGAGGAAGGATGGTTGTTTCATGGGCAAATGTGATGGTAACTAAAGGCACACACCAGCTGCAGGGGACAGGAGCCACAAACTGGGACTTAGATCCCCCCTTGCAGGGACTGACCCCCTCCAGGGTCATGCCCAGTGTGTGCGGGTAGGGGATTTTTTTGGGAGATGCTCGGGAATCGCCTGCTGCTGGTGAGGTGGCAAGAGAGCCCAGCTCTCTGGATAGCTGCGGTCATCACAGCTGTGCGATACTCTGTTCGTGAAGGATGCATCTCGCCATCCCAATTTTGACCCAGGGAGCAAGGCTGCAGGGTGGACGATGGGAAGAATATCCTTGAGCTGTAGGTACTGGCGTTTGCACCTCGTCTTTTCGTAATGCAGAGGAAACATTGTCAAGCTGCTGGCTTTTTGAATGCTCACTTCTTTCTCACTTGATACTGGGCAAACAATCTCTGATAAATAATTTATTCTGTGAATTTTGCCTCTATGGCTGAAATCTAATTATCCAAGCTGTAGACTAGCCAGGCTTTGGGAACAGCACATGAAACGAGAGGGGTTTTTTCCGGAGTTGCCATTTAGCCTTTTTCAGTTGCATTCTCCTTGGAGAGGCAGCTGGGATCATGGGGCTTTTACCTGCACTTTATGGAGCTGTACTCAAACTTCAATCTTCTGACCATGTCCACAGTTCAAAACTATTTGCGAAGGCACCTCAGGGAATAATTTGTGTCTGTTGCTTTTGAGTGGCCAGTTCAGTGCAGAAATTCAGGATGCAGAAACTGGAAAGGGAGAAGAGATGCTCAGATGCCGATGTGGGAGCGCGTCATCTGCCATGTGGCAGCAGCAGCATGTGAATCTCAGTCCATGTCATTCCCCATCCTTTTCCAGACCCAGCAGGGTGGAGGCAGCACTGGTATTGGCAGCGCCTCTGCCTAAGCATCGCCTGCCTCAGTCTCCAATGCCCACCGAGGGACCCCTGCTCTGTCCGTGCAGTGCCTCACCGCTCAACGGGGACAGTCACAGCAGCGCTGTGGTCATTGCCCTTCCTAAACTTGTCCTGGCTCAAAGGCTGGCTACAAATATCACTGGAAACCCAGTGGGGCTCTGCCTGGCTTTGCCTGCTGCGATGTTTTTGTGATCGGCCCATCTGCCTACTAACCAAGCAGAGCTGCAATGCTGCAGACAACGTTCGCCACCTCCATGCGATGCCAAATGCCAAATAAAACCTGCCTACAGCTGACACTCCACCTAAATCCAGGGTGGTCTCTGGCTCTGAGGGACAGGCCTGAGAGTTTCCCAGAGGATGCACAGACGAGCAATGCTCCTTACCCCGGTATTTTTGTCACTAGGACCCAGGAAGGTGGGGTTTTGTGATTTGATGAAGATGCAAATGTAGCCTGGAGCTGCTGTTTGTCCTGCATTGGGGCAGCTCTGCTCCACAGACCGGACTGGGGACCTGAAGCATCCTCTGGGCAGCCAGAACATCTCCACTGTGTCTGTGGGAGCTCTCAGCTCCATTCCTAGCCAATCCCATGGGCCCGTATGGGAGTTTAGTGGTCAAAAAGGGCTTCTGTCTGCTGTAGCACTGGAAACAAAATAAGCATCATTACACAGATACCTCCTGGGTTGGATAATTCAATCTGCTGAGCATTTTACAAAAGGCTACAATCAGCATGCAATTGTCTATCTGGGAAATAATGCATATGCAATGCTCCGGAGACCTTCCCAGTGTAGCATGGGAATGTGGAAATGTCTGCACTGACCACTCTGAAAAACACCACTTGTAGTTTATTTAAACAACAAAGGCATGTTGCATCGTTCATTAATGAAAAAATAATATTTCTGGATGCCCAGGCTTGAAAACTACAGTCCAAATGTTGTGGGATCAGATAAAAAAAATACGACTTTGCCTTCCTCTGTCTGCAACCCTTTGAAGGTTGCATTGCCAGGCCATTTGGCATTCCTGTGTCCCCTGCCCACTGAGCTTTCCTGATCCACCTAAAACCTTTCTGGAGGTATAGCTTTCCTTGGAAAAAATAAAAAATCTCAATTTTATTCTCTTCCAACGAATATACTTATTATTCTTTATTTTATTTTTTAAAGGACATGGGCAACCTGGGGTACACAGACAGGATTGGTTTCTCTTTTGCCCCTTCCTACCTTGCTTAGCTTCGCTATTTTTTTCAGATAAGTCTTCCTCAGGTTTCTGACCCCAAACCAATTTTTACTTGGTGGCATGTAGCTAGGGGAGGAGCTTTGTTAGCTCTGTGGCTCGGGATTTACAGTCATGGGAGCGACTTATGAGTGCTGGCATTGGAAGTACAGTAATTTTCTATGGCCTCGTGGTGTTCAGAGCAGCAGGGCATGATCAGCCACATCCAGCCTCGCCGGAGGTGGCTCTTTTCTGAGCACAGGGAGGGATTTCTTGTTTGGGTCAGGTTATACTGACATTACTGGGGCGGAACTTGCATTCTGCGGCTTCTCTGATTTACTGCCAGACAGCACAGCTCAGCGATGCCACGGCAGCCTGTTTAACAGGCTGAGGATACGCAGATCTCCCTTTGCAAGATTTTAATCACTGGACAATGCGCAGGCAAGCACACCGCTTCTGGCAGGGGCTGTCCTGGGAGTAACACCAGCGGGCGGCAGCGCTGATATTTTTTTGGTGATTTTTTTGGTGACTTCCCCTTTTTGGATTTATTTTGGAGGCTTGTGTTTTTCTGTTGAAAGCAGAAGCCTGAAGGAAATTCAAGCTGTATCTCCTGTGCCTGGGTTTGCCAGGATGGGGGTAGAGACATGGAGAAGTGTAAAACGCTGTGGATCTGTGTCCAAAATAAAGAGATCGGTGCACACAAATCCTAGCCTGAACCCAAACTTCCTGCCACTGTAAAGCTATCAAGAGCCCCTTGACTGTTTTGAATCCTGTCCTGATTAGTAATGATGTTTTTAATTGAAATTTCAAGGTTCATTACTGAATGCAGATTAATTAAATTGCGAGGAGAGATAATGAGAAATGTTCCCTTTGGACCCATAAAGGAACACACGTGTCCCAGTGGGACTTTTGCAGCCCGACCTGCTGCCGAACTCCCCAAAGAGCATCTTCCAGCATGCAAGCCTGATGTGCCTGCAGGGGCAGGGGGGTGCATTCCCCCACCCCAGGCTGATCACAGCCCTCCCGAGCACCAGGCATGGGGTGCGTGCTTGATGCCTTGCAAAATCACGCCAGCATCATCTGTAAGTCAGACTTGCCAGGTTTTACATGGTCCCTGCTCAGGAAGAAGTTTGAAACCTGTGGGTTTCCCCGTGGGAAAGATTAATTGAAAACCAAGGCTGGGACCTTGAGATCTCCTGAGCTTGGGAGATGCTGGTCTGGTGCTGGGGGACTCGGCGATGTGGCTCACTTTCTGGTCCAGCGTGGATGTTCCCGGGCTGCATTGTCCCACACGAGCAGCAGAGCAGGAGGGCAGTGCTCAGCAGTGAGTGGCCCCTCATGTCCGCTCCCACTCTCATAAAGTCACCTCTGTAACATCAGCAAGCTTCTGGCTAAAAGTAAGGTGGGTTGGGGTTGCTTTGTTTTTTTTTTTTCCAGCCCTTCTTGCAATGTGCACTCAGAGACAAAACCCTCCCTGGGTGTGCAATGGCTTTGCATTTGGAAAATACCACTGGGAAGGAGCCGATCACAAACACCTCCCAAACGTCTGTCCTGGAAGGGGTGCCCTGCCTGTTTGTCTCACCCGGAGATCTCAAATGTGGTGGGATGGGAGGTGTTTCAGCAAAACCCGTGGGAAACCGGGACTGCAGTTGCGTAGAGTCCTTGAGTCACCGGAGAGGTGGTCCTGCCCCTGCTTCCACAGACGCAGTTGTCTTTTGGGGTCCCTTCTGCCCCCTCGGTGAAAACATCTCCTATAGTGCTGCACATTGAGTGACCCTTGATGGGCTTTGGAGAGCTGGATGTCCCTAAGTGTGCTTGCTTTCTTAGCCACAAATGCCAGCCAAATGGGGTCAATTCTACCATCTCTTTCCTGCAAACCTCACCAGCAAGGTCCGTTTGTCCCTCCCTAATGAACTACAGATGGCTGATGGATTTCTCACAGAGATACGGTTGTCCAATGGTCACCTCTGTGCTCACAAGGACAAAGTGGGACCTGGCATAAGCCACATGATGTGGCATGGTAAATCACATGTTTTGTGACATATATAATACATTTGCTTACATGGCAAGCCAGGCTTGTCACAGGAAAAGGGTTGTAGAAAGCGTGAAAAGCAACATGGTCTCCACGAGGTCTTCGTGACCTTCATTTGCAACGTATTTTCTGGAGAGGTCTGTGAAAATTAGAAAGCTTTAATTGGGCTCATATGGACCCTGGTAAAATCTCTTCTGACTGCAGTATGATGAAGCAGATAAAACAGCACTGAAGATATTATTTCCTGGAAGATTTTCTATTTCTGTCAGCTCTTACTTGCTAGCTCTCCCCTCCCTGGAGGATGAGCTCTGCTTTCATACACTAGTGGGTTTTTATTTTGGCAAAAAAAGTGTGGGTTTTGGCAGAAAAAAGAGACAGTACATCAATGAAGAGGGGAAACCAATTTTTTTCCAAATGCTTCAAAGCTACCAGTTAAGGGTTTCCAAAAAGCTTTGGAGTAGAGACCAAGTGGATGCTAAAAGAGATGGGAATTGGCTCATATCCTGAATGACTTCCATTATTGTTTGCAAAAGCAACTGAGTTTTGTTATTGTATTTGTGTAGACCACTGTGCTGGAGACTCCCCACTGAGGGACAGGGTTATTTTATCCAGATACTGCACATAATACCGAGAAACATTGATATGAATAAACCTCATTAGAGAACAGGCATGCACTTCAAGCCTACAAATGCAGAGGAGATTGCCCAGACCCTGCCCTACTTGAAAGGCTCTTTCATGGGACCAACCGCCCCAAAAGTGTGAGCATAATTGTTGCAGATGACTTTGTGCATCCTGGCTTCTCACCATCCCCACAAGCCCCTCCAGGGCACGAGGCACGTGAGGAGGCACAGAGCTGTGCTGTGGGACACCAAGGCACCAGGAGCATCCTGCTGGAGGAGTGGGTGTGATTGACTCCTGCTCCCACATCCTTGGG
The DNA here is from genome assembly GCF_965638725.1 of Aptenodytes patagonicus. NCBI lineage: Eukaryota > Metazoa > Chordata > Aves > Sphenisciformes > Spheniscidae > Aptenodytes > Aptenodytes patagonicus. The sequence goes on from NC_134954.1 coordinate 32,441,969, forward strand.
CAGCCCCAGCTGGGGCTCAAGAGGGGACAGGTCTGGACCACAGCAGCTCTTCAGGACTCATCAGTTCCTCCGTGAGCAGGTTTGCTGGGGGAACCTGCATTTCCCGGGTGGGTGAGCAGCAAGACCTGCAGGCAGCAGGGTGACCCCATCGGGTTCAAAGCAGCTTGGAGGATGGGAGCAAGGGGTGGCAGAAGGCCATGGCTTCCTGCTCATGGGGGGCTGGCTCACGAGCACCTCAGTGCCCACAGGAGGGAGGGGATGGGGCATGGCTGGCTTAGTCACTCTGCAGTTGTGGGAGGCTAAAACGGAGCCTCCTTTGGTGCTTGCACCCCACCATGCCCTCTCTGCTGCCAGGGCCAGCCGCAGCCCACACCTGGATGGGTGGAAAACCCACCTGTGCCATCTGGGCATGGGCTCAGGCCATGCAGCATTTTGGTATTTGGGGTTTAAGACCAGCACAGGCTGCTGAGACACGGCATGGAGGTTTGGGAGGGGGTGTCCATACTCTGCCAGAAAGTCTGGATTGGATTATCCAGCCAAAAAGACTGCCCTCCTAATTTTTTTTTTTTTTCCAATGGGCTTACCGAGCCTGGGATACCACGATGGTGAACTCATGCACTGTGGCCAGACAAAGCCCATGCTGGGGATGCTGCTGCACCTCCCACCCGTGGGACCACTGGGGAGACCTCCTGAAGCACCACTTCTGTTTCTGTCCTCATTGAAAACCAAAACCCAAGTGCCTTTCTGTCTTGTTAAAATGTGTCTCCAGGGGATAGGAGAACAGCCATCTTTTCTTTTTCAGCCTCCGCCAAGCAGCATTTCTTATCTTGCAATGGTTTTGCAGCTCATTAATAAATATGCCAACAGGAAGGGAATTGGGCAATGCTGGGTTTCGCCAGCGTCCATGCCCGGGGGAAGGCTGCTGCCTGCCCTGGGAAGCCTTGGCAGCCACAGTGATTTCCAGGGGAACCTGTCATTCACCCATTGAAACAGTGACTCTGGAGGAGTGTTAAGGTGTTGTAAGCTTCCATCTTCTCATCCAGAAGGAAATGATGATCTACCTGTGGCCAGATAAACCCCATCAAATATTGACTGGTGATAAATAATTGCACACGCATCATTACCCAAATCACTGCCACACTGCCACTAGAGACAAAAGCAAAAACACCTGGAGAGCAGGCGCCAAGAGATGTTTTTGCTCCATGTTGTCTGAAAAGCAGAAGAGCATCCCTTAATACTGGGATGCTGATGCAGGAGCGCAGCCTGTGTGTATATTTTGCAAATAGCCTGTCCAGTCCAGTCCATAACACTTAAGCTGAATGTGAGACTAACTAAAGACTAAATGGAGACTGATGTTCCTATTTGCATCAAGAGAGGTCTTGAATCTCTTTTAGCTGCCCTTTCTAGAACAACTCGTGAGTTAAGCCGCTGCCTCACCAAACCCTGTGCAGTGAGCGTTTTTATCCCCAAGTTTGCTTTGCTTCCAGTAGGCCTCTTAATTACAGCTAATTAAAAATTAAAAGAGAGGATGGCAGCAAGCAGTGGGTAAGCATTGTCAACAACCGGCCATGACGCAGGCTACATGACTGAGTGCGTCGCTCCAGAGATCATATTTACACTGAAATAAAGATGGAGATAAACTTCTGAGAGGGTGAAAACCCATCTAGCTCGTTTGTGTATAATTAGCCCCCAACTTTTTCAGTGAAGTCACTTCCCCTTGAAAGATGCTGTTTAGTCAAAGCAGAGCCTTTTCATGGGGAGGTATTAACAGGACGAAATCCTGTTTTGAGAAAACTGTTGGTGGACCGTGCCATTGCTAGCAGAGCGAAATGTCACAGTCTTTCCTTTCAAGGGAACTTGGGTTTTGCTTTCTTTAGAAACCCCTGACCTAAATGGTAATTATAAAATTTTGAAAATTGGCTGAAACAAAAAGGGAATGTTCTTGCTTGTCCTGGCACACAGCATTTTGTAGGGGATCTTTGAACTATTTTCTTTTCCTCCTGAATGCATTGAAAACCAATGTGGAAACACCAGGATCCCGAGTAAAAAAGCAATTTGGGTTTTGACTTCCTCCGTGATGATATCTGGAATGAGGACAGCTGTATGTAAACAATCAATCTTTAAAAAACACAAAATCAAGCCATATGTCTCTCGAATCAACCCAGAACTTCTCTAGTCACTGAGAGGAGGGATTTGGGTTCAAAGGGAGACCCATCCACTTTCTTTGCTCCTCGTGGTTGGAGATCACCAGCAGGAGCAAACTGTGCTCCCTCCTTCCCAGGGAAAAGCTACTTACCTGGGACCTTCAAGCAAATGCAGCGAGATACAGGGCAAATAAATGGAAATAGCAGAGTGATTGCCAATTAAATGCTCTTTAAAATTTAATCTGAACATTAAACCTAACAGAGAACTGCACTTATGGTATCTGCCCACCGGGGCTGGCTCAAGCGCGTATTCCCCAAGCCCCGCAGGGTCTGCCAAGGCTGGGTGCGGTCCCTTTCGGCAGTGCCTTTGGAGGTGCTGTGGGAATCCTCGACTGCACTGCTCACCTCCTCCAAGCCAAAGTGCCCGGGGGAGCTCATGGCTGCCATGCACTTCACAGCTGGGAGCATCCCTGGCTGTCTTTCCTGCTCAGCAGCCTGTGTTTCCTTCCCTGGGTACCTCCAGCAGTTCGAAGTCCTGGTCCTGGGTTTACTTGGGCACTTTGGGACCTTTTATCCCCCAGCTCTGGCTAGTGTCCCCATTGTCTTGCTGCCCCGCTCCCAGGTACAAGGGAAGGGGTCCTGTCCCTTGCTTGTAGGGAGCACAGCTGGCTGGGGAAAAGGGGTCCATGAACAGCTGCAACAAAGGGAGCTGGGCATGGGTGGACTGTTTTAGGACTGGTGACCAAACGGGGGCTACCAGAGAGCATCCTTGCCCATCTCCCCTGAAGAAGGCCCCTAGTGCCCTGAGACTAGCACCCCAGCCCAGAAGACAAGGTATTAACCACAGCCCCATGGCACTGGTGGGGAGATGCCATCCAACTCTGGGGACAACGCAGGCAAGCTGCCAGGACCCTGTCACTGCACTGTCTGCTGAGCTTCCTGAGCTCTCATGGGCCATGAGAAAAGCTTTTGTCAATGAAAGCTGCTTTGTGATAACCAAAATACACTGGGATGGCAGTTTGAAGACTCAAGTTTTTGGGGAGTAGGTGTGGATATAAAAAGAAAGACAGATTGGAAGCAACAATCCTTTGCGTGAACATTTGGGGCAGCAAAGTTTCATTCCACAAACATTCACAAGACCTGAGAGCTGGAAGGGCACGGGCAAGGTCACAGCAACAGTTCAGGCTGGGAATTCACATTTTTCACCAATGTTTCCACCAGTGCGGTAACACGTTTTTAAGTTGCACCATTTGCAGTGTTGTTCTTCTGACATTAGCTGTGTCTGTGCGCTACACGGAGCTGGGACAGGAGGTCACTCCTGGTAAAAAAAGGTTACCAAACTGGAGCTGGAGCAATGCAGAAGCCTGTTTTTTTAGTCTTTGTAGCTTTTGTCTGGTTTCTTTAATGAATGCCTTTTCTGTAGGAGAGACTCTGACTTCACAAAGATGAAGCTGCTGCACTGATGAGTTTAGGTGGTCATTCTTTATCCATGTGGTTTTAGTGCTCAGAAAGTTATCACCAGGGCTATCAGATGGAGCAAGCAGCAAAAGGCTGGAGCCCGTGGGGATGTTTGGGTTATAAACTGCAGAATGTGACTGTTCAGTAACAGATTGCCCGGGTTCAACGCATCATGCAACACATCTGCGCATTCAGTACCTCCTCATCATATCCTACCGACAGCCAGGAAGCGGGGAGATGCAAGAAAATATTATTTGTAAGCTATCTATATTTTTTCAAGCACACCATTTGCAACGTGGTTTGGTGAGCTGTTTTGGTAGAATTCTGCTTTTGCTGGAAGGGGCTTATCCCTCTGTATTCGCAACATGCGTGGGGCCTCTGAATGACAAATGAAGCCGATACCTCTTAAACCTTCTTGCAGAGACAAGCTGTGCTGCATCCATTGCAGACACAGCCTCAGCCGTAGCAGCAAGTACGATGCATATTATGAGCTGCACATACTGCCAACACTCAGAGAAAGGGCCGTGCTCTAACAGCTCTCCAGGGGACATTGGAAACAGCACACGCCTGTCTGTAGCTGTGCATGATTTTTTCCACATTTGTAATTGCAGCCTTTTTCCCCTTTTGGTGGTTATTAATGTTGTTCGTTTCCTCAAAAATTACATCTGTTTAGATGTTAATTGAGTTAATTGTTACCATTCAGCAGCTGGAGCAGCAATTTAGCACCTGCTAATAAAGATGCTCGGTTTGAAGTTGTGTGAAAATGACCATATTACAGGATTGCTGTTGTACTGTAGTGCCAAAAGTGAGACCGGCAAAGTTAGCATACAGTAATGGATGGAGAGATGTGCTGGAGGGTGGTTTCTTTGAGCACAGTGTCAACTTTCAGAGTCAGAGATCAGTAAACAAGCTGAGCAATCATGATACAGAGACACTGAAGCCAGGGGAAAAAAAAAAAAAACAAACACAAAATAACAGAGAAAATACAGGTGGCAAGCACAGTCAACAATAAATACTATCCCTCTTTTAGAAGAAGAAATACAGCTTATCTGTGACAGGCTAATTGGGTAGAATCAAAGGAGGGAAGAAATGTAAAAAAGAAGGACTGACGGCACATATGAAGAGACCTTTTACTAAATGTTTTCATGCCCAATTATGTGAAGACCTTTCTATAAAGAAAATGCAGGAGGTTCACAGGGAATGAAGAGGACGGTGCTCGAGCAAAGTAGCTCTGGGATGAGCTTAATGATGACCATGGTAAGCAGGGTGGACATTTCACTCTGCATCTGCTATGCCAGGCTGCAGAGGGACACCTGCCCTGCAGTAGAAATCGCCGGTGAGGCTTTTTGGGCCATTGAGCCTTCTCTGCAACGCCCCAGGGAACGGCAGCCAGGCACTCCAGGCAACGCAATCATCCTGTACCAAGATGCTCTGCCCGATTGGAAACTGAGCATGATGGATACTATCCTCCACCCCCTAGTTACATGCTGGTCTCCTTCACTGTCTGAAGCATGAAGCTTCCCATCATTTCAGAAATTTTTAGCTTTGCTGTTGCTGTCTAACATCCTCCCGAGGATCACATACTTCCTTATCACACTCACTGTGAGTCCTTGCTGAAGCCACATACTGAAGCTACCTCTGCTTACTCTGCATCAGGACCCGTGTGCTGACCTTTATGTAATTATAACTGACCAGCACAGCTATGTTTGAGGGCATATGTGACTGTATGAGTCCAGTGTTTCCTTTGGCTGGGGTGAGGTCCCTGGCAAGGATGCAAGATCTTACATTTTTGTAATGTCACGTTAATCTTTCATTGCTCTTATTTCACAGAGAGGATTACATCCACAGCAGCTCTGCAAGGAGAAGCAGAAACGCCCAGGGATGCACCTGGCTGCATCGCCATGACCTTGGCCAAGTCACTAAAGGCATTTGGAGAGAGGTAGTGTTTTGCGCAGAAAACTCCAAACATTGCAAGAGCACCCCTAGCTCAACAGCCTGGCAGCCAAGCAGCATGCTGGGATGCCCCGATGCTTCTCCTTTCTCTTCACTATAAAATTGTGCCACACGGGGCACATGGGGCATGCAAGCTCTTACTGCCTGCAACACCACCAGCAAGATTCTGCAGGTTTGGGGTTGGGGAGGGGGACGATCCCTTCAAAGCCGTCTTTAAAGCAAGGAGCAGAGGAAAAAGCCGATTCCTCCAGAGGAAAGGGTATTTTGGAGCAGTGGGTGAGTCAGAGCCAGCCTCCCTCCCACACAGCTTCATTATTTTGGATCCCAGGCACACACACATGCTTGCAAAGCTGCGCTGTCTCCCCTGCACATGGAGACAAGGGCACACAGGGGCACAGTGTGTTTTGGGGAGCCACACGTGGCCCCCCACGCCATCACAGCCCTGGAGCTGCACAGCACCCATCCCCAGCACCACAGCACATGGAGCAATTTCTATGCATGAGGACACCAGCCTGCAGGGCTCTGGGTGGCATCCCTCTGTTTTGGGGAGTAGAGCACTCCATGATGTCCTGCACCCCCTCCCAGCGTGCTGGTGCTTGCCCCATTGTGCACAGTGAGCCTGGGAGCCACCCACAGCTGCCAGAGCACCTCTCCATCCCTCCGTGATGAGACTTTTGGTGTTGGCACAGACTGATTTAAAAGAGGGCAGGGAATACCCTCTTACCCCCAACCAGAAGGGTGAACAAATCCCACCCTGTTGCTGTCTGGAAGGGGTTAATGAGGTGCCTCATTACCTATCCAAGCTGTAATCAAGTTCCCAGTTAAAAACTGCTGAAAAACAACAGGCTTAAAAGGAAAGGTAGGACTGCAGTAAGGGTTTGGGGAGGTTTTTTGCAGTGATGGCTGGAGGAGCAGGGGGCTGTAGACCAGCAAAGGTCATAGGAGAGCTGTGGTGTCAGCAGGGGCTGTTAATGTTCCCAGAGGTTGCTGGAGCTACACAAGCAAGTTTGGTGCAAGAGGTAGAGTCCTGTTGGGGTTTTTAGGCTGATAGGAAGGGAAATAGGTCCCTGGGAAGGAAGAAGGTGGAGACAGGCTGACACGTGGCTTGCTGGAAAAGTGTGAAAGTCTGTGGGGAGTGTGTTTTGAGGAGCATTTGCTGCCCAAGGTTTCAGAGAGTGCATAAGTGTGTGCTTGTCTGGTACATGGATATTTGTACTAGGGTTAAATGTATAAATACAGGCTTTCTCCCCTGCTGTCCTTGCCATTGCTCTGTCTAGCTGTGCTGGGGAATGCCATCAGGGATGGAGCAGCAGGAGGAGCATTGGTGTTGGAGCATGGCCATGGACTGGGGTGTGTGTTGGCAAGGCACTGCTGTAACCCAGGCTCTAGCAGATCCTCAGCTGAGAGAAATGCTCCTCTTGCATGTGCTCAGAGCAGGCATGTGTCAGCCTGTCCTGCTAGTGCCCCCCAGGCTGGAGAACAGCCTGATCCTTTCAACTCCAAGACCCTCGTTCATGAGTCACAGCACCCTGCTTCCTTACAGGGCTGCTGGGGAGACCTGCTCGTGTCCCAGGGCTGCAGGCATTGCGAAAGCCTCCCTTGCAGTAGTACTAAATGGGCAGCAGATTGAAAAGATAAGTGGAGTCCTCTGTCTGCACAGGCAGCCTGCAGCCTTTGATAACAACCCCAATGTTGTTGGGTCTTTCTGCTCTAGCAGTGCTGCTAAACTGTCCCTGTGCCCCGTCCCACTCTCCTGATGCAGGTGACACTGGCTCCGTCAGCCAGCACTGGGAAGCATGGGAAGCCATCAGGCTCATGCTGGTGTGGGTCACTGGGAGGACTTGGGTTTGCTGATGGTTAAGTGTGTGCCTCTGGCAGCAGCATCTCCTCTACGTTCCTTCCATTGCAGCAGGTCTGTGTGATTCCCTGCGTCCTCCTCACAGAGCTACAGGGTCCTGCACAGCAGTGTCCCTGGTATTGATGTGCTGTCATAGCTCTTATAATTGGGGATATCCCAGTGCTCTTCCTTTTATTTTTTGCATTCACATTAGCTCATTTGTGGACATCCAGACTCCGGATCGCTGTGCTATCGCCCGCTGACAGATGTGGCTGAAACTTGGCTTTCTTGAGACTTCTAGGAAAAGGCTGCAGGTCAAGGAGAGGGGAAGTACAAGCTCAGCCCTTGGACACCATGGCACAACCTCAGCAGCCAGAGGTGTTTCTTTGGTGTCAAAGAGGTGACCCTACAGTGCAGTGCAACCAGGGACTTGGCATAAAGTGTACCAGGAGGAGAGACATCTGGAGTTGGTGGTTGGATGATGTACTGGGACATAGGGAGCCCAGAGCTGAGCTGGTGGGGAGGGTGGAAGAAGCTGTGCATGTGATCTCCCCCCAGCCAGGGCAGGCTGGCATGGGCATGATATGGGATGGGGGGGATGAGAGAATAAAGTAGCAGAGTGGGCAGAAGCTGCTGCTTCTCCCGTTTCACCATCTTCTGGTGACTGCTGGTGTCTACTCTTGGGTAGCCCTTCAGCTGCCTTTGGTAGTCACTGATGGTTTAGGCACTGGAGGTACTGTGTTGCTTGTTATGATCTGGAATAAGGCACTTCTTGCCTTCCTCCAGAAGCTGAACTCATAACATTAACTCTGCAGCTACAGCAGCGAAAGGGTCCTCTGGATGCTCCCTGCTTTTCTTCCAGGAGGTGGGCAGCACTGGCTTGTGATGCCCGAGTTTTCCCACTCAGCAGAAGGTGTGGAGCTCCGTCTCTGGGCTGGAAGAGCAATCGCTCCTCCAGCACTCGGCATTGCCGCTCTATTTCTGTACGGCAGGGTGTTAGGACTTAGCATGCTAAAGATAAAATGGTGGAATTTAATACTCTCAAGTCACTTGCATTCCAAAACCCGGTATGAAATCCCTGCTTATGTTTAAATAATCTGTATGTTTAAGTAAAGGATTATGAGCCAGCGGAGGAGGCAGTGCTTTCTTCGTTTCCTGCAGGGAAGTGCAGAAGGGAGTCCTTGGGAAAGTCATCTTGCTGAAGAGCAGAAAGGGCAACCCAGGGATGCTTCCAGCAAGCTCCACATGTGAGCGAGAGCCAGGAGACAGCTGCTCACAGAGGCAGGGGAAGCAATAAATAGTGAGAAATAACATTTAATTACTTCTCACTCCTACCAGTCTGGGAAAGAAGATCTCTGATGCCTGGTGGAAAGGGACCTGTGTTCTGGTTGTGGTTCATTATTCTTCATCAGGTGAAGAACCAGATGAGTTACCTGAGTAACAAGGATCAGACCATCCCTGGTAAAGCCTTGGTGGGACTGCAGGGTGGCAGCCACCACAGAGCTGCTTGGGTCTTGGTGCTGGGATTGGCTCACTAATAGCAAAGTGGAAGGTTGTGCTTGAGCCAAGCTGGCCAGCGGGGATCCTGGGGCTGTGGAGCAGGTGACCACACCAAAAGGGTCCCTTCTGCCCCATGTGTGCAGTATCCACCCCTGGGGTGGCCATACCAGCAGGTATGACCCTGTCTTGGTTGGGCATGAGTGTTGAGTGGAGGGCAGTGAGGCAGTGTATGAAGGAGGAAGGCTTATAAACTTCCCTTGCTTTTGATGGAAGCTGAGTTGGTTTCTGCTGAGATGAAATGCCTGGACTCTCCCATTTGACACCCAGAAGCACTCGCCAAATTCAGCAGGGCTTTTCTACCCACCACCAACCTCCCCCATCTGTCAGCCTACTCCTACCCTTCCTCTACAGCTACAATGGGGAGAAACCAGTGATGGGTGCTGTTATGCAGGGCCGTTGCTCTATAAGTGGGTGCCTTTCTGGTGCCACCTCTGCTTTCACTTGTTTCCTAAATGGTAATTTGAGGCACACCAGGTAAACACCCTGTAATGGATTGATAATTATGGGCTGCAATAAATGACTGCACTCACATGTGGTAGAGCCAGGATGAGTTGCCATGTGGCCTGCATCACAGGTAGGAAAAGAGAAGTATTCGCTTGCGATGAAAGGGTATTTACTGTGTAATTGCCTTGGTGCTACATTGTAATTATTATGCAATTAAATGGTCAACAGGCACTGTCTAAACAAAGAGGACTTAAGTGACATCTCTGTCCTGAGGCTTAAAATATTACACTGTGGTAACGGGGGGGATGGAAATAATAAAGTATTGATGGAAATGTGGTGGATATAACAACTCCCTGACTTCTCTGAGTTGAAGCTGACAAGGGATGAGAAGGACTTGTGCTACCCTGGAGGACAAGGGACCAGTGTTTATTGCAAAAGTAGAGATTATCAACTCAGTGGCAAGGCTGTATGCCAGATCAATGTACACCTCTCTTGTCCATGCTCCCCTCTTTCCCTGCTTACAGCTGTGCACCACAGCGTGTGAGCCTGGGGATGCCCTCCCTTGGCCGCATGGGAAAGGGGTACCCCATGTTTAAGCCCCTCCATGCCATCAGCCCTAGATACCTGCTCCCGTTCCTGCTGGCAGTTCAGGGACTGGTTGGTCCCTGCAATGCTTCACTGCCCATCCCATTCCTTAGAGGCTGTGGAAGGGTCATTTAAAAACCAGCAGTGACTCCTTCACGCTGCTGTGTTGCTGCTGTTGTGTTCCCTGTGCTGTGACTTGTCCTCGCCTGACTCCCGTTGTAACTAATTAGCACCTTGACATTTACACAGTGAGCCAGGCAGCCTTGATGTTTGTGAAAGAACAGAAGGCACATCTGTCTGCATGATCCATTTGAAGAGGAGGAACATGGCTATGTGGTGTTTATAGCAAGCAGTTGGGGGAGGAATTAATTTACAAAATTTTTTGAATTAAAACAATTCCAATAACTTAAGTGCCCTCTCCCTCCCACGTCAGCTGTTTACAAACTGTTGAGTTGAATCTGTCCCACGTGTCCTTTGAACCTACCAGTAACAGAGGAAAAAAATTGAAATACATCATGAAAAACTAATTTTGAAAAAACAAAAATCCTGCCCACAGAGTTCAAACAACTTCTCTTGCTTTAGCTTATACCAATCTTCAAGTACTTAGACAAATGTCACCAGAACCAGACCTAATTGACTCCATTTTGCTCTTTAACCTCATTAAAGAGGAATGTAGTTGTTCTTCACTGTCTCTTCCCCCTCTACACCTGCCCCGTGAAGATGCTTTGTGTAAGGCAGTGATTAACTTTATTTGTGTGGCAGCAGACCTGTGAAGTTTGAGGGCATCCAAGTGTCATGATGATGGAGTTGGGGTCTCTCCTCCTTCCCAACCCAGTTGCAGTCTTGCCATGCTTGCCCTGTCCTTTCTCTGCAGGGAGGCTATGCCTTGTGGTAGGGACCATGGAGGCTTTCAAGGCTCTTAAAAATACTTACCCAGCTTTACCTGGGGTGTGGAGTGAGGGGGAAAGCCCCCAAACCTACTCTATCATCATCTTAGCTCCTCTGGTCTGGCACCTATCCCTTAGGTGTTAATGCATCACAGATGGGCCAACTACTGCTCTCGTGTGACTGTAGGAATAGCACTTCTTAAGAGGTAAATAAAATGCATGGAGGAGTGCAGCAGCAGTTGGCAGGTGACTGCCATGCAGTGCCATTGGTACCACAGATGAGTCCTGCATCTGAAACCCAGGCTGCTGTAAAACAGCAGTTTTCATAGGTTTGCCTCGAATTCCTGATGACTTGTTCCTGCTTTTAAATGCCGGGGGGGGGGGGGGGGGGAGAAGAAGCTAATTGAAGGGAAAGGGTTGCAATTACAAATGCTTCTTGTTTTTTTCTTAAGGAGATCTCTGGCTCATTAGCATTGTGTAAGTGTCTCCTGTGCAATGTCCTTTGAAGCTTTCCAGAATCAAAGCTAAACTCTGACCTCTGGTATTTAGCAATCTGCCATAGCTAAGTAAGATGGTGTAGTACAGGGGAAATATTGACTTCCCCACGCTTTTTTGCAAGGAGGATAAAGGAAAGGCAAAGTACTACCCCTGGCCAAAAATAAGCAGGGCAAAGTTGATAGGGTACTGCTTTTGTAGGGATCTGATAGCTGTGGTTTGGGTTTGCAGGAGATGACTACAACCCACTTGGTCATGGCAGGGATTACCTGGGATCAGATGTCAGGGTGCTGAGCCCAGTGGGAATAAACCCTCAGCTTGGTATGATGCTTTCCTTGGAGGGAGCAATGTGTATTTATCTTCCCACCCAAGCTTCTTCCAAAGTAAAGATGTGAAAGGGTCCTTGGTGGGTCAAAGTCAGGGTATGACCCAGCTGAGTTTGGGATGGAGGGTATCTCCAAATGCCTGTGGGAGGCCAGTGGGCCCAGGTGGCTTTAAGTGTTTTCTCAGCCAGAAGCTGCCTGTTTCAAGGGAAAGAAGATTTGAGGTTCACCTTGCTCTCCCCTGGATTCATGCAACCTACAAGCCAAACAGAAACGGCACAGAAATGAGCCTGGGATGCTGCCCTTGGATCCAACTGCTTGGCCACTTGCAATAGGTATCACAACAGTGAACCTGGTACTTCGTCATTGACTTCACTGTATTGGGATGTAGTCCCATGTCAGGAGGGTTAACACAGCTTGCAGCCCTATTTGCATCTTGGAGGAGAGCTCTGCAGAGTCTGAGAAAGATCCTTCTGCAAGACATGGGTCTTCACAGCAAATCAAGTTATGGGTTGCTCTGGCTAATCCCTCAGGCTTCCTTGGGTTTAAGTTTTTACATCAGCAGAGCATGGTGACCTGCTTTACAGGTCCATGCTGTGAGTTCTGGAGCTGTTTAGTGCCTTTAATGCTCTAGTTTAGGATGCTGTACAACCTTGAAAAGTCTTTGAAGGTTTTTTGCATGTGTTTGAGGTGGAATCTATGAGGTTCTCAGGACCCTGCTGTTCTGTGGGGTGGCTTAGACTTCGGTGGCTACCTACCCTACCTTCTGGGATTTATGCTGGAAAAGCCTGCTTGGAGGTGGGAATGCCCTACTCTGCTGTCCTTCATGTGGGTGAGACCTTGAGTCTCCCCTGAGATGGAAAACAGCATGCTCTTGTTCCACCTTCCCTGCACCCTTATGTTGGAAAAGGCGCTCATGGTAGTGCCGTGTCAAGACCAGCCCACTTGGAAAACAAGTCTCCTGCTGGAAACCTGGGCAGGATGACAAAAAATACTCTTGCATCAGTGAGGCTGCAGTCCAGGCACTGCTCCTCCACCTCCATCCCTGCTCAGAGACAGGTTATCATCATGCTGCTGCAGAAATGTGGCAGGGCTGAAGCATCTCCTCCCAGCGTGATGAGATGGCAGTGCTTTGGGCACACTCCTGCTTTGCAGGTTTCAACAACCTGTTAGCATGGCCCCTCATCCTGTAGGTTTGGTGGTGGTTTTGCTCCCACCAGCAGCAGGTATCAGGAGGGTAATACAGATCGACCTACTATGTTGTGGGGAAAACACCCTGCTATGGATTGCCAGGGGCTTCTTACTGAAGGGCTCTGCAATGTCTCCCCTGCTTACCCCATCAGATGGCACATACAGGGACGTATGCAAAGGGCTGGGCTGATGTGGGATTGCTCGGTGTAATGATTTATATTGAGCTGCTGCACCCTCTCCCCCCGCCTGTTGTTAAACATCTGTTTAAATACATGAGTTAACACATCTGCTGACAGTGCTCTGATTAAGGATAAAACTTTATTCAATGGTGAAAGGTAACTTGAAACGCACAAAAGGAGGGAAGATGAGGGGAGAAACACGTGCAGCGTAAGCTGAATTTTGAAGGCTCTGGGACGGCTCCTCTCTATTCCCTGTCTTGTTGGCTGCTCCTAGGCAGCAGTGCCCATAGCAACACCACCTGGTGCAAGCAAGGCTGCAGTGATCCCATGGGCATCCCTGCCATGAGAGGGACCTGAGTTAAGGTGCTGTCTGCTGTGGCTTTCCCCCCAAACCCAGCTGAGCAGCACTCGTGCCAAGCATCCTGTTGGGAGGAGGTGAGGGATCTTTCATCCATCAGGGATGCTGAATGAGAGCTACACCTCTCCTGGCTGTGAATGCAGCAGATCTACAAACCTTCCTCTTTTTTTATTAGCAACTTTCCCCATGTAACCATGTTCCTGTGGGTTGGGGTTGAATGAAGAGAAGCTCCTGTTTTAATTTTTGCTGTCAGGAGTAACGGGTAAGTGTAGGAGGAAGAATATTAATCATACCCAGCAGGCATTCTTCAAACTTAGAAACAGCATAAGGAAGGAGCCCAAATGGTTTAGACATTGTGGGGACCATTTGTATGGGAGTCTCATGCTTGAAAACGTGCAGGATACTATTTTTTTTTTTTTCACCCCAACTTAGTTTAAATGGAAAGTCATTGCTCTCCCACCTCCTCTCTGCAGCAGGGACCAGGGTCTGCAGCCCTTATGTGCTGGTCAGGTCTGCGTTCCCCGGAGAGACGGGGAGAGGTGTGCAGGGGACATTGTCCCTCCTGTTGAAAGCTCTGCCACATCAATTGGCTGTTTCTTTTCCTAATTCATTCTCTTTCTGGATGCAAAAGAAAAGGGGAAGGAATATCATGTTTTTGATATTCCAAATTTTTGCACTGGCATTGTAGCAGGCACAGCGCTGCCAGAGGAAAATCAAGCTTTTCGCCTCTTTGGAGTGGTGTGAGGGACCAACGGAGGTTCAGAAGGGACCCCAGTCACACAGTGGGCTGGTGGGTCCACCCTGTGAAGAGAGGGTTGCTTTAATCCCTCTCTTGGGCATTGAGAGGCCCCCAAACCCGATTCCCCCTGCCGCACAGATGTGCAGGCTTTCTCATGGTTCACCCATGACTGAGGACATCAATCCCCGCTGTCTGAGCCCAGGTGAACTTCAGCATCCCTTATGCACCTCTTTCCCTTCCCTTTTTACTTTTCTCTACTCCTTTTCTTTTGTACAAGAAGCCTCTGGGCAAGGGCACCTGGTGGGTTTTCACCTTCCTGGAGGCTGTCTGTGTTTTCTAACAGAGCTGGAAGCCTTTGCATCCTCCATCTGAAGGGTATGGAGCTGGCTGACCGCCTCCACTGGCTGTGGGTGTCTGCGTTGACCCGGGGCTGGCAGCCAAAAAGAACAAAATACCCTTATCCCGGGTAAGCCAGCGTACAGGGGGTCTACCCTGGGGCAGGGCATGAGGCATTGGGGCCTTCTCCCACCTCCTCTGTTCTGTTTTGTTAATATATCACAGAAGCCTTTCTCAGATCGGCAGGAGGCTACGAGGAACATCACCGCACTGCTGTGCAAAATTGCTATTCTCTTGTGTCTCGCCACTGCTGAAATTGGTTAAGAGCATCTGACTGGGAACCAAATTTCCTCTCCATCATCTCCTTAAGCACACAGAAAAGACTGTTTGGCAGATTTTACTGTGCCTCAAAACTGGGCGGGGGAAAGAAAAAAAAGAAAAAAAGATACGAGTTGTTCACAGAGCTGAAATCCTGCAATGAATTTTCTCAAACAAAACACAGCGGTCCTGGTGCTGAGCCAGTTTGTCTCGCTGGGCTCCCCTAAAGGGCAGACCTCAGATAGGATGCTAGAGAGCTGTGCTTTCCCAGCAAGTGGGTTTCTGCTTTTTGTCAGGGGATCATCAAAACAGATGCACGAGTGAATCGTTTTGGGTTTTGAGACAAAACTTCATTCTCCCAGCTTAATCAGCTTCCTTGCAAAATTCCCAGCACCTTCTGGTAAGGCATCCCAAATACAATGCTTGCGGGAGGCTGCGGCATTCCTCGCTCACAGAAGTTTGAGGCCTCATTCCACGTGCAAAAAATGAGTTTATTCTTCTGAATTGGTGCATGTTCTTTTTCAGCAACACAGGGTTTGTTTGGGCAGGGGAATACATCCACTGAGGAGTTGGAGTCAAACAGTAGAGGAAGGGGAAGAAAAAGCTGTGGTCAGGTATAACCTTGCATCAAGAGCCAAAAGAATTGTGGTACCTGGAGTTTGCGAAACTCCCAAAACCTGTTGTTTTGTTCTGAATCTCTTTCTAAAGGGCTGTGGACACCCACCACCACGCGCCAAGTTTCAGCCCCCCCGACAGCAACATTCAGCGTAGCAGCACAAAGAGCAGCAAGCTGTAATTTCCCAACAGGGCTGTGTCCCTCAATGAAAGCTTCCTACATGTCTATTGGAAGATTATTCTATCAAATCCCATGCTGCTCTGAAAGGTACGCATTTAAAACATGACTAACGCTGAGAGATGCTATTATTCTATTTTATTCTCCAGCTTGTGAGTAATGTCTCATTATAAATGGGGACGCATTCAGAAAAACATCATCTGCCTGCCGGAGCGTGGGCTCCTCAGCACGGGCAGCTCGTGGCAGAGGAGTCGGCATGCCACGTGGCTGCATGCGGGTCAGCAGCATTCCTTGAGTCCTGAGCCAGCCTCGAGCTCTGCTTGCTGCCCAGGCTGGGATGTAACTCTCTTTTGGGGTGGGTTTGATGGCCCTCAGCAGCCGAGTGTCAGCACACTGCAGGGATGGCGATCTGCAAGCCCAGGCTGCGGAGCTGGCACTGGTGGAAAACGACAGGTACTGGCAAAGTTTGTGCAGGTCATCACTGGCAGAGCCGGCAGACTCTTGCTATGAAGGTATTTTATGGCCTTCATGAGGTACATGCAACCCTCCTGAATGCTGTATCTTCTCAAAGCACCGGAGTTTCCTATAGCTGAATATCACAAAACTCTGGGCTATGGGAAAGTTCATTGTAACAGGGGATGAACAGGCTCCTGCCTGCTTTCCTGGCTCCCCAGCTGGGGACATGGGTCTATCTAGGCTGCGCTGCTCCTCTTAACGCCACTCAGATATAAAATCTCTGTACCTCCTTGTCTAGAAATGGTCCCTGATATCCCGCTATAAAGGAATCTTCTTGTGTATATAGAAGCCAGGTTCCTCTTCCCTATTGGAGATGTCTGCTGTCATCCACCCTCTGTGTCCCTCCTCCTGTGGTGCTAAGCACTTGCATTTTTAGGGTCTTCATCAGAAGGTGAATGGCTGATCTCACTGTTGCATTTTTTGTGTGGGAAGGTCTCAGGTTTTGCAAGCTCCCTGGTCTGGACAGCAGGGCCTCCCTGGCAGCTAGTACAGCCATCACGTCCATGGACTGTTGTGGATCTGCTGAGGCTGCTTTGAAACACTGAGCAAACAAAATGCCTCCTCTCCAATAAAAGCCTAGATACGTGTCTGCCTCATCAGCATGCCTGGGCTATTGTGTCAGCTCTCCAGGGGATAAAAGCATCGGAGAGCAAGCATGCAGCAGTCTGTAGGCACATGGTGGAAAGTCTGCCTTTGGAGGTGCCTATGGGAGCTGGTGGCGGAACCCACTGGTGGTGGCCATCAGGGCTGGGGAGTTTGGTTTGCAGAGACTGAGCCCATGGGGGCTGCAAGGAGTTAAATTGCCTGGCTCTGGGTTTGGGCTCTCTCCAGGGGTCCATCTTGAACCTTCAAACCTTCCTTCTAAAAAGAGCTCTAAAATGCACAGGTGTTCATGGAAATGGTCAGTGCTGGCCAAGTGGCTTGTTTACCTTTTTAAGTGCCATCTTGCCCACCTTTCCGGGATTCAGTGGCTGGTGCTCTGGCTGTGTGTAACCCCGGCCAGAGAGTGGTGGCCCTGACCTTTCCCAGGGCTGGTGCAACCCGGCAGCCTTGTCCTGTGCTGCTGCTCAGCATCCCTGGTCCAGGGTCCTTATCATATGCTGTCCATCCTTGACATCTCCTCTCTTCTGCCTCATGCAAGAGAAAGTGAGATGTTTTTATTTTCCAGGTGGTGTTTTTTCCTTCACCTCCTGCTGTGGAGGTTTTGGGGGGTGTTTTCTTCTTTTTAGGTTTATATTGTTGGAACATTTATTTCCTCTCCTGTTTTTATTTTGAAAAGGGGAAAAGAGCTCACATCCCCCTGAGGTGTTATTAAGCTGAAAGGCTGCTGATTTGACTGTGAGGCACGCTTGCACCTCCCACACTCGTGCAGTTGGTGACGCATGCCGCAATCAATGGAGAGGGGATGAATAAACCCAGCATTTGCTTCTCGCCTGCCATCCCCAGAAAGAAGGGGGCGGAGGAGAGAGGGAGGGAAAACTCTGCTCTGGGCGTGCAGTTTTAAGAACTGTTTTCTATATAGCCAAGGGACGCTTGCCAAAATGTTTCCATCACATGATAGGTCCTCTTTGTCTCATGGGGTTAGGGTTGCAGTGCCATGAAGCTTATGGGACTGCTGCAAGCCTGGCTTTGGTGTTTCTCATCTCGTCAGGCTCTTTTTGAGGCAGTGCACTTCAAGGCATGCTGGACTGGTCCACGTGGTCTGTGGCTCTCCTCCACCTTGTGCTTCTTGCTGACTCTGGACTTGTAAATTATGGGACAGGGACCTCTGTCTCTGTGGTGTACAGCTCCTGGCACACTGCTGTGTGGCTCCCAGTGATGCAAGTTTAAGACGAGTTCAATAACCTGTCTTCTTGCTGTAATGGTCTGCGTCATGGTTCTCCAACAGCGTATCACAGACAAGGGGATTCCTCCTTCCCCTGATGGGGTGCCAGTCCCAGGGGCCCTTGAGGAATGGAAATATATGGTCCTGCATGCGAAATGGGGGCATGTCTATGCTGATGGGGGTGGAAGTGATAATACATTGCCCTGGAGGACAGGAGGTGGCAAAGGCTGAACTGCAGGATTTGTGTATCTCCAGCCTGCATGAAAACAGTCTCCAAAACAAAACAGCAAACTGGCTGTCAGGTACTTGGGACCCACCATACTGAATAGATGACCTGAAATAGCTGAGCTGGAGTCAGAGGTTGGGCTCCGAGGGCTTCCTAGGGCACGGAGAGGATCAGGCCCTCCTCCTCCTTGGAGTGTGTGCTCCAGCCCCAGGGAGTCTTCTTTCCTGGAGGGGAAGTAGCTGAAACTCTGAATAATTAAGTACTGGCACTTGTGTTTTTTTTCTTTTTCTGCCCCCCTCTTGCCTTCCTGCATGCACAGCATGCCCTGTGGGACAGTAAGCTGTTCCCTGTGGTGGTGTGGTGCTGGGACCTGATGTGCTAGAGAATTAGGGGGCTGCAGTGGGGTGAGAGGACATGAGACCTTTTGCTTCTGGTTCAGGCCACGTAATCCACATTTCAGTGGGACAGCACTTCCCTTTGAAGAACATCAGTCTTTTTTTTTTTTTTTTTCCCCTGCCCATGTCAAGTGTTGCATCTTTAGCCCACTTTGGAAAGTTCTACCTGTAACATGGATCCTGGCAGCTTCTTGCTTCCAGAGAGGACCCCCTCCAGCACTATCACCCCTCTGCCCTGCCTGTGCCTTAGCCAGGGGAAGGAAATGGCATTGCAGAGGCTGCCATCACTTGTATGAGCAGTCAGCACCAGCCTTCAGAGCTGTCACATTAAGGATGCAGCTTGGATGTAGCTGTATCATAGCTGCGTGCCCATCACTCATGGGCAAGTGTTTTTATGCCCCATATTTCATGCCTCAGACTATTTTTAATAATTGATATTAACATTTTACAACAGAGGAAATGGACAGCAGGCCATCGTTTACACACCATATCAATAATAAATGGAGCAATGCCAAAACACATCAATAACAAGGTTGTTTGTCCTCTTCTCACGTTCACAGTGATTCACTTCTAAGGAGGTAGAGCATGGGCAGATGATCAGGCTAAGAGATCTGTAGCAGCAGAGAGAGTGATCTGCTGAGGAAAGAGACTGTGAGGGACAGTGTAGGACAATGCTGCTTTTCAAAAGGCTCAAAGTTGGACAAAGCTCTGTGTGCTATGCAAAAGCTACACATGTGCTATTTCCCTCAAGAAGCCCTTTTTTCTGCTTAATGCCACTTTCCCTGGAAACTGGAAACTCACTTGAGCAAATGGTTTCTGACCCAAATATAGACCCATGTTCCCCAAGCCCCTTCCCATCCTCCTGATGCTGGCACTATCCCAGCGATGAGCACAGCAGATGCTGAAACATCTGTGCTAACTGCACTGCTGTGGGCTACCATGTAGCTTGAGCTTGGCAAGGGGGCAGAGCTCACTTGGCACTGGCCTGCAGAAGACCACATTAACTATGGGTGCATTCAGAGAAACATTTTCTTTCAGATCAGGTGTGTAATGCATGACCAATGTTAATAGGCATCCAGGTCACAGGATCAGACTAGACCTATCCAAAGTTAAACTCTAAAACATATATAGCATGGATGTAGAACAACTGTTTCACTCTATGAACCCGCTGCTCTGGTATGGCTCTACTGATCCATGTAGATATAGACGGTATCTGCCTGAAGTCTCTCTGGTCAACTTCTCAGCAGAGAACTGGGTAGTTTGGAGCATAGGAAATGATTATCTTGGCTCATGTATCTGTTAGATCTTGTAGTTCCTCATTTCTTGCAGTCTTTGAATCGGTTTCCAACTTGTTTGTGTGTGGTTGCTGTAAGGGAAGCTTGTGGGTCCGTGTACAATGCTCTGTTATTTTTTATTGCTCATGTAATTTATTTCTTTTCTCTGTCCTGCATCAAACCACAAGCGTTTTCTGGGCTCCTCTGCTTCTAGCATTGGCCTCAATCAAACATGCTGGCAGTACCTGGTGCTGGTTTTCTTCTGCAGTCCATGAACATCTTCAGATCTGCCCGTGCTATGCTGCAGGCACCTTTCTCCAGATGTCTTAGTACTGAAAACATGACGCTCACTTCAGCTGTGTTGTCTCTCTCCTTCCACATCGGTCACTCTGTGCCTTGACTCTTCTCCATGAGTAGTTGCTCTTTAACTTGTTCTCCTATCCTGGCTATTTGGAGGCATTCCTCTAGAGTTAGACCTCTAGATGTCCACAGCTTTCTCCATTTGCAGGAATCCTACCCAAAAGCCAACATCTCCAAAGGAGTTGTTACAAATTCAAAATTAACTGTGGGTGTTTCCACACATTTATACCTTGTTAACCCCACTCCTAACTCTTGGCCCAGTAAAGCCCAGTACCCCTGCAGCTTGGCTCTGTCCTGGCTACCACTCTAACTGTTCTTACTATAGCTGGCTGCTTCAGGTGTAATCCTGGCAATAGCATCCCTTCCCACTCTGTTCCCTTTGGCAGGCCTAGCAAATATTTATTTTCCATACCTCTACTGCTCATAGCCAGTCCTGTATACATTTTGTACTCAGCCCCTTCTGCAGTAGGACCTTTTGTAGAAATCCTTGGTGCTGGGGAGTCAAGCTCTCTCGTTCTGCTTTCTTAGTCCACAAGCTTCATAGACATGGAGAAGAGGAGCAGAAACTTTCTGGAGAAGGTGGAGATGGCAGAAGGCCAATCTCTGTGGACCTGGCTATTCTTTGAGCTGACCTGTGTTAATAAGCACTCGTCCTCGCTGTCAGGCTCCCTAGAGTGACTGCTGTCAGCAAGGCAATAGCAGGAGACTGTTCCAGTCTTGTGAAATGCAGCAGAGTAGGCGAAGCTGCAGATGCTGCTGGCATTGCAACCAGGGGATCTCAGGCCACTGCCTTGGCACCACCTCTGAGTTGTCCTGAAATATTCTGCTCGTTGCTCCAGGGTCCGTGAAATTTCCGCCCCAGCAGAGACACAGTTCTTAAAAGCTTCTTGCAAGCTAAGCCTGAGCAGAAAGCATGCTCTTTCATGCAAGTGCCTTCTTGCTACCAGTTTCTCTTGCCCCAAACTGCATAACCCACTCTTCCTAATGCAGTGTGTTTTCGTAGGAGCTCGAACTGGCTTGTTCTCGAAGAGAAGAGCACCTTCAAGACTGGTGCGTAACTGGGCTACCTCCTGGCACCTGCCGAGACAACCTCTGCTGTGTTACCTGCTCCTCACAACTCGTAACAACCATAGGAAACTCTCCAGGCAACTGGTAATTCGGATGGGGGGAAAAAAAACCCTCTTGTGTTGACACTGAAATGTTTCATGGGCTCAGTTTGACTTCAAGGAAGCTGTAAGGGAACCCAAACAGGTTTCCATTGGATGCCTACATAATTTGTCACTGCTTTTCTTCTTCTGGCTGGCTGCTGGGGTGAAAACAGGACTGCCCCAGCATCTGTTTCCAAAGCCCTCTGCTGCTGGGCAAGGTGCTTCTCCTCGAGCTGACTGGCAGCATAGTCCTGGCGCTTGGCTGCCTCCTCTGCCACAGAGGAGGTTAAAAAAAGAAAATCCAAACCTCAAACCAAACAAAAAAACCCCCTTGAAACTAAACTGTATTTCCAACTCCCCTTTGAAAAGGAAATACTTTTATTTCCATGTAGCTCTAACAATGATGCTCTTTGCCGTCTGTAATGTTAAACCGCCCTCCTCTGATGTCTTGTTGAGTCCCTGCAGATTTTAAGTAGCTTGATGTATATTTTAAGGTGCTCTCTGCCATTCCCTTGCCAAGGATATTTTTAAATAGCCATTATTTTGGTTGGACATACGAAAAGCTAAGTTCTTTCTCTTGCTGGCTGTGCAAACCCTGTTCCTGAGACTGTGATGAAATGGCTGATGCCAGGATGCAGACAACAGTGTTTCTGGCACTGCTGGGAGGTGAAATTGCTCTTGGCAAGAGTAGCCCAGCTGTTTGTTTTATCTCTGCTCACAGCGAGGGGCTAGGTGGGGAAGGGAGGGATTAATGTTTGCTACATGGGAGGGAACAAAAGGAGAAAAATTAAGTTTGAGTATTTTGGAAGCACTATAAACAGTGGGGAAAAAAACATTGACATTACTTTTTCAACACATAGTTTAGCTTAAGCTTACCTTTGTCTTTCTAAGGACTCGTGCCTTCCTATCCTGTGAACCAGGGCAAAATTGCTTGCTACCTGTGAAGCAGCCTGCTTTCCTCACTGTGGAATAGCGGGATTATTTAAGGACGTTATTGGAACTGGGAAAGACTACCCAGCTGGTCAGATGAAGAGAATTTAAATCAGGCTCATAGCAAATTGCACTTGGATATGACAATTTTACTGGGAATACTGTGAGAAAGTTATGATTGCAGCTCATATAACAAGCTGAAAAGTAACAGTAAGAAACTGTGAGCACATTAAAGACAAAAGCATTATGCGATCTGGGTGGTCATAAAGATACTGTTCGTACTGTCTGTTTATAAAAAGCATCGTTACCTGTTGGATGGTACTCCGGCTACCTGTGACATGATTAATTGAGCTTGTTTTAAACTAGCATAGATGGTCTAACTATGAATGGTGTCCTAGATTACATCCTGAAGTGTCAGCATCATTGATGGCAGCTTCCATCTTCAGGATGTCTTCATAGCAGCCTTCTGGATGTGTTATTTTTCCAAGTGGTTTCAGATAATAACAGGGTATAAAGTGTTCTGCTGTCAGTAAAATATCAACACAGGCAGCTCTCAGCAGGTATCTGGTAATAAAAGAATCAAATGCTAGCAGTTTTAAGAATCTGTGGATTAGGATTTACTGCTGCTTTGGCAATCTAGAAAGAGCGAATATTAAAACTGCCGGTGCCTGAAAATTCAGGGTTCAAAGGGACCTCAAGGGACTGAGTCAGGAGCGTTTGTGTAAGTGGTGGCATGTACAATTAGTAAGAAGCAAGGAATATGTAAGAGTTAACTTGTATAGGCACTGATCTTTTAAGGTCACAAGTGTTTCTGGCCAGAGGCTCTGGAAAGAAATAGTAAGGGCTGGTGGCTACGGGCTTAACAGCTCAGTTGAGCAGTGAGGACAATGTTCCCCTGTGCATCCCCTGATTTCTCTCTCTCTTATTCTTACCAACTTCCAAAGTGAGACTGACTGCACAGGGGACTCCTGTGGCCAAGCTTCTTGTATAGGTTGCCTGAGGAAGGAGTTAAGCAGACAACAGCTTTCTCCTATAATTAACTTGCAAGGGAAAGGCTGTTTTTCAGTCGTGCTGGTTGGGACCAGTGAAGGAAACTGGTTTCCTACTGAAAGGGCAGTATCGTCAAGGAATAACTGATTACAAGAAAATCCATCTTAAAAAAAGCTGGAAATAAATTAACGGGGAGGGAAGTGAAGATGCTGCTCTGCACCTTGCAGCTTCTAAAGAGGTTTCTTTGCCTCACAAGACAAGACCTGGCTCCTGTAACAACTGCAATTGCTGCGGCGCTGGTGGATTATTTTCCAGAGAGAGAACCAGAATTGGGGGGGGTCACCCAGGTGCAATCAGCACACTCACCACTTGCTGCAGGACAAAGAGCTTGTGGTGGGACTAGGCTAGAGGCATGGTCCCAGACAGGCCCTGCTGATCCATACGTTGGTATCAGCCGGAGCAGGACTCTGCTCCAGGGTACTGTTCAGGGGATAGTGTCAGGAGCAGTTTTGAGTCATTTGTCACTAAATTGTGCATTTCATCAGTCTTGCAGCTCCTTGCTTTTTGTCTCAATCCCAAACAAGATGATTCCCTGTCCCCAAATTCTTATGCCCTTCTCCTCTCCAGCATAATTTCCTGAACAGCCACAAGTGTACTGCAGCCACATAACTGCAGTTACCATTTGAGGTAACTCTGATTTGAATTAAGTTTGATTTGCTATCTTGTTGAAGATGAAAAGGGGCAGTTCTCTAGAGGGTGGATAGTCTTTTTTTTTGTCATTTCTTGGATCCTGTGTTTTGCATAGCAGTGTCTTGTGCTGCAGACAGGGATCACAGGGTTCCCTGATAACATCAATCACTCCATCAGAAGAAAACGTTGAGTTAGTTCTGGTGTAGTGTAATGGTACCACGTTTCCATCACAAAGAAATATAGTCCTATGATGCTTAACAAAGACTTCTTGTTAGCAGTAACTCAGCTGACTGTAAACAAATCTACATAATGCTCCATAACACAAGTCAGGTTTTTAAACACAGAACCTAAGGCATAGCAGTAGATCACCAAAATCTATAGCAGATATTATCATAACATCATAGAATAGCTTCTCACAGAATTAAAATTATCTGTTTGGGCATTTGGCTATCTTCAGTTCTTGAAGGAAATATTCCCCTAACTGAAATAAATTCAACTATCTGGTAACTACAGACAAATGAAGAAATTAGATTGTCTAGTTACACATGGAAAGAAAATAATACAGACACTCTGGGAACCTTATTGAGCATGTGAAAATCTAAGGGTAGAAAAATCTGATCTTGCTCCAGAAAGCAGGTGTTGATGTTATGCTTAAAAAGGATGCAGGTTTTTAAACAATAGGTTTCCTGGGGGTTCCCTTTGGACCCAACTTTTTAGCAAAATATCTCTTTTGGACTTACAGACTTGTCTGGTGGTGGCTGGGGAGGACTCTGCTGCACGACAGGGTTGTTTCAATTACTCTTGTTCTTAGCACATGAACTTTTCACTGCGAGTCCAGAGACTGAGTCCTACTGTGCTCAGCCAGTGGGTTCCTGACTCTGTTTCTTCTAAATTCAGGAGGCCTCTTTTGCTAGAAATCTTTCCTCCTGCTCTTCCAATATAGGTTGTTATGGACTGGTCAGACCATCTCTCCAGCCCAAGAGGAGATGAGTTGTTTCAGCCTTGGACTTCAGGGCAGATTTTCCAGGCTTCAGCTGAGATTTGTGCCTCTTTCCTGACTAGCTGCTTTCCAGATGTGCTTTCTGCACGGTTCCAGCCATGGTCTTGCCAAAGAGCTTTGCTCATTTTCTGCCATGTATGTATCCAAGTACTGAAATGAGCTCTCCCTCTCTTTCTGCAGGTTCCCATGCAGCTAGTTATTTGCCAGGGGCTCTTTGGTTTCAGTTCCCGATGAATGCAGTCCCTTGTCCTCAAAATGCAATGTGTGCTCTTGTTCCTACATGCAGCAACTTGCATTTGGTTGTACTGAAAAATACGTTGTTCTGTGGAGCCCAGCCTCCCGTGCTTTCCAGATTGCTCTGCATCGTTTCTGTCTGTCAAGCTTCTTACATTGCACCCAATCAATATGACATCTGAGCATCACTTGCTGAGGAATGGAAATCATAGTAAATATTTTTTAGTCTGTGCAAAATGAGTTGGCGGTCTCAATTCAGTTGCTGTTAGGCAGGTGTTTGCATATATTCCCTAAGACCACTCTTAGATTTGGCACCTGTTATTGTGCTTCCTAGCGGGCACTGCTGCAGGACTTGGGGCTGAATCCTCTACCTGCAACCACCCCAGCAAGGCTCCCGGCCTCTTCAGCAAGGTGATGCTCATCCCTCAAAGAAACCCATAACCCGATGGGCTCCCGGAGAGCAGCTGGGAGCGCGTACTACAATGCTGCTGCTCACGTACTGGCCATGTTCGGAATTATGCCAGGGACTTCAAGCACCTTCAACTACTCCTATGGTTGATTTTGTGATTAGATCTAAATGTATTTTATAGATCTACTTGAGGGCTGTGCTCATCAACAGGAATCTTTCCACTGACCTCAGTGAGCACTGAATGTATTTCTATACAGGTGTATCTTATTCCAAGTTTGTTTTCACAAGGAGGAGGACAACAGTGGAGTCAGTACTGTGTTCAGTGTAGTTAGGTACATTTTTCTGTAAATAAATGCAGCATCCTCTTCCTTGCGCTAGTTTTGGAGAGCTCAAGTCTGCTTTTCCAGGCAGGCCTGTACCCCAAGACATACTACTTTTTCTTACTGTGTTGTGCTCACAGCAGCACCTCCAACTTTCCAACTTCCAGGCAGGGTTAAGTACCCACCTCCACCCAAACCAGCATCCCAAATTTTCCAAATGGAGCCATTAGACCAGGCAGGTGCATCCATCAGCCTCAGCATTGCCTCCAGCTACCCCTGGATCAGACAGGCTTGGTGGCAATCCGTAACATCTCTCAGCATGCATGCACATTTGGTGCTGATTGCAGACATTGATGCAGTCAGAAGTATCTCTCCATGAAATGGATGTTCTGGGAAATGCCTGGCAAGTGGAAGTTTTTGAATTAAAAAAGTGATGCTTGTGAATTGTCCGCTTGTGAAATGGGCTGGAGAGTAGCCTCATCCATGACGCTGGCTAGCTGGCAAAAAAAAAAAATTATAGAAGATTGTGAACTTGATTTCTATCCTGCTTCAAAAGCACTTTTACTGTCTTTCTTACAAAATGTACTGCCTGCACAGTATGATTGTTCTAATAAGGCTCATGGAGATTCAGGGAACCTCTGCTGTACGACAGAGCAGCCACTGAGGTATTGCTAGCAATCACACCTCAAACTGCTACAGAAAAAGCAAGTGAGCTGAAAGCCAAAGCGGAGATCTCATTCCTTGACAAGGAAGGTGAGCCAGGACTTCAGTGAAATCAGCGGAAGGCTCTGTGGCTGCTGCAAGGGAAGAGGCTCCACCACTGTGGTGGTGGGCAGCAGCGAGACGGCAACTGTGCTGCTCTGTTCCTGCAAAAGCAGAAGTGAGCACGTACTGAAAAATCCTAGTTAATTCTGGATCACTAACCTTGGCTAACATTAGCTTTGTACCTTCTGCTTAGTGTTCTTTCTTGCTTTTTATTAATTCTAATATGTGCAAGGACCTTCCCTCTTATCCCATGGCATCTCAGAGCGCTCAGTAAAGGAAAATACTGGAAACATTTTGGAAAATCCAAGATTAGAGCAAATGTCTCCCTTACCCATATGCTTGCTGACTCCTTCACAGAACCACCATAGTTTGGCGAGGCAAAACCTCCCCTTACAGAAATCATGATGATTCTCCATGGCTATATCCTTATTCATCCATATGTCCTCCCTTTTTAAATACAAAATTCAAGAACAGGTACCAAGGCAGCTTAGGATGGCACGTTACAAGCTTGGCTGGTAGTTCAATTATTTCTTCTTTAATTTCCTTTAGAAGGCACAGATGACTTTGCTGATGAGAAGTAATTGATTCCAGTGACTTTATTATTATTTATTTGTCTAGTCTCTTTCTCAGACACTTCACACACAAGGGTCCTGTCTCCGATTGTCCCCCATCAAGAACGTTGTTGTGGGAAAAATTCCCCTTGCTCCAAATACTCCTTTTTCCTACCCCAGTAGCATGCTTTAGAAGTTACATCCATGCCTAAATCCTATTGACTTCAGTGGTTTTTGGAAACTATATTTAGATGGACTGTTTTGAAAGCACTGGCTCCATTAGGAACGCATGCTAGACATTCTCTCCCAGACTTCTTTCAATGTTTTCCTTCTGTACCAATTATGTCCGGATCCAAAGTTAATCTGTGAAACGCAAGAGCAGCTGTACGAAGGCAGAACGAAGATTCAGCTAGCTTTGCGCACTATCTATCTCTGACATTGGGTGGTAGTGGACGCTTAATGGAAGGAGCATAAAAACAGGTGTTACGCTGGCTCCAGCAAATACTCCTAGCAAGCTGCAGCTTAACAGTTTACTGAGCTAGAGGTTTTTCTCCATTTTTATGTTTCCTAGATCTTTTTGTTCAGCTTACCTTCCATTATTTTGGCTCACTGCCTTTGGTGCTTGCTCACTTTTCTGTCTTCCACAACTGTCTATGGTAGTGAAGTCCACAATTCGCATGAAAAAGTGCTTTGTTTGGGTTTTTAATCTGCATCATTTTAAGAATGTGCATCAAACAGTGCTCTTGTACTGTTAGAAAGAGCGACGATGTGTTCACACACCTACTGATTTGATGGAAAAGGTGACGGAGATCCAGAAGTCACCTCTTTTTCAGGCAGAGAAGTAACTGGCCAGACATAAACTATAACTTAAGGGGAGGGATTTCTCAAGCCATTCCCTGGCAATTCTTTACAGTCTGTTCATCTCTTTGCTCACTCTTTGGGAATGAACTGATGTTTTTGTTGATTTGGATTATCTCTTTCCTGACTGGTAATAACTAATGAAGGGACTACGGTGAGATCAGTTTGGTTTTGTGCTGCTATCATTTATTTATCAGCACCTGGTACTCTGTTTTATTGCCATGTCCTTCAGTCCTTCTGCAGCTCTTTGTAGACAGCACTCATTTATCTAATTTTTTTTTCTTTATCTTCCACAAATCACTCCTATATCCCTTTTCCAGATCCTTTAGGCTCTGAGAACAACTCATGTCACAGCCCATATTGCTATGGGATTCCACTGGGATTCCCTCTGCTGTGAAAAATAACCATTTATTCCTACCTGTTCCTTCCTATTTTCTACCAGTTTTGAATTCACCTGAGAACCTTTCTTCTAATCCCAGGAGAGATTAATTTCCTAGGAGCCCCTGGTGAGGGAGCTTTTGAGAAACCAGAGTACACAGTATCAACTAAATTGCCCCTACTTACATATGCATTGATGCCCACAAAGAATTCCCCAGGAGGTGTGATTCCAGCTACCAAAAGCATGTTTTTTCATCTTAGTTTTCTAATTATCTATAACGCTATTACATAGCCTCTACTGCTTTGCTCAGTGTTAAACTCAGTGATAAGTAGCTCAATGAATTCCCCTTTGGATTATTTTTGTTTGGTTGAGTTTTTTTCTTTTTAATTTTTAACTGGCAACTTCCTTTTTTCTGAGGCTGACAGCCCCAGAGTTGATGTGTTCTTATTCCTGGGTTACCCCTCATCTGCACTGGTATGCACTGGTGATGAGAAAAGGTAACACCTGGATGTGAAAATATGCTTTCTACAACACTGAGGGAGAATATTCGATGTCCCACAAACACTCAATGCATCACCTGTGGTTTATGTGTACCATGCAGAACAAGTGCTCGGGACACTTCACAGTCTTTCTCTTATTTTGGAATGAGGTGCTGAGGATTAACATCATGCCTATAGCTGCTCAGTGTGTCTGATGCTGCCAAGTAATTTTTGATTTCTAGGGCTACCAACTGGTTTGCTAGAACAGGTAAAGAAAGACTTACAGCTTTAGTCCTTCTCCTTTCCAGAAATGCAATCAAGCTTATTCCACCATAATCAAACCTGTGTTTGCATGCAGAGATGGCCTCAGGAGCTTGTGCACTGCATAAAGTTGTTGTCTCAGGATCCTTCTGGGTCCTGTAACCCAGATGCCTGTTCCTTTCATATCAGTAACAGATTTACGTGAGTGTACTCTGTGGCCTTGCTTTGCAAAGAAAAAAATAATGGCTCTGTTTAAAGGTGATTTTTTTTTTTTCTTACAGTATAGGAATACTGTTAAGGTTGACAAGCTAGCTCAGTTCCAGAGAAACCAAGTTCTTCAGTCTGCAAAGGGCAGGATGGCAGACATTTTTCTTAGCAATTTTTTCAGCATTTCTTTGAAGCCACATGTTTTTGGGGTTTTCCACACCCTCCTCATCCCCATTGTCACTTTTTTTTTTCCCCATGGAGGACATCTTATGGTTTCAGGAGAGATACCACCAAGGGCTAGCCCAACGTGGAATTTCTGCAATCCTGAACCGCTCTATTAGTGTTCCCGGGGCTGGATTCAGTTGACAAGAGGCTCTGCAGCCAACCCCCTTGGACTGCACATGTGTTTATTTAAATGTCAGTGGCCCACACAAGCTGAATACCTATTAGCTAGAGCATGCATAAAATCCAAAGCACAGCTACAGTTCATATTTATTGTTCAAAGTACAGATCCCTTTATTGTTGTCATTTCAGTACCCTTGTATTTATGGTATTATTCAGTCAGCTCTGAGAAGTTAACTAGCACTTTGCAGTGTTTCTTTACTGCGAGGGTATAATATCTGTCTATACTAAATATATAGGTAAGGGATTTAAGAAACAAAACAAAACAGCAATAACATATTGCATGTGAAAACTTTACTAAGCAAATAAAACATTTCCCGCCAGAGCTGTGGAAAAAAAAAACCAGCAAGCTGGTATCATCTGAAGTCAGTTAATGAGCAGTAGATGTGTACTTCCACTCTATTTTTTAACTCCATCTTTTGTCATTCTCCAGCATTTCTGTACCCCATACTCTTTAAAGAGCACAGCTCCCATGCAGGCTGGAAATACATTGATAAGGGTTGTAGCACAAAGGCTTTTTTGGTAAGGGCTGCTGGGAGCTGAGGACTTCAAGGCATCTGGGCCAGGTGTAAGTGCTGCTCTACTCATCTTTGGACTTTTTGTGCATGACTGATACTAGAAATGCCACTACCTGCAGAGCTGTGTTAGCAAACCTGCTGAGCAGTGACAGGACAGAATTGTTTTTGCCAGCAAAGCTTGTAGTGGTCCTGGGAATGAAGTGAGAAGTTGTAGCAAAAGGGTATGTTTTTGGCATAATCATCCCCCCAAAATGTGACGAGTTAAACCAAGCATAGAGAAATGAGGATGCTGTATTTCTTCTGAAGGCAGGAGGAAAGCAGAGAGAAAATGTCTTCCGCACTTGATAGTCTAGAAACCTGCCCTATTTCAATTCTAACAGTTGGCTTGGTGAGGAAACATCCAGCAAAAGAAGATCCTTTCTGCTAGAAGTAAAGCTATTTCAAGCTGATTTTAAATTTCACTGACAACATTCACCTGTGATCTTTCTTAGTTTGGAGTGATGATAATGCTTGCATTTGATTTGAGAGAATAACAGTTTAATTAAAGGCGGGGAAAAAAAAGAACTTTATTTTTGGCTGTTGTTGTTCTGGTGACATGAATGTGAGTTACTCCAAGTGGGATTTTGGGCTCAAGTCCAGAAAAGCAAAAATGCTTCTTTAAAACCAACTCTAAGGCTGCTTTTCTGTAACAGGGGGCTGTCCTGCTCGCTCATTAAAACATATAGAAGATGGGATGCATCAGGAGTAGGGATCATTTTTGCTTGAGGTTGCTGGTTTGAATTCTGTCCAGGCTGGTAGCGATGGAAAGCTGCAAACCTCCAGTGGTTATTCAGTAACCGACGTGAAATAAGTTGGTGGTCCCGTTCCAGTTCCTGGTGGTCAGGTGTGTGCATCACAGAAACCACCACTTCACTTGGCATCCTCCCTGAAAGCTGGAGCAGACAGACCGGCAATTGAATCGACAGAGAAGGGCACAGAACAGCCCTACAATTTTAGGATTAAGTCTTCAAGGCCGCTGTTGAGAAGGGCTGGCAAGACAGTTGGAGGGAGCTTGCTTTGCCCCATAAGGGGTTGCTGCTTATACGAAAGGAAATCCAATACCAAAGCCTGTCGGCATTGCATCTTGCATGAGTGCTGCATTTGCTACTTGAAAAATTAATGTTGATGGGTAAGTTGCGTTGCAAAAACACATATGGTAGAAGAGCTGCAAGTACATATTCTGCCAAAGGTGTACAGCTGTACCTTATGCATTGTACAGTTGTGTATTAAAGGCTAAGGATGCCCATGCTTTTAAAGCGGTTTCCAGGTCTGACTGTATGATTTCTGTATGAGGAGAAACCTCAGGCTAGATTTTTGGACTGTGACTTCAGAGACCGATCTGTAGGCAGTCAGGCCCTTATTGAACAGAGCTGCCAGTAACTGAGGCACCCAAAACTGATGGATGCTCCTAGGAATTCAGCTTTGAAATACATAAGAGATCTTCAGAGAACTTCTTTCATGATGGCACAGGAGTCCACCTTCCAAAATCCTCAGTCTTGTGGCAAGATCCATATGGCCATGCATGCGAGAAATGGGTCTGCAGTGATACAGTCATATCCAAAATATATATTCATGTACCTGTGTAGGGCACTGCTCCTTCCTCTAGTCTGATAATTGCAATTCCTTTAGTTTTGCGACCTTAAAAATTCTTCTTTTGATTTTGTCACATTAAGGATATCCAGTTCCATTTTATTTTTGGCTGACTGTAGAGCACCAGCATCTAGGCCAAAACTCAATGGTAAATCTGTGATAGTCTCTATCAGGAAAAAGAGGATAATGATTATACCCAGGAGTTTTATCAGACACAGCTGTTACGCTGTTTGCTGGAGAAACTGTTCTTTGAAACATATGACCAAAGTAAACAGCCTTGCATCTGTAGCACTGTGGATAATTTAGCAAGTAATCTACCCTGAAACAGTTGTTTGGATTTACCAAAAGCAAGGTGACAAAAAATATTCTTGTGCTTTGGTGCTGGAGATAAGCGGTTAGGGTTTGCAGGGTTCAGAAGAAAGTATGAAACTAAGCAACATGCCTCTCCCACTCGTCAGCTAGTCCTCTGTTGCCATACTCTAACAACTCTTTCATGCCTACTTGCCTTATCCAAAATAGTTAGTTCACGAGTGTTGGGTTTGCAATCAGGCAAATTACTGCTTGTCCTTTGTTCACTTGACCAGATGAGCAGAAAAAAAAAAAAAAAAGCTCTAACACTTTCTCTTTTCTCCTTGCTTATATAGAAGGACAGCCCAATTTTGGTCCACTATGCTTCCTACCACATGATCACAGCATCTTGCATCTTAGTCTCTATGTATGAGCCAGAACATGTCCTGCCCCTCGTTCCAGTACAAGGCAGGGGCTCTATTTATCATACTCACATTTCTTAGCCAGTCCAGTAGCTTTCCTAGAGGTTATCCATATTAGCCTGCTAATGTGTGATGTTTGAAAAGTTCCCATCAGTGTTCATATGAAATGAAATGAAATGAATGGGACACAGTGAAAGTGTCCCATTCAGTCTTTAATATCCAACAGGCCACCTGCTAACATGATAGGAAGATCCTTATAAGGATGAATCAAGATCTGTGTGTCTCGTCTCTTTGCCAGAGATGCCGTGTATTGCAGTGTGAACAACCTAAACCAATTCTACTGGAACAATACAGACACATTCCATTGCAACATCATCTCTAGAGGTACCGATTGCAAACTCTTCCTTTTCCAAAAAGGAAAATATATGGCATTTATTATGCAGTGTAGGTATTATTGATCTGTATCTCAATTACTTACATTCCATTTCTGGGTTGGTCTCCACTGCCTTGCAGCTTTTTGAAACAACTCCTCAGTTTTAGTTTCCACTCTATCCCACTCAGTCCTTTCCTTGAATCTAGTCCATGACAACATGGGGTCTCTGCTATCTGCTCTTTTTCAGAATGTGAAGTCTGCCTTTTTTCTTCTTCTTTTTGTGGAAGAAAGCTAGAGGGACCTCCTCTTCTTTTCCAGGCCTGATCTTGCCTAGTGATACTGGAAGAGAGAAGTAACTCTCCTTTATGCCCATGTTTTATAGACACATACAGACATTTCTAGGGCTGCAGAGGCTTTGACTCTTCTGACCTCTCATCATAATACATCCTAAATATTATTTTTAACATTAACAGCAGAATACTTATGTCTTAGCTTTCTATTAAACAACATATCTGCAAATGAGAGTGCTAGATTCAAAAGTCCCACCCAATTATTTAATAGCGCCAAACAGGGTCTGAGTAGAACTCTTCAGACTTTCAGGACATTCCTTTCATGATTTTGATACCATTTTCTGCAAGCCCACTTCACTGTTGCTATTCTGGACACTTGTACTTCTGTTGGCATGTCTTGATCCACTGTGATGCTTTTTAAGAAGTCAGAGAAAGTGCTCGTAACTAATACAAGTTTTTAAGATACAACAGGTAAGGAACAAGCATTAGGAAAAAAATCTTAAAGAGGAGAGATAAGGATCTGAGAATTTTTCCTCTTTAGATGGCTTTGTGTATCTGTATAAAGAGTGGAACCAGTGCTGCAGGAATGATCTGCAGACGACATGTTTCATCACAAGACCTATACATCCACAGACAACCTACCGGTGTGAGCTCCAGACTTTAACTTTCAGAAATTTTCTGGATTATTTAAGTGAATGCATTCAGGTATATTCAGTAAGAACAGATCTTGCTCCTTGCTCTCTTTTATTCTAATGCTCCTTGCTATATTTTATTCTAATGTTTTACTCTGCTTTCTGAGTGCACCCAGTTGACACTTCTGTTCTGAATTCCCCAGTGGCATGCCTTCACAGCAGGAGGGATGTTATCCTATGCCATCACGACCAAAGTCCTTTAGGGAGGTGGAAGCTGCCAGGCAGAAGAAGGAAGTGAACTTGGATCCCCCATTTCATGGGTGCATGCTCTGAACACTTGAAAATGCTGCAAGCTGTAGGCACCTCTAACAAAAGTAAAGTGGCTCTAATTCAGTTTTTGAATGAGAGAGTGAGTTGTGGGTCCCAAGTGAATGGCAGAACCTCCCTGCAGGCCTTAGTGACAAGATGTATTTAAGACTTGCTCCTGTGCTCAGCATTCCCCATAGACCAGCTACAGGCAGCTGCATCGAGAACATGCTGATTTCAGGCCATTCACCATGCCGGCCATTACGGATCCCATTCTGCCACATGCTTTGCCTGTGAATCTATTTGCACACTCTCCCATAGAGTCCCAGGTCTAAGAGCCCTGGGTTCCCTTCCTGGGGCTGTAATTGTTGGCTTGGCTTTTTATTTGAGCTTTGTCCCAAAGTAGATTGGCTCTGCGAAAGGAAAGGCTCCAAGTACAGGCTCTGCCAGCTGCTACTTCTCTGTAAAATCTGAAAGTTGCTTCTCCTTAAAGGCAGTTGCTGCTCCTGAAGCCAGGCATTTTTATTTGCATGAGAAAGCTGTAACTGTAAGATAGACTATGATCTTATTTTAAAAGAAAAGGATAAAAATAAGTTTAATTGTGTTCTTGCTCTGCCTCAATTTAGCGGCTAGCCGTTCTCTTTTGTGGTCCCCACATTTTTGGAGAGCTGGTTGACACTTATTTAGGTTGGCACAAACTAAATATAACCAAGTGTGTGTGAAACAGCATGCACTGGGTCACAGCTTCAAGAGCAGCAGAAAGAAGCATTCTGCCTTTCATTGCGGAGCAAGGGGGTTATAGGCAAAATACAGCTATTCTGAGACAGCTCAATGAAACACACAACCTGAACAAAAAGTAAGTATTCCATTCAACTTGTGAATGCTTGTGAAATTTATTTTTTGCCAGCTTTTACAGTCCACAGCCTTCTCATTCAATCTTGAATAATAGCTTTGAATTGAGCTGTAAAAGCTTCCAAAGTTTGAAGTCTTTTGACAAGTTAATTCAGCTGTATGGTAAAAAGTTTTTCCCCCAGATAGAATAAAGCCATCATATCATGAATGTAGTAGTCATCCAAGGGAAAGAAAACACCATTAGGCTTAGAAATGATGGGCTTTATGGAGATAGTTTGTGGTTTAGTGTAATCTACTATCAATATTTCAGTAGAAAAATATTCTACTCGTCATTCAGCTGGAAGTCAATATCTTCACTTAAAACCAACACCCAGGGGTCAGACTGTAAATATTTTTTATTGAAAAAATAACTTGTTGCTTTTTTGTCAGGTTTTTTTCTCATATTTATTTAGATTTTAATTGTTTTTCACCCTGTATCACACCGGATGCCTTTTTTTTTTTTCTGGTTGAAAGAGACAGACTAGAAAAATGAATCAGTATTTCCTCTAAGGTTCCCACTGTAGAGACACACAGTTTTCTCCCAGCAGCTGCCATGGATGAAAACAATTATTTTTTTTTTTTTTTAATATTAAGAATCAGAAAACAATCACTCGTAAGCTAAGTGTATCCAGCAATTATTATAGCCTCAACTTCATAAAGATTCCATATTCATTTTAGACTTATTTCTTGTTTATGTCTAAATCTAAGCTTTATTGTGCCACTAAAATTGACTGAACCGAAAAGACAGCTGAGGGGGAAAAGAGATTTCTTTCGTACTCTTAACTATACAATTTAATCAAGAGGGATGATGACACTCTAAGAACTTTGGGACAGTGGTTTGTAATGGCTGCAGAACATTTCTTCTCTATATAATACAGTTGAGAGCATAGCTGTTATTGCTAAATAAATATGGAGTTTATAAAATCCAGCAAAAATTCTTCAAAACAAGTTTAAGCAAAAAGAAACTTATTTAAAAAGTGTATTGTACTTATGATAAAATGACTGCCATGACAATCCCATATATCTTCATTAGCAGTCTTCATATGTAAACTTTTTCAGTAAGTTATCTACTTTTTCAGCCTACGTCTTCCTTACACTGACTTCAAAAAGCAGCAATGTGACTTTTCCTTACTGCAACTCAAGGAAGAAAGCAGTTGCCCCTGCTATCCAGGCTGCACAGGATGGCTATTTCCAGGTGTAATTCATGGGCAGAACATAGTGGAGCTGACATCTCTGTGCAAACATGTGGGTGTGAGTTCCCAGCTGCGTTACACCAAGCCTCCACCAAACCTCCAGCATGGGAAGTAAGCACTGCCTGTTGTGTGGCTGTCTAATCTACTGTCACTAATTCTTGCATTCAGTGACATTGCGTTGCAGCGCTGTCTATTCTGTACTTGATATTACTGAAATAAAGAGTTTAATTTGAGAGAAAATACATATGATGGAAAGTTTTTTAAAAAGCGTAAATACGAACTCCAGCCAGTAAGACAGCTTCATCAGGGGCCCAACTTAAATGCCTCTATGCAAACGGACATAGCATGGGGAATAAACAAGAGGAGTTAGAGACATGTGCACGCCTGCAGGGCTATGACCTTATTGGCATCACGGAGATGTGGTGGGATGGCTCCTACAACTGGAGTGTTGGGATGGAGGGATACAGGCTCTTTAGGAAGGACAGGCAGGGGAGACGAGGAGGGGGTGTCACCCTCTACGTCAATGACCAGCTGTAGTGCATGGAGCTCTGCCTGGGGATGGATGAGGAGCCGACCAAGAGCTTATGGGTCAGGATTAAAGGGAAGGCAGGGATAGGTGACACTACAGTGGGGGTCTGCTACAGGCCACCTGACCAGGAAGACCAAGTGGATGAGGCCCTCTATAGACAGATAGGAGCAGCCTCACGTTCACAAGCCCTGGTCCTCATGGGGGACTTCAACCACCCCAACATCTGTTGGAGGGACAACACGGCAGGGCATAAGCAATCCGGGAGGTTCCTGGAATGCGTCAATGATCACTTCCTTCTCCAAGTGGTAGAGGAGCAAATGAAGAGAGGTGCTATGCTGGACCTTGTTCTCACCAACAAGGAGGGGCTGGTGGGGAATGTGAAGCTCAGGGGCAGCCTGGGCTGCAGTGACCACAAAATGGTGGAGTTCAAGATCCTTAGGGCACCGAGGAGGGCGCACAGCAAGCTCACTACCCTGGACTTCAGGAGAGCAGACTTTGGCCTCTTCAGAGATCTGCTTGGTAGAGTGCCATGGGACAAAGCCCTGGAGGGAAGAGGGGCCCAAGAAAGCTGGGTAACATTCAAGGATCACCTCCTTCAAGCTCAGGAGCGATGCGTCCCAACAGAGAGGAAGTCAGGCAAAAACGCCAGGAGGCCTGCATGGATGAACAAGGAGCTCCTGGGCAAACTCAAACACAAAAAGGAAGCCTACAGAGGGTGGAAGCAAGGACAGGGAGCCTGGGAGGAACACAGAGACATTGTCTGAGCAGCCAGGGATCAGGTTAGGAAAGCTAAAGCCCTGATAGAATTAAATCTGGCCAGGGACATCAAGGGCAACAAGAAAAGATTCTATAGGTACGTCGGGGATAAAAGGAAGACAAGGGAAAATGTGGGCCCTCTCCGGAACGAAATGGGAGACCTGGTTACCCGGGACATGGAGAAGGAGGAGGTACTCAATGACTTTTTTGCCTTGGTCGTCACCGGCAAGTGCTCAAGCCTTACTGCCCAAGCTGCAGAAGGCAAAGGCGGGGACTGGGAGAATGAAGAGCCGCCCACTGTGGGAGAACATCATGTTTGAGACCATCTAAGGTACCTGAAGGTGCACAAGTCCATGGGACCTGATGAGATCCATCCGTGGGTCCTGAAGGAACTGGTGGATGAAGTTGCTAAGCCACTGTCCATCGTATTTGAGAAGTCGTGGCAGTCCGGTGAAGTTCCCACTGACTGGAAAAGGGGAAACATAACCCCCATTTTTAAAAAGGGAAAAAAGGAAGACCCGGGGAACTACACGCCCGTCAGTCTCACCTCTGTGCCTGGGAAGATCATGGAACAGATCCTCCTGGAAGCTATGCTAAGGCACATGGAGGACAGGGAGGTGATTCGAGACAGCCAGCATGGCTTCACCAAGGGCAAGTCCTGCCTGACTAACCTAGTGGCCTTCTATGATGGAGTGACCACATCAGTGGACACGGGAAGGGCTACAGATGTCGTCTATCTGGACCTCTGTAAGGCCTTTGACAAGGGGTCCCCCACAACATCCTTCTCTCTAAACTGGAGAGGTATGGATTTGATGGGTGGACTGTCCGGTGGGTGAGGAATTGGTTAGATGGTCGCATCCAGAGGGTAGTGGTCAACGGCTCAATGTCCAGATGGAGACTGGTGACGAGTGGCGTCCTGCAGGGGTCCGTATTGGGACCGGTACTGTTTAATATCTTCATCCATGACACAGACAGTGGGATCGAGTGCACCCTCAGCAAGTTTGCAGATGACACCAAGCTGAGTGGTGCAGTCGACATGCCAGAGGGATGGGATGCCATCCAGAGGGCCCTGGACAAGCTGGAGAAGTGGGCCCGTGTGAACCTCATGGGGTTTAACAAGGCCAAGTGCAAGGTCCTGCACCTGGGTCGGGGCAACGCCCAGTATCAATACAGGCTGGGGGATGAAGGGATTGAGAGCAGCCCTGCCGAGAAGGACTTGGGGGTACCAGTGGATGAAAAGCTGGACATGAGCCAGCAATGTGCGCTCGCAGCCCAGAAGGCCAATCGTATGCTGGGCTGCATCAAAAGAAGCGTGGCCAGCAGGTCGAGGGAGGTGATTCTGCCCCTCTACTCTGCTCTGGGGAGACCCCACCTGGAGTACTGCATCCAGCTCTGGAGCCCTCAGCACAAGAAAGACACAGACCTGTTGGAGTGGGTCCAGAAGAGGGCCATGAAAATGATCAGGGGGACGATGGGGACGGAGCACCTCTCCTATGAAGAAAGGCTGAGAGAGTTGGGGTTGTTCAGCCGAGAGAAGAGAAGGCTTCGGGGAGACCTTCTTGCAGCCTATCAGTACTTAAAGGGGGCTTATAAAAAAGATGGCGGCAAACTTTTGAGCAGGGCCTGTTGCGACAGGACAAGGGGGAATGGCTTTAAACTAAAGGGGGGTAGATTTAGACTAGATATAAGGAAGAAATTTTTTACACTGAGGGTGGTGAAGCACTGGAAGAGGTTGCCCAGAGAGGTGGTGGATGCCCCATCCCTGGAAACATTCAAGGTCAGGCTGGACGGGGCTCTGAGCAACCTGGTCTAGTTGAAGATGTCCCTGCCCACGGCAGGGGGGTTGGACTAAATGACCTTTAGGGGTCCCTTCCAACCCAAACTATTCTATGATTCTATGATCCTATGAAAAGGAGAGCAAATTTTACATTATGACCTTTACTTTGAACTTCACTTGCTTTTTTTTTTTTCTTTCTTCAAGTCGGGGACAGGGACTTGATTTTTTCCAAGACAACAGCAATAACTTGTTTCTTAGAGACTAGCTCTTAATGCTTCATAATTTAAGCTTTTCAGTCATTGAGTGATGAAGACTTGATGAAGTGTTGGGTCTGCAGACAAGCTGGAAAAATAGCTTCTGCAGCCAAGTACAGTCTTCTTCAGCCTCAACAGGCACTCCCTTAAGTGGAGGAGAACCACCTTGTTCTCCTTTACAGCTCACATCAAGCCAGACAGGACTGCTCTGCCAGAAGATAGATTTTGTAGCACAGCAAAAAAGAGAAGTGTCTCTTTGCAAGAGTATTGTACAAAGATACAAGAAGGAGTCCCAGCCGAAGCAAAATTCACCAGGAAAAAACAAAAAAAGATATGTCAGAGGAAAATGCAGAAGTGGGGCGATGTAAATTTAATATTCTTTGTTCCATTACATCTGTGTCTTAAGTCTGGTTTCTTGGGGGTTTTTTTGATGGCAGAAAGGAGTAAATAAGTATGCTGTAGGAAGGATGCAGAACAGATGGGAGTGGGAGATAAAATAAAGAAGGGTGGCTGGCAGGAGAGAAATATCAAGGGAGAACAAAGATGGCAACTAAACTGATGAGCAGGAAGAAGAGAAAGCAATCAGTAGGTAGAAACTTGTGTCTAGGCTTGACCCTCTCTAAAGATGCAAGTGGCACTGCACTTGGAGTAGGTCTTCAGTGGCTAAGCTCTAGGGGAAGTTCCTGCTGGCTTTCTTCCTAACCTGATACTCTCTTTTTTGGCCAAGGAGGTGGTGGGAAAGGCAGGATTAGAGTGGAAAGCTGAGACACCCTATTTTACTTTCACCAGATCCATGTGAATAGAGAGGGAAATTAGCTGGAGTGTTGTGATGGCTGTTTCCTGCTTAAGAACATAAAAAATGGAACCATTCCTGACAAACAAGAAGTAGAGTTCAGCTAAAGATGAGGTGGAGGTAGGCGGGAAGTTCTGTAATTGCATTTTATTTAAGTCTTTATGAATTAGCTCTGCCAATTTTTTTTTTATTTTTATTTTTTACTTCAAATGGCTTGTGAGTAAACTTTTCAGCTGCAATGACAATAAAAACAGACTATGCTATACACAGTTGGATTTAACATATAGGAAGTATACTTTTTCTTCTTAATCTCTGAGCTCTAATTTACACGAACAATGACAAAGTTTAATTTTCTGCCATTATGCACAGGTTAGCCTAGACTGGATATTAATAGATACACATATTCACACCCACAACCACTAGTACTGCATCAATCAAATTTTGAAGATAAAACTTATACTCCATGGCAACTTTTAAGGCACAATTTTCTTCTTGTTTCCTCTTTTTAAACTACTTCAGCAATGCAGAAAGCATTGGAGGCAACCGATGCGGCCAGGCAGTAGCCTCTGCGGTTCATAGCCAAGAGAATGGCTCTGCAGTACAACATCCAACCCTTAGTGTTGAGGGTATGGGGACAGGGGATGCAGGTGGGGCACGCGGGTAGGGGACCTCTGGGCTCAGTTACATTTAGAAGCTGCAATGACCACTTTCAGAAAATGTTGTTTGTAACTCACGTTGGTGACCAAACCATCTCCTAGCTGTACCAGAATTGGGGAGCCGCAAGAGAGGGCAGCCAGCCACCTGGCTGCCCACAGGCGGGTCCTATGCTGACCACCCATCATTAGATCCACTGAGGAACTCACAGCATTTGCAAATATTACCTTGTCAGCTACACAGTCAGCATTAGTAAACTTTTAGTCCTAAACCACTTACATCCAAACGTCTCTTGACATTTAAAAATAATTTAGGAGCTTATTCATACACACATACATGTGAGCACACAAATTGGCCCTGCATAAAGATAGCAGAACAACCATACAAGGAAACCTAAAACCTCACCGACCAAAGAACAACAAACAAACAAGCCCACAAGCCAATATAAGCTAAAAATGAAACAAAAAGGGCTTCAGCTTTATGCAGAAGTGGTGCTCTTCATGTCAGTGGTGTTCTTAGGTGCATATTATGGGGAGAATATTCCAAAACTTCAGGTCTTCTCCAAGGCAGGCCATGCTGCTTGTATGCTCAAGCTTAGAATAATCAAAACATAAAGTTTGTTGTAAGTTGACAGTAATAAATTAATCTCTTAAAAATAAAGTAAGACTGGAAAGCTTAAG
Organism: Aptenodytes patagonicus; assembly: GCF_965638725.1. Taxonomy (NCBI): domain Eukaryota; kingdom Metazoa; phylum Chordata; class Aves; order Sphenisciformes; family Spheniscidae; genus Aptenodytes; species Aptenodytes patagonicus. Next base: position 32,483,773 of record NC_134954.1, read on the forward strand.
TTAATGGGATGCTATTGCTGATGGAACTGCCAGAGTAATTCTGACCTCTGCCAAGACCCGAGCATGTTGTTCACAGCATGGGAAAAAAAGTAACTGTAGGGGTCAGATCAATATGGCAAGGATTTTTAGATGGGTGGCCCTTTCAAATGGAAATGTAGTTGCTAAAGATCTCAAAAAGGAAAAAAAAAAAGGAGCAGTGTTTATATACTACCATGTATATGTAAATTTTGAGGGACGGACAATGTCGCCAGCAATTCTGTCAGGTCCTAGAATTTCTGTAAATCCATATGGCTGAACTACAAGAGTTCATTTTTCTTTAAGGAAAATCTGGAAGTTTAAAAACAATTTAGCAAGAGCCAATTAATCAAAACCACTAGAAGCGTGCTGGGATGGCTGCCTACGAATAGGAATACTATGTCTCATATTGTCTTAGTCAAGGATGTTAAGAAACTCCTTGAAAGCTAAGTGGGAAGTCCCCATGTATTTAAGGGGCTATGAATACGGCACAGAGACTGCACTCCAGGACCCAGGCTGCTACAAGAGGTGTGAAAGCAGACCACTGTGCCCAAAAGGCTGGTACCGTTAGCTCCTTTAACTGTGTTCAAGCCAAGGGCTCGACCTATGTGAAGTACCAGAACCCTCTGCAAGCTGTACTTGGATGGGAGAGGAGAGGTTTGAACGCCATGCAGATGGCCTTCACCTCAGACAGAATGGAACTGAACAGAAAAGGGGGTCATCTTCTTTCTAGGACTACCATGGTGGCTTACCTTCAAAAAAAGGTTAACAGCCATCACGAAAAAAGGGAGTAATAATATCTGATTTTGTGGTATTTGAGATTTAGACTTTCCTTGGCCATTGGCGATCTCTTCAGTGAAGCCTGACTGTTATCTAATGCATCTCAGGCAGGATGTTCCCATCACAGCATGCCTCACAGGTATCCCCTGGCTGAGCTTTCTTGCACCAGCTAATAGAGATGCCGAAATATTTTGCTTCCCATGATATGGAATGTTTGCAGCGTGTCTTCTCAGTTTCAGGCATTGTGCTGGTCAAAGGTAAAACAATAAAATGCGAGTGAAATGAAAGTTGTGCCAGCCATGGGCTTGGCCAAGCAAAAAACTGCAGCTAGAGAAGACTTGACAGTTCAATAGGGTAATTCTTTAGAAAATAATAGAAAAATCAATTAAATGTTGAATGGTTGCTAGGAAAACATGGGTAGAGGTAACTATGCTGAACAATTCCTTTTTTTTTTTTTTTACTCTTGGTAATTCAGGCAAGGATTTATTAAGATTTTGAACTATGCTCTCCCCTTTTCATTTTTTATATCTTGATTCAGCTGTTTGCTAGTAAAAGCAGTGTACTCAGCAGCCATTTTTTATAGACAATACTTGATAGATAAAAGAAAAACACACTTCAGGAGTGGGATCTTGAATGCAGAAAACTGACAAAAATGTTTCATATTCTATTAAAATACTATATATATCTACTATGGCTTGCATTTTCTATGGTATTTCTAGTTAATCCATCTCCATTAGTATCCTGAGAATCAAAAATCCATAGTTTCAGATATGTCAAACTACTAAGGAAAGAAGACAAAAGCAGCATAACATTTCTTGTTACAGGTGGAAGAATTAACTTCAAAGGAATGCATCACCACAGTTGTTTCTCTATTAGTTCTGTCCTCCACCTCACGTTTCCCATAGCCAAATTAATCTGGATTTGAGTTTTTCTTTCCGTTACATTTCCACCTCTTAGCAGATACAGATGGAACTGTGGAGGAAACTATAGGCAACAGTGGGTCAAGGAGAGACGGGGGAGAAAAGCGGAGCTTGCCGCACTCGCGTGACTTTCTAGAGACAGCTGCCCAGCACTGCGTGGAGGTCTCCTCGCTTCATGCCGGTCCTTAGGCACGTGCTGCTTGTCCTCGGCCACGCGGCGCCGGGCTGCGGACACAGCCACCAGATGGGAGGGGATGGCGCGAAGCAAACGCTCCGCCACAGCCCCGTCTCCCCGCCGGCCGTTTGTACAGACAGCCGCCAAGTCGCGTTCTGGCGCGGAGGCGAGATGCGGAGGCGAGATGCGGATGCTGCGCTCGAGCTGGCGACTGAGGGGACCCAGCCTGCCTGGGCCTCCAAGGCTGAGGGGGCGGGGCCCGGCCCGCCCGCGGGCAGCCGGCCTCGAAGACCCAAACCCCGCTCCGGGCTCCCGTCCCGCCTCCGAGGCCGGCTGCCCCGCCACGGGCTGGGCTTCTCCGCCGCTCCCTGAGGGGCTGCGGGCCCGCCGAAGCCATGGCGGACACCGGCCTGAGCCCCCCGGGGCCGCGCCGCCGCCTCTGCGATGGGCCGCGCGCCACGAGGCGGGGCCGGGGGGGGGGCAGGGCGTGGCCTAATCGATTCCTTTCCCCCCCGTCAGGATGGGATGGGGGGGGGGGGGGGAGAAAAAAGGGAGCTGTGGCTATAAATAAACCGCGTTTCCTGATTGGCCGGGGGGAAAAATGGTCGCACCACGTGACTCTCCATCTAAAAATTCCAAGATGGCGGATCCCGTCACGGGCTGAGTCCGTT